>NC_133342.1:3328596-3661929 GCF_030506205.2 Paramisgurnus dabryanus
GTACTAACGTTTGCAAATATTATTCAAGTAGTGCACAAATTACACACTTCACGTTTAATAGAAAATCACAGGATAAATACAAGTTAAGCTCTACTTAGGCATGAAAATGATTTAGTATGCTACACATGTTTGAAAAAGCTTTAAAATGCTGCAAGCGACCGCTTTGTTGACCTGAAAAAAAGCTTTCTCTAAACAGAATTCTTTTTTTAACCAATCAGAGCACTTGAGACATTTCTGCCTGTCAATCATTTAGCTAAGACGAGAGAACAGTATTTTGTCGCTAACTAGTCTAATATAATACAGTGCCTATACCTTAGGTAAGTGTCAAACTGAGTTACATGTGACACTGAGATGATTTGGATTGCAATGATTTCAACGCAAGTAGGGGGCGTGTCTAATTACAGAACAGCTAACTTCGCTTACAGCATTTTTAACTTAAAAATATGCGACACCTGTGGTCAAAACTAAAACACATGTACATAGTAACTCTACATCCTAACTTTTACTTTAAAACCGATAAGGCAGGTGTCTGACACGGAAAGCCAGTTTGCAGTATCTGGACTCTTTATCAACCTAAATTCAGTTCACTGGAGGGTGGACTGGGTTTACACTGACAGAACCAAGAGATAAAGAAATGAAAGAGAGAAAAGTGGAACTGACAGAGGCATAAAGAAAGAAATAAACAGATAGACGTAATAAAGAAAGGTAATAAAGATAGAAAGAACATAAACAATCTGGTAAAACTCTGGTAGTTTGATCGTGTAAGAGATGAGGTGACTAAGGTGTGATTGTACGTGAAAGAGTTTGACGTGATTCAATTTGACAGCATCTTACTGTTGACCTGCAGGAAGAAGAAAGAGAGAAGCAAAGAGCTGGAAAAAAGGCATCTAAAGAAGAAAAATGAGTGATGGAATGAAAGTGAAGCATAATGGATTTGAATAGCGGGTAGAAAGAGGTTCAGAGAAAGATGTGTGTGGATGATTGGCGTGTTAGTGCAGAAAGAGACGCGAGAACTTCATTTGAATGCCAGCACACGACCTGAATGACATTGGGGAGCTGCACTGATGCAACCGAGACTCGGTTCTTATAAAGCGTTTCTGTTGTTTAATTACCAGCGCAGGATGAAATTCCCACGAAACACCAAACTAAATTAAACAAATGCCGCTTTGGATAAGGGTGTCTGCCCAACGTTTAAACAATATTCACAACAGGCTCCCTCTTTCATTATCGTCCCAAAAATGGTTCCCATCTGCATTCATCAGTTGATGTCAACAGTTTCCCAAAATACCCAAAACTACTGTGTTTCCAACATCACTGTTTACCAGAATTGCTGCAAATTTGCTTAATCAATAACAACATGACAAAATAAATCGTGCTTTACGAAATTTGACTCTGAATTAAAGCTACAGTGTGGGTTTTTTAGCAGCATCTAGTGGTGAGATTGCGTATTGCAACCAACGGCTCAGTCCACAGCTCACCCCTCACGCAATAAACCGCTTTATTGCGTTTACACTGTGACCTGTACATTTTTGCCTGGAGCTGAAGCTTTTCATCGACCTTCTCAACAATAAAATTATTATAATAACTCTACAATGCATAGTTAAAGGAATAGTCTACTCATTTTCAACATAAAACTATGTTATTACCTTAACTAAGAATTGTTGATACATCCCTCAATCATCTTAGTGCGTGCACGTAAGCGCTGGGGCGCGCTGCGACACTTCGATAGCATTTAGCTTAGCCCCATTCATTCAATGGTACCAATCAGAGATAAAGTTGGAAGTGACCAAACACATCAACGTTTTTCCTATTTAAGACGAGTAGTTATACGAGCAAGTTTGGTGGTACAAAATAAAACGTAGCGCTTTTCTAAGTGGATTTAAAAGAGGAACTATATTGTATGGCGTAATAGCACTTTTGGGAGTACTTCGACTCGGCGCAGTAACACCCTCCCTCTCCCATTATGAGAGGGAGAAGGGGAGCAGATTTTTCAGGCGAGTTGAAGTACTCCCAAAAGTGCTGTTCCGCCATACAATATAGTTCCTCTTTGTATGCACGCACTAAGATGATAGAGGGATGTATCAACTCTTCTTAGTTAAGGTAATAACGTAGTTTAATATTGAAAATGAGTAGACTATTCCTTTAAGGCCCTTTTGGTGACTTTGAGATGATGTATGGTCTTTCTGTCTCCAAAAATCATCTATTGCCTCCTTTGAAATGTTTCCTAGTGTGGTAGCTGCCATAGGGTCCGTCACCGAATGTTGAGTGTTTGTCCCAGTGAGTGGAGGGGGCGTGGCTTAGGCATAGGTCAATTGGGCATGCGAGCAATTTGGGTGGAGTTTGATACCACGGCTCCGCCTCTGGTTGTGAATAAAATGGCGGCGCTCATGGTCGGAGATTTTTTGCTTCAATTCATTACAATGGAAGGAGCAATGTCGCACCGTCAATCTTTTTTTTACAGTCTATGGTCTGAGACAACGCAGGAACAAAACACGATTTGTAGAGCAGTTTTAGAAACACGGCGTAGATAAAAAGTCTCATTCTAAGATAATAAAAACGATACAGTTCATTATTTAAAGGCTCTCTAAGCGAATCTGCGAGACGTTAGTTATTGTTGACGTTTGAACTGTTTTCAAACAGACAGAGCGTAGCTAACTCCTCCCCCTCCCTTCCGTGCTTTCATGAACGCGCCCAACCCCCACCCCCAAATCCTTTTTGTCGTTTATTGGCTGGAATACTTTGTTTTGTTTTGTGATGCTAGGTTTGGCCACTTGTTGATATTGCCGTTTGTGAAGCCTGGGCTGTCTACAGAGATCGCGTTTTTTACAGTTTGATCAGCGGACAGGCAGCAAGCAGATAGTGAGGAGATGTTTCCGGTATGTAACAAAAAATGTTTTATGGTCTAAAACGCGTCAATTCGCTTAGAGAACCTTTAAGGTCTTTATTCACCACCAATAATAGTTATGTATTTTATATTGCATTTCTTTCAAGAGATCCTTCTAAAAGTCCCACATTGCACTTTTAAATGTCCCTTATTGCCTAATTTGCACTTCCTTGAAAGTCGCAAAATAACTTCGAATGGAATCAAGTAATAACCATGAATTTTACACACACGAGCCCCTGTTGGGTTGGGTCAAAGAAGGGACAAAAACAACCCAGCATTTTTTAGAGCGCAGCCATAATAACCCCCTCTTTGCACCCTATGCACCGGTAATGACTATACAGAGGTCTTCTTACCAATTTTTGTCCGGCACTAAAGTGTGCAGATGAGAACCTGATATAAATGCTTAGGGCAATCTCTGTGACAGGGCCATAGTGTCAACACAGATACAGATTTAAAATCCACCCTTGTGGATACGTGTAGTGCAATACAAGTATTCACATATATGCATTTGGGGAAAATGCATTTGGCAGACGCTTTTATCCAAAGCAACTTAGTTTGCATTCAGTTTATTAGTATGTGTGTTCCCACACTCTAAAAATGGCTGTTTTTTTGACCCATGTTGGGTAAATATTGGACAAAACACATGCTGGGTTAAAAATTACCCAATGTTGGGTTGTTGTTATGGGTTATACATATATTAACCCAGCAGTTGGGATAAAACAACCCAGCAATCTTAACACAGCGCTGTTTCCAATATTGGTAAAAAAATAACCCAGCCATTTTTAGAGTGTGGGATTAAACCCACAACCTTTGCATTGCTAACACAATGCTCTATAAATGCACTACAGGGACACTGGCAGGGCGTCACTAATCAGGTTTTGTATATGGTGTGTGACAGGCATGCATACAGAAGCACAGACGTTGAGGTAGCTGTGAGCTTTATCTGAAGTCCCATGTAACGCCTGACTATCCCTTAGTGTTTTTTTGAGTATAACATGCTGTCTAATGCCCTCAAGCAGATAAAAATACTTTTGAACGCACATCACATCTGTCATAGACAGGCATTTGTTCAAGAGACTGCGGTGGGCACGTTAATTAAAATTTGGAAAATCTGCCTGCATTTCTCAACACAGTAGCTACCGTTCCAGCTTTCCATAAGGTGAATTTGGAACGTGGCCCACTCCATATCCATGGTGCTTACAGCCAAGGTGGAGTCAAATGTGGAGACGGGCCACATGTTGAAACATTGAAGGGATATTTCACCCATAATTTTCTCACCCTAATGTTGTTTTGAATTCATTTTATTTTGATGAACACAAAAACAATATTTTGATTAATGACCACAAAGGAAAAAATATTGTGATGAAGAAGATATTTAGATAAACTGTGGTAAAAACACAGTTGATGGTGCCCATTGAATTCAATCGTATTTGTTTTGTACTATGGATGGTTACAATTAGCCGTGTGCTTACCATTATTTATCAAAATATCTTCTTTTGTGTTCTTCGGAGAAAGAAATTCAGATTTAGAACAACACGGTGGTAAGAAAATGATGACACAATTTTCATTTTTGGGTGCACTATCCCTTTAAAGGTTAAAGGAAAACATCACCATTTTTGAATATTTTACCATGTTCTTACCTAACTTAGACAAATTAATATACCCATCTTTTTTCAATGCGTGCACTTTTAATCTTTGTACAGCACCTCATGAAAGTGTTAGCATTTAGCCCCATTCATTCCTATGGCTCCAAACAGTGGTGAATTTAGAAGCCACCAAACACTTCCATGTTTCCATATTTAAGTTACATGAGTAGTAACACGAGTAAGTATGGTGGCACAAAATAAAACTTTTGTTTGGAGCCATAGGAATAAATGGGGCTTGGCTAAATGCTAACATATTCAAGAAGCGTTGTATAAAGATTAAAAGTGCACGCATTGAAAAAAGATGGGTATAATTAATCTAAGTTGAGGTAAGAACATAGTAAAATTTTGAAAAACGGTGGTGTTTCCACGTCTTTTACAATGTTATCAAAACATAAGTCTGGTAAACGCTTTTTAAGGAGCTGAATTGGGAATAGCAGAAGAAAGAGGAAGAACAGTGGAGGACAGGAGATCTTTAACAGAGCGAGAGACTTGTACTGTAAGCATATGTATGTGTGTGTTTATATGTGCGTGTTGTTTTATGGTGGAGGCAGGTGACCACTTGCCTGTTTTTGCTGTGATCCTTCTTTTCCTTTGCCTTTCTTGCCATGTCTGCTTAGGGAACAAACATACAAAAAAAATGCATGAACAGTGATACCCTCTAGTGGCCGGAGGAGCTACTTGATCTTTGAGGGATCTGTCTGTGCCTTGCTTGTGATGCGTGTGCTTTCGTGTGCTTGCTTTTCAATGACTTGTAGTGATCTTGGTTTTGTTATGCTAAGAGTGTGTGCGTGTAAAACAGTTTGGGTGTCAAGGCCGGGCAAAGGTTCAGGTCGGGCTTTTGGTAGCAGACGCTCCCAGACTGACCTCATGCTCAAGCTGAACACTCGTCTTGCGACCAGGAAACGCATCAGATAGTAAATCGCCACAACCAGGATCAGCAGTCCCAACACTACGCCAATAATGGCTCCTGTTATCACGCCGGCTTGAACAGGAACTGAGAAGGAAACAGAGAACATAAGGTTGGGGCCGTTGAGGATTTAAGATCCCTTGTATGTACGGATCTATTGTGGGAGAGTTTACAGGTGCGGCTGTATTACTGAAACATACTTGCAAACATCATCAATCACTGTCTATCTAGACAATTTCTCATTTTTCCTTTTTTAACAATCTGGCTCACAAAAGAAGTTAAAGCTGCTGTTAAAGACAAGAAAGGAAAACCAAAATCACCTGTGGGAAAAAGCATTTGACGAATAAGGCAATTTTTCACCAAAATTGTATTCTCAGAAGAAAGTTATGACCACACAAGCAAAACCACTCTTGGCCCGTGCTTTCATGCTATTTTGTGTTTCCATTAGCGGCGAACTTTCATCTCCTGCCATATGATCTCTTATATTTTGCATGCCACCCTGGAATAAGATGAGCCTACAGGCAAAAAGCAGCTCTTGATAGTTACGCAGTAAACCGTAGCATAAAAAAAGCAATGGAGCCCAGCTAGTCTGTAGCTATACTGCGGTTTATCCGCAAAGCAGTCATCGTGGGAGTTAAATGTCTCCCAAAGAACAGTTATCATTTATTATCCGTTTCTTTCTTAGTGGACAAAAATGCTCGAAGGGACCTATTACCTTTTTCATACACCAGCAGTCGAACGGTGGATGGATGGCCTCCTATGTCAGGTGGGTTCTTGGCATCACAGGTGAAGGTGCCGTTGTCACTGAAGTCGACGTTCCGGATCAGAATAGAGCCATCGCGCCGATTAGGGTTCCCCACGAACTCCAGGCGGTCCCTGAACGGACCTTTGGTAGCGATGTAGGGAGCTCCATTTGTGTAGTGGAAAATCTAAATCATTGGGGAAAAATATTTGTATTATTATTTTATAAATAACATGCAACACTCTCCGAGGTTAAACTCGCAATAAAATTGGAATATTGTGGTATTTTTTCAGACTGATCTTACGGTAAGTCGTGTTATAGTCACGCAAAATATGATTGATTTATTCGTGTCTATGGCACGAAATTCAACTTTTTTTGTGCCTTGAGCACAAACTTCTTTTTCGTCTCACTCGCACGCATTTCTATAAATAGTTTTTCGTATCCATTGCACGACTTTCTTTTTCGTTTTATTTTCTGTATTGTTTTTTTCCTATTTTCTTACCATGGTCGCTTGGGGTTGGGGTTAGAATCACTTTCTGTTACATTTTTAGACATCCTAACTCTAACCCCAACTCCAGGTGAGAATAATTTTAAAAGCGAAAGAAAAACATGTAGAAACCAATACATAAAAGTACATCCTAACCCAAACCCCAAATCTAACCCCAACCCCAAGTGACAATGATTTAAAAATAGGGAAAAAAAAAGAGAAAACAATACATAATATGACATGAAAAAGAAAGTCGTGCCACGAACACGAAAAACTATTTATATATATATAGGTCGTGTGACACGAATTCGAGTGAAACTAAAAAGACATTCATGCTCGAGGCAAGAAAAAGCTAAATTTCGTGCCATGGACATGAAAAAATTTAAAAACATTTTCGTGACTATAGCATGACTTTCCATGATCATGTTTTTTTTTTCAAATGACTAATCTGTGAGCTTCATAATTGAGCATCATTCAAAAAAAAAATTATGTGCCCTCCTAATCTTTAATAAAAAATGCAAATCTCCTCCTTTCCTCAAAACAAGCTCTCAAAACAAATATTTGTTGTTGTGAGTATTGTTACTATTATTACTATTAATAATAATCATTATTTTTATTATTTATTATTATTAAGTTAAAAATATTCCTGTAATCATAACAATCCCTAAAATTATTATTGCTATTACTACCATTATTGTACATAATATTATTACATAATGTACATATTATAATTATTATTATTACACAAATATGTATTATTATCTGTTTCATTTATTATTATTACTGTTATTATTATTATTATTTGGTTTATTTTTTATTTTTTTATTTTGCTTAATATCATTGCTTCATAACAATATCATCATCTGTATTATTTATTATTATTTTGCTTATTATCATTGCTCAGAAAAATACCATCATCACAATTGTTGTTTTGTTTTTGTTGTCTGTTCTGTTTTGTTGTTTAGTGTTTTGTTTAACTATCTGTTGTATGTTTTGCACTTATAATAAAAAAGATCGCAGGGATTAGCTAATAGCAACATGAACCAACTTCAAACGATCCAATTGGTTCTCAACGGACAAATTCAAGTCCAGCCCAACTTTTTTTTTTTTCGAAGCCGTTACTCTTAAAAAATACGTCACCGTGGGGAAAAAAGGACAAATGCTAATTCCGTTTCATGGTGACTTTAAACATTAATTAAACTATTTTTTTAACTCTCAACTGTAGTTTTCAATCTTAGCAGCTACCAGAATTCCCAGTTACGGATAACTTACAAATTTGCATAGCACATTAAAATTTGGAGAGCTTGAACTACGCCTAGGGCATTAATATTGCTATTTCCAGTTGATTTGTTCATTTAAGAGCGTGGTTATTATTTCTACAAAGCAGGCACAAGGGTACTGTGGGCATGTTTTCACACAGATCCTAGTTGCACTACCAGTGCACACATCTTTTAACAGGTGAAATGTAGCCCACACCGTGTTTATTTTTGTGTTCAGTTCAAATACTGAGGCTATGGGCTGTAATTCAATTAAAACTGTGAAAACCCCATTAAACAAAAGTAGCGGTTCTCAAACAGATGCTGCATTTTTTAATATTCGAAATACGAACCCGAGGCACCTTTTAACATTATTTTGTGACATGGAAATTTAATGATGGTTAAAATGTATTATAAAATGATTTCTTGTTAAAAAACAATCTGCAGCCTGTGAAAAACAAGGTGTATAATAAGATGGCACATATGTACGGTACGTTACTGTAAAGATGATGTCAGATTATATTTTAATGAAACATATACAAAAATTATACCATATTTATATTTAAAATCATACATATAAAATTTAATGAATGAAGCCTAAAGAAAATAAAACATTTAGCACTAAATTTCTGGATGCACTCTGTAAATGTTTGCTGTAATACATTGTAAACACTTTTGCCAGGATTGCAATGCCAGTGGTTCCCAAATTGTTCTTTACGATCCAAATTTTACATTGTCCGAACATAAATTTGCACCAAAATGCAGAAGAGTTTAATGTGAAAGTGTGGCCATTAAAAGCTAACAAGAGCATCTTCTCTATTTGAAACATAAATAAACTTAATTATTGTGCTATCCTAACTTGATTATATGCTCGGTTGCATCTTGTTGTTTGGATCTGGCATTGTTTTTCACTGTTGTCCGCCACCAGTTGAGAGCCGCTGTGCTACTCCACACATAATTTTGATGAATGTCAGTCTATTCTGAAATACCAGCAAAACAAAACTGTTGTTTGCAGCTATTATTTCTGAATTCATTGTTGCAAAAGAGCTGTTGTTTTCCAACTATTATTTCTGAGTAGTATGGTATTCGACGGAAACCCTGAAATTAAATTAAATTGGCACAGTTCGGTTCACCTGCATCCACATACATAAATACATACAGTATATTTATCCTAAGAGATGAAGTAATTAAAATGTGTGCATATGATGTTTAGACATCGTTCTTGAATAGCAATATGAGGCACCAGGAGGGTGTGTGTGGGGGGGGCTATCATCCACCAATGATTTAAAAACAAGGTTTTGTTGGCGCGTTGCTATTTTGAGGCAACAAAAATAGACCATGCCATTGACTAACTAAAACCTGGTCTAAAGTCTAAAGTCAATGGTGCAATATTGTTTTTGTTATTTAATGATCAAGTTAATATGCACCTATAAGCCGGACGACAACACGGGTTTGCTCATCACACACATGAATGCGCAGCAGCACACAAATGTTTTTAAATATGATAAATTAAAGGATTAAAATGTATAAGATTATTAATGAGTCACTTGGACATAAATGAGGACCGATTATGAGACGTGAGAAGGCGTAAAGAGCTGCTTCACCAGTAGCCTGATAAGTAATTAAATGTTGCAAATATTGCATTTATTTTAAAATGTTTATTTTCTTAATGCTACCCCACGGATTTATTGTACAGTATATGATGACCCTGTACCTGTGGATAATCTGGATATGATGAGATGAGAACCTTTTTTAATGCTTTTCAAAGCACTCATGGCGCTGTCCGAGTGCTGAAACGGCTCTCCACACGTTTGTAAATTCTTTATCTCCTTACAAATAAAGTATTTTTAGAGTACAAACCTTTTCTTGAATATTTGTAAATTATTCTTTGATATTACACTGAGAATATATGCTATTTACAGCGATTAAACCTGCTAATTTTACTTCCATGACTGAAAGAAAACAACCAAGGGTTTTAATACAAAAAATAACAATTTCAATACAAATAAAAACAACATCAATCTTAAACTGGTTCTCTTCTTCCTTAGCTTAGTTTTTCAGTTTAGAAAAAAAGCTGAGACTCTCAATGGTTTATTGAACGTTACCCCCAAAACACACCCATTATTCATTACGAAAATAGGAACAACCCTTTTAGACTGTGTGCTAGGCGCACAAACCATTTTTCTCGTCGTTAAATTAGCAAAAGTGGATTCGGACACGCCCTTTTAGACTGTGCCCCATGCGCTTTAGACAATGTGCTTAGATCATTAAAATAGGGCCCTACATGTGTAGGTGTGTGTGTGTATATACGCACTGAGGCGCTTTCTTTAGCCCCATCTGCACGGTAACTCCATGAGAAGGACACTTCTGGAGAGGTCCATTGCCAGGAAAAGAAAGAGCAGGAGAGTCGGACATCTGATCCTACCAGCGCATGTTTCTCCCAACTTGTGTACACAATTACAGCTGTGCACTGAGAGGCTGAAACACACAAACACAAGTGTAAGCAATACTAACCTACAGCAGCCTCACAGGATTGTTTTAAAGAAACATTAACTTGTGAAAATATTAACTTGCTAAAGTTTAGATATTTAGTAAGTGACATTTATAAATATAACACTGTTTGTAGACATGATTAAATTGATGCTGAAAGAAATTACAATATTACTGGCAGCTGTTTTACAGTAACTTACTGTAGATTTAAATGTTATTTACTGGCAACCGTTTGTTAAGTTGAATAAACATTAAACATTTATATCTTTACAGAATCAAATTCACCCTCATGCAAAGCATTCCGTGAACCAAAATCTGAAAGAAAAAAACAGGTTGATGTGGATTTTGGTTCCCCGAATGCTTTGCATTAAGCTGTTATTTAATAGTTTTATTCTGTAAAGACAAAAACTTGTTAATGTTTAATGTTCATTTGACTTTGAACAAACTGTTGCAGGTTAATAACATACATTTACATCTACTTAAAGATTTAAATCTGCATAACTACAGCAATTTTTTACAGTTTTGTTCAAGTTAAAGTATCTTTACAACAACAGTTAGAAGCATTAAATACATTGAATGTACAGCTGACAGAAAAACCAAACAAATGCATGATTGTGTTTTATTAACGTTGACCTTAAGTTAGCTTACATTAATAGGAAGACAAAGTAAACAAAGATATAAAAGCTCAACACAATTTATAAATAAGACCATTAAAAAGTTCCTTCGCTGTGTGATCAGTTAGTCGAAGAAGCTCTTTACAGATGTAAACACGTACAAAACAGGTGCACAAACCACAGGTGCACCCAATTATACAATAATTCTCCAAAACTGCATAGAAAAGTTGTACTCGTAATTTAAGTTTTGTAACTTAAATTTTTTAAGAATTTTGCACTATAAAAGTTCAATGGAGAGTTTTGAAATGTATTTACCTATGCCCAAGAGCACCACAGACGTCAATGCCAGTACAGACAGCATGATCTCTCTCTGATCTCCCCGCTGGTCAGTGTATGAGGGGTTCCCGAGAGAGCGAGGGATAGAAAAGAAGAGATGGAGGAATGAAGGGATTGAGACCAGAGGGCATCAAGATAACACTATACAGTTGTGTACTTTATACCCAACCACACCCCAAACATAAGCCCCGCCCATCTAATTATCTACTTGGCTCCACCTCTGAAAAGGCCCCTCTCCCTTACTCATCTCTTTCAATAACCTGAAAATGAATCTTCCCTGTGTTCTAGTTAATAAAAGCATTACAGTATACTGCAACAAGAAAAGATCAAATTTGAGCGACAAAGTGAAACCGCAATAAAATTAATCTTTAAGTGAGTCAGATTGTATTTGGTGTTCAGTGTTTCCGTGCTTTAATACTCTGCTGGCTTCTTTTCATCCCGTCACGGTTCAGTGCCGTTTGTCTATAATCCTTCCTCTCTTATGCCGAGAGTTATAAACAAAACAAACCCGAGATGCCGGTATGAAAACACAATGAGCCGGAGATCTTTTCCATCTCACCTGTCTTGACCCGGACGGCATCCACCTGCCATTTATAGTCAACAAAACAGTGAAGATGACACAGTTAAATGTGAAGGGTGTCCACGATAATGTTACAGATGCCCTGAACCAACTTTTTTCCTCAACATAGGTATTCAGCAATTTTGAGGGGCTTTATTAGCTGCCATTTTTGGCAACACCTACCATCTAAGTGTTATGGTTTACATTTGGCAAAGGTTTTTATTCATGCATGTAACACTATAGTAAATAATATTCAAACATACAATGATAAGCATTTCAAATAAAAAAACTGAGAGGGAGAGAGACAGTCAACTCTTGACCCTGTTTCTCCTCTCTCTGCCCTTTCACCATGCAGATGACACAAAGACCTCTCTTTCTTCATCCCTCTTTTTTCCATCTCTCCCTCACTGCAGATTCCTCTCCTCTGCTGACGTCTTCCAGACATAACAATACATCGAGCGAGAGACCGAAAGACATGGGGCGAGCGGGCGGGTCTAATTTAGAGCAGCTTTCTTTCTCGCCCCGCATCCAGACAAAGGTTTGCATTCTTTTACTCCTCCAGTTTCTCACCCACTTCTACTATTCCAGTACAACAGACAAGAACATATTATTGAGGCAGATATAAATATACGAGTTAATATGAGGACATTTTCTAATCAACGTGAGAATGGTCGTTTAATGGCAGAGACCTACTTGGAGCGTCCAGGTTTGAAGATTAGTTTGCTCTGCTGTCGGCTGAGGTCCAGACCAGCTGCCGCTGTGGTACACAAAAGGAGACATTAAAGGGATACTCCTGCCAAATATCAAAATTACCCCATGATTTACTCACCCTCAAGCCATCCGAGATACATAGGTCCATCTTCTTTTAGATAAACACATTAAGAGTTATTTAGTAAACATCCTTGCTTGGATATAATGATAGAAAACGGGGATCAGGGAATAACTTTTGACTTTAAACCCAGAAAAAGTGCATCTATATCTCACAAGAGTAATCCACATGGCTCCAAGGGGTTAATAAAGGTCTTTTGCAGGTAATGATGCAATTTTGTAAGAAAAATACAATCCACATTTCAAATTTTATAAACTATAATAACTAGCTTTCGGGAAAAACGCCATCTTTGGACTGATGCAAGAGTTTTAGCATAGTGAGCGTTGGTTGCCATTGTTTTGTCAATATAAGTGGCTGCTGCACACGCGCCTTAAGACGGTCCTGGACATGTGCTGGTTTAAGCAGGGGAACCTTCCGTGCCATGCATAATTTCAAACCATGACGTCTTAGTGTATTACCAACAGTAACCTTGGAAACAGTGGCCCCAGCTCTTTTCAGGAAATTGACCAGCTCCTCCCGTGTAGTTCTGGGCTGATTTCTCACCTGTCTTAGGATCATTGAGACCCCACAAGGTGAGATCTTGCATGGAGCCCCAGTCCGAGGGAGATTGACAGTCATGTTTAGCTTCTTCCATTTTCTAATGATTGCTCCAACAGTGGACCTTTTTTCAACAAGGTGCTTGGCAATTTCCCCGTAGCCTTTTCCAGCCTTGTGGAGGTGTACAATTTTGTCTCTAGTGTCTTTGGACAGCTCTTTGGTATTGGCCATTTTAGTAGTTGGATTTTTACTGATTGTATGGGGTGGACAGGTGTCTTTATGCAGCTAACGACCTCAATCAGGTGTATCTAATTTAGGATAATAAATGGAGTGGAGGTGGACATTTTAAAGGCAGACTAACAGGTCTTTGAGGGTCAGAATTCTAGCTGATGGACAGGTGTTTAAATACTTATTTGCAGCTGTATCATACAAATAAACAGTTAAAAAATCATACATTGTGATTTCTGGATTTTTTTTTAGATTATGTCTCTCACAGTGGACAGTGGACCTACAATGACAATTTCAGACCCCTCCATGATTTCTAAGTGGGATTACTTACAAAATAGCAGGGTGTTGAAATACTTATTTTCCTCACTGTATTTTTGACAAGACACGTGATGCACATAGGATCACTCGACGCGCAGAACACATATTTTGAAATTACGAACCACACACATGATGGGCTACATACATGTTGTGACGAACTTCACATCGAGCGCCCTCAAAAAAAAAGTCACCGGCCGCCACTGTTGTTTCCTCTCTCTGTTTTCAACCATTATAAACCTTTAAAAGAGAAAAGACTTTTACTAAAATAACTACAAATGGGTTTGTCTTAAAGACGATGCACATGTGTATCTCAGATGGCTTGAGGGTGAATAAAACATGGGGTAATTTGAGATTTGGCTGGTATATTCCTTTAACTTTCTTTTAATACTGAATCAAATTGCAAATTCAAACTATGGTCCAAGGTGATGATGGTGTGGAGCTTTTTTTTGAAGTGGCAATTCTGTTGTATATATTCATGCACTCTCAGAAGTAAAGGTACAAAAGCTGTCACTGGGCTTTGCATATTACTACATAAAGGTACATTCTAATGTATACATAGCTGTACCTAAATGATACATATTAGGACCTTTTGAAGGATACCATCCCAGTGACAGCTTTTGTACCATTTATTCTGAGAGTGTACTATAGCACCATATTATTATCTGATGTATGGCCACAGTTTTATGCATTTGGCAGACACTTTTATCCAAAGCGACTTACAGTGCATTTAAGGTCTACATTTTATGTGTATTCCCTGGAAATTTGCACTGCTACTACAGTGCTCTTCCAATTAATTGGATTTTTACAAGCTACAGACAGATAGCTGCAAGAAGTTAATAAAACGTTTGCTTAACAAATACAACACAATTCCAAAAAATGACGCCGTTTTGTTAGCCTGGGTGCCAGTCGATCTTAGCCCCGCCCACAACATTTTGAGAACGGGAAGATCGGTCTGGAGTTTCTCCGTTG
Organism: Paramisgurnus dabryanus; assembly: GCF_030506205.2. Taxonomy (NCBI): domain Eukaryota; kingdom Metazoa; phylum Chordata; class Actinopteri; order Cypriniformes; family Cobitidae; genus Paramisgurnus; species Paramisgurnus dabryanus. The sequence continues at coordinate 3,343,399 of NC_133342.1, forward strand.
AGGAGCTGCTATGCTAGATCCAAAGCTGGTCGAACCAATCAAATTGTCAGGGCGGGCTTTATACGATGATGGACAGATAATCAACAGTAACGTAATGAACCGCGTCACCAAAGAGCGCGTGTGTTGAATGGCTGCCGCTGTAGAGTTCAGATGTGTGGATTCTGACATTGAGTCTGTTCTAAAAGATATCGACAGAGCATTGACTTTTAAAGAGGAACAGAGAAACGCGAGCAAGGCATTTGTTGATGTTTTTGCCGTCCTTCCTACGGGATTCGGCAAAAGTTGGTCGCAACTGAAATGGGTAACGTTATCACGGAGATGCAACTCGGCGTGCATGACGAGATGGATATAATTAGCGGTCGTTGCCAGCTTTTTTTCGGAAGCCCAGAATCGTGGTTGCTGAATAAGTGGAGGGACATGCTAGGTTCCAATATTTTCAAGCGAACGTAATGTGTATCGTCGTGGATGAAGTTCACCTAACGTACAAATGGTAAGAGATAGTCTTACTGTATGACTTAGTAAATACTTAATGTTGTGATATAAACGAAATGTTGTAGACATAGTAGGTGTTGATGTACATTCGCTAACTCAGACTTAGTATAATCAGAATGTTAGTGTCATTGTAGCGAAATAACTAGCAGTTCGGTCAGGCTGCAAAAGACACCTCACACCCCGTTGCTCTGATTGGTCGTAGGTCTATCCAATTGAGTGCAGAGGCATTTTTCGGTTGAGACACGCCTCATAATTATAGCTCAATGGAGCGGTATCAGACTCAAATTCTGACTAGAATTGAGTATGACAACGTCAGGCTACCGTTTTGTGTGCTTGAGAATAAAATAGGCATATATTTGTGAGCCTGGACCACTAAACCAGTCATAAGTAGCACAGGTATATTTGTGGCAATAGCCAACAGTTTATTGTATGGGTCAAAATTATAAATTATTCTTTCATGCCAAAATCATTATATTAAGTAAAAATCATGTTCCATGAAGATATTTTGTAAATTTTCTACAGCAAATACACTCACCTAAAGGATTATTAGGAACACCATACTAATACTGTGTTTGACCCCCTTTCGCCTTCAGAACTGCCTTAATTCTATGTGGCATTGATTCAACAAGGTGCTGAAAACATTTAGAAATGTTGGCTCATATTGATAGGATAGCATCTTGCAGATGATGGAAATTTGTGGGATGCACATCCAGGGCACGAAGCTCCCGTTCCACCACATCCAAAAGATGCTCTATTGGGTTGAGATCTGGTGACTGTGGGGGCCATTTTAGTACAGTGAACTCATTGTCATGTTCAAGAAACCAATTTGAAATGATTCGAGCTTTGTGACATGGTGCATTATCCTGCTGCAAGTAGCCATCAGAGGATGGGTACATGGTGGTCATAAAGGGATGGACATGGTTAGAAACAATGCTCAGGTAGGCCGTGGAATTTAAACGATGTCCAATTGGCACTAAGGGGCCAAAGTGTGCCAAGGAAACATCCCCCACACCATTACACCACCGCCAGCAGCCTGCACAGTGGTAACAAGGAATGATGGATCCATGTTCTCATTCTGTTTACGCCAAATTCTGACTCAACCATCTGAATGTCTCAACAGAAATCGAGACTCATCAGACCAGGCAACATTTTTTCAGTCTTCAACTGTCCAATTTTGGTGAGCTCGTGCAAATTGTAGCCTCTTTCTTCTATTTGTAATGGAGATGAGTGGTATCCGTTGGGGTCTTCTGCTGTTGTAGCCCTTCCACCTCAAGGTTGTGCGTGTTGTGGCTTCACAAATGCTTTGCTGCATACCTCAGTTGTAATAAGTGGTTATTTCAGTCAAAGTTGCTCTTCTATCAGCTTGAATCAGTCGGCCCATTCTCCTCTGACCTCTAGCATCAACAAGGCATTTTCGCCCACAGGACGTTTTTCCCTTTTCACACCATTCTTTGTAAACCCTAGAAATGGTTGTGCGTGAAAATCCCAGTAACTGAAATACTCAGACCGGCCCGTCTGGCACCAACAACCATGCCACGCTCAAAATTGCTTTAATCACCTCTTTTTTCATCTTTCCCATTCTGAATTCAGTTTGAAGTTCAGAAGATTGTCTTGAACAAGACCACACCCCTAAAGGCATTGAAGCAACTGCCATCTGATTGGTTGATTAGATAATTGCATTAATAAGAAATTGAACAGGTGTTCCTAATAATCCTTTAGGATTATCATATTTGTGGCTACAGACTTCATTTGGACAACTTTAAAGGCGATTTTCTTTACATATTTGTATCTTGGCTAAATATTGTCCCATACTAACAAACCATCCTACATCAATAGAAAACCTAATTATTCAGCTTTCAGATTTTATTTAAATTTCCATTTTCAAAAAATGGCCTGGTTTTGTGGTCAAAGATTACATTTAATGTTGCCCAAAGACCAGTCAGCTTCACCCAATGCCAAGAATAAACCACTGCTCCAAAATCACATTACCATTTGTTTCTAGGGTTACAAATCCTTCTCTCCTTCTTCACTTGGTTTAGGTCTACAGAGACAGTGGACCTTATTAGACATCTCTGCAAATGTGCCAGATTAGCAATGACCGATATTCAAATCCTTAAAGGGTTGAAGATACAAAAGAATAAACAGAATTTAAAAGAAGACAATCCAAAAAGGAATTACACTGATGGGAGCACATTAGGCAAAGGATGTTTGTTGCATGCGGATGGAAATCACAGAGCATGACCGCACTGTTGACATTGGGTTCGACATTGACAGCAGGACCAATCAAAATGCACCATCAGCTGAATCCCAAATGAGAAGCACACGGTCTTGACTGACAGCTGTAGAACGAGCAAAGGGAAAGACCGACATCTGGAGAGAAACCTGTAAAGAGAGAAAATTAAGTAGAGATAAGAGATGTGTGCGGGTGTGTGAATGACCCATAGATGGGAAAAATGCAAAATGTGCGATGGAAAACAGGTTAGGGGTGCAATAATGTAAAAAAAGATTTTTTTAAATAATTTCATTGCTGCTGTGTGTGTTGCAGAAAGATCCTTTGAAAATAACTGAAGAATACACATTGTAAAAAAATGCTGGATTATTTCAACCCAGCATTGTGTCAGAAAGGGAAAACCCAGCTGTTGGGTTAAATTAACCCATAAAATGTTTATACTTTTTCGTCTTTTTCACCCAATGCTGGGTTAAAAGTGTACCAAAGTTATTATCATAAACTGAACATAACCTCCCTTTAAAGGCGGGGTGCATGATTTTTGAAAAACACTTTGGAAAAGGGAGTGGGGCCGAGTACCGAAACACACTTGTAGCCAATCAGCAGTAAGGGGCGTGTCTACTACCGACATCGTTGCCCGGATTGCGTATGTGTGGGGTGGGTCTATCAAAAGGTCCAGATTCTATTGGGGTAGGGGCGTGTCTCTTTAGGTGATTTCAAATATCAACATTGGCTTTCAGAGATAAGTTTGTGGGAAACTTTACACGATTTTCCGTATTTTGTGGTTTTCACTTCTGTGGCAACGCTGACAATTGCGCAGTTGCTTGTGACCAAACATTGTATTAGCTGACTGCAAACGAAACTGAACTGAGTCGTAACATGCATCCTGAACAGCAGTAATGTTTACACGTAGGCTTCACAGATAATGGGTCTCATCAATGAAACACGAGCAGAACAATTTTGTGTAAATCATTCGTAAAGACATTTTGGCGTAAATTTTCGAATTGATTAAAAAAAGCCATATTTTCAAAATGTTAGTTAGTTCTCCCCATCATGTGTAAATGGTGCCTTAAACATTAAAGTGCACCTATTTAATTGCTAAAAACAACATTACTTTTGGTATAATACAATATGTTCGCGTGGTTTATGGTTAAAAAAACACTTTATTTTTAACATACCGTACATTTATGATGTAAACGAAAACTTTTATTCTGCTATAGATTAATCATGATTAATCGTTATGCATCCCTAGTATAGAGGGTTTTTACAGCACCTCATCAATCCGGAGGTCGGACATATTGGCGATACTGAGTGTAAACAATGCCATTGAACCGAACGGACCTCGCACATTTTCGCTGCTGAAAATGGTCAATTACTGTCATGTTTGGGCTGTACTAATCACTCGGACCGAGAAAAAACATTTGGAGTACTACAGACTGTCAAAAGTTATAACAAACCAAGAAGAAGAGTGCAAAAAAAAATAAAAACTGTCAGAGGAAAGAAGGCGCTTGTGGTAGGCCAAACAACCAGGATTTCCAGGGCAAGAATGTTGACAACATTCGTGTTCGTTCTTCCCTACCCACAAGTTTTGTTTCTCATGAATCTAAGGCCACTTAAGGAATAAGTAATAGAAGTAACATTTTAAAAAACATGTGTAAATCTTGTACTGATAATGAAATTAAATAAAAATCAGACTTTTAGCCAAGTAAACAGCAACTAAGATATTAAGAAATGGGAATAACAAACACAAATGTTGTCAACATTCTCAGTCCACGACCAAAGAGCCAGCTCGTATTGATCTTTAACCGCCTAATAACTTTAGTTTATCAAAATATTGCGCCCTTTCCTGCTTACCAAGTCATTCTCTGTATGATTTAGCAACTACCACAAGCTTTTTCTCTGGTTTCTACATCATAAATTAGTAGGACAATGTCTTCTATACTACTTTAACCATGCAATCCATGCTGTCGTTTACATCCGAGTATCTTCAACATGGCTGCGCATCCGGGTAACTGATCAATGACCATGACATAGATGAAAACACTCCATTGTTTAGCTGTTCTTGTTATTGTTGTAATTGTTATTCTTTAAGCAACGTTATAACAAAAAATATTCTCAGTTCACACATATTGCTTACCAGTAAATTACTGGTAATCTTACATCTCTTACTGGTAAATTGGCAGAAATGTTTTGTTCAAACATGATCTGTTAACTGCAATTTTTATTCACCAGTAAAGATTATATGTGTGAAAAAAATGACTGATACAACTTGTTTTAAGATAACCCTAACCCTTATTTCCACTTTCAAATCCAGGATTATTTCAAAACCCTTCAGATCTGTCCAAACTCTTCAGCAAAGCCAACTAGAAAAAGACCCCTAACAAAACTTCAACAAAGCTGACATTAGTATTAGTACAGTGCTTCAATGCACAGTTAGTGGCTAAGACAAAATTGGTTTGATTCCCAGGAACTGATCATCTCAAATGTCAGTTTCTTTTAATATCTGTTTAAGAAATCCGAAATACAAAATGTACTATTTTAATATGTGAGCCTGGACCACAAAACCAGTCTTATGTTACACGGGTATATTTGTAGCAATAGCCAACAATACACTGTATGGGTAAAATTATAGATTTTAAAGGCAATTTTCTTAATATTTAAAAATATTTTGCACCCTCAGATTCAAGATAATCAAATACTTGTATATCTGCCAAATATTGTCCTATCCTAACAAACCATACCATACATCAATGAAAAGCAAATTTATTCAGATAATGTATAAATCTAAAAAAAAAAATTTACCCTTATGATGTCCAGGGTCACATATAATAGTCACAATAACTTGTTTACAGATTGACCATCTAAAAATGAAACGCTAGAGAGATTTGACTTCAGCACTATGGTACTAACTAAGCAATAGGTTGGCCTGCTTGGAATCACACCAGGAGAAAAATAACAAGCGTTATACAATACAGTTACACAAACACACCCATACACACATTCTCGGAAGATGTGTTGAAACAAATGCTCAGTATTTTTAGAAACCACCAGAAGACCAAACACACCAAACAAACATGGGTATAGCTAAAAGCAGCAAACCACTACACATATACATTGTATTTGTTGACATTAGGTCTATGTCACCAAACACACACACAACAGCAATGGACCCATCAAAACTGTCTGACATCATCAAAATCAAACCCCAGGGCTGCCGCAAAACACACACACACACACACACGCCTAATGGCAACAGAGCTGACATTCAGCAGAGTTGCATCAGGACAAAGGAGCGATCTGTCTTCTCCTCCCTCCATTCGACCCTCGGCTCTTGTTCTCACATGGCAGGGATGTCACTGGGAGCTCCAAAACAAGAGATGCAGGGAGAGAGAGATGAAGAGATGCAGAGGAGGAGCACAAGATGGAGAAGAAAGCCATTGTTCGGCCTCAAAGATGAGTTATTGTGCCGCGGGACCCTGTCCGAGAGTAGGAGTGAAGAATTGGAAGGAGAGAGACAAATTTCAGAGTCGTCCCGCTGTCGTTCGTTTCTCTCTTCCCCCGTCGAAAGAAAACTGCTCTCGTTTCACCATTTCAAATACACACTTGGTCCTCAGGGTAGCCAGAGGCTTATTTACCCTGAGGAAACACATATTTTGCTAGAAAGACCTTTGAAAGCTCTTACACAGTTATTGTGGGAACATAACCACATTCACATATTCTAGTTTTCTTTTCATAATAACACAATAATAATAATTTCATAGTAATTTTCATATTTATGGTGATAAATCTTAAAGCTAGAGTGTGCAATGATGCCCTTGAGAATTGCATGCAACTATGTCGCAAGTTTGTGGAGAGGATTTTTTGTTTGAGCAATACTCTTGTGCACAAAGTAGAGACTTAAAAATGAATGGTTTACCGGTTCTGGTGTGAAAGAATGGGACTGAACAAAGCCCAAATCTGAATCCCACTAAACACCTTTGGGACATTGCAGCAATGCACGACTTTTATACTGATGTTCTTGTCTCTCAACGGGAGTGAATCCTTGCACACGTTTCAACATCCGAGGAAAACTGGAATAATAAGAGGATAATTTAGGAATTAATGTTTTTGGCATGCATTAGAAAGCACATTTCGCTTAAGACATACAATTAAAAAAATGAACCCACCACACTGTATTAATTAATTGTGACAAAGAAAATAGTAAAAAGGTTATTTATTCACACCGCAGTGCATGCTGAGAATCCTGGATGTGATTTGAAATTTGTTTATACCCAGCATGCATTACAGCATTTCTTTTTCCACTATTGTTAAGAATCATACTCTGATTCTAGATGTTTGTGTGTCACAGTGGTTTCTTTTTTTATGTGCAAATTGTCTTAAAATCTGTCAGATTTATAACATTATTAACAGAAAAATATACTTTTGATCAAACAGTGAATGCATAAATCAACTTACTAGCTGATGATCTTAAACAGATAGGATAGGGGAGAGGGGGAACAACCTAATGCTTTTTGGTTTTGGCTCAATCATTCAAAAAATATTTGAGTTTGATTAATTATATTTTTACACGAGCAACACACACATCTCTGCTACAAATTAATAATTTGAAGTTTGTTTCTCTTACTTACCATTCTTGGACAATTAAACCAAACGTGACAGAAGTGCAAACGTTACAACTTACCCCATAGGTGGGGTTAATTGTAACAGGCAGGGGGTTAGTTGTAACACTTGCTAAAAATTAAGTTTGAAGGCAAATATTTCAATACTATTTTGTCTATATACTTGAAGTGGATATTGTTTATATATATATATACATAAATATATATACAGGTATCCACACTGTGTTCATTCATCCAGCACTTTTCTAAAAATAGTTCAATTATAAATGGATACAAATGTCTAAATATTTGAGAAAAAGCAGCACAATTATGACAAAACATTTTTTATATTTGACCCAGTCTGTAATAACCATACTACAGTTTCAAAAATCGAATTCTGAGATAATGAGCATCAAAGTCTGATTTTAGCCATTCATTTCATTATTTCAATCTTTGACGTAGCCTTATTCAAATCAATATTAAAGATATGAAAAAAAATTTGACACCCGATTTTTGAAAAAACAGGCACATTTATTTTGTTGGAAGCCAGCAATCATTCGTGTGTAGCCTATTTAAAACAACGGCAAGAAATACGCTAACGTTAGCGGTTTTCATATCGTTAGTGCTGAGGGGTTAGTTGTAACACAGTGTTACAATTAACCCCGCTGGGTCAAAATATTTTCAAGCCCACCAAAAAAGTTGCTTAGAGCTGCAGACATATTTCAAAACGATGCTATGTTTTAGTCAACAAGACACTGATTAATATGACATAGCATTGGATTTGGTATCTTACACACCAAACTTAGAAACCGAAAAAACATATGATGAAAAAATTTACTTACATGCCACCAAAACACTCGTTCATCAATAACTCCCTGGATAAACATTATACATTTCCAATAATTTGTGGGAGATCGTCTTTTGGACGCGTGAAAAAACCCTGAAAAACAAAACGCTCAACCTTGTGTAACAATGTAAACAGTCCGTGTTACAACTAATCCCGCGCACCCCTACTAACCACCACTGTGATTATTGTATTATTGGCTTCTTTTTACCACAACAAACGTGTTTAAAACACAAAGTTGTAGCAGCTAGACGAAAAGCTAGCAAGCTCAGAGTCAATAATCCATCTAAAACAAACACTGATCACCATAATGTTGACTTAAATGAAACAAAACCAACATCTAAACCTTTTAAGTGTTTTTTATTGCAATGTTTTATAACAATTCGAAAGCTGTAGCAACTAGAGGAAAAGCTAGCAAGCTCAGAGTCAAGAATTGAACTCAATCAAACACTGATCACCATAATGTTGACTTAAATGAAACAAAACCAACATCTAAACCTTTTAAGTGTTTTTATAGCAATGTTTTATAACAATTTGAAAATGATAGAATGTAACATTCCTCTAACATTCACACAACCAACAAACATTCATAAAACATTCAAATGGACTAGAATTTAATTTAATGGGCTTTCTTAAACAAGACAAATATATTTTTGCCAGGTTTTTACAGACATAGAAAATATTGTTTAAGGCAAGTTGTTTATTTTTCAAATTACAAAATATAGATTTGAACCATTACAATATTGTTTTTTATTTGGATGAAGGAAAACAATATTTTTTTGTATAGATGGGACAGTAAAACCTTAAGATTTTAAGTTGAAATGAACTAATTCAGAAATTGCAAGTTGTATCAACTTAAGAAAAATTAAGTTGAAATGGCAGCCACACAAAATACTTTTTACAGTGCATGTTGGGTTGTAATTCAACCTATGCTGCGTTGTTTTAACCCATTTATGGGACGAATATAAACATTTTCTGGGTTAATTTAACCCAACAGCTGGGTTCGTCCCTTTTTGACCCAACGCTGGGTTGAAAATAAGCAACATTTTTTCGAGAAACACAATGAGTTCATTCACTGATATTGGGCAATGGGGCGTCACTCACTTTTACTGTATTTTCTAAGGCACAAATGTCATTGTATTTTGCTGCATTAATAAAAATGTCTTATTTAAATTATTGAAATAGCTAAACCCATTTTAGGGTGCTATGAGAGCATGGCAATCTAAACATTGCTTATGCGCATATATTAATAACAGGACTAGATCGACTTACAGTTCAAGATTTCATGAAAAATGTGTTTACGAAATTGACTTCTGATTGAAAGGAAAACATTCAGCTGAACGCCTTAAGCCCAAGAAAACAACTTACATCTGCAATCTAAATTAACCAACCAAATTCAGCTCATGGGCTCGGCTGAATAATTAATACCGTATTAATTACGAATTTATTACATTTGTATTTATTCAGTTCAATGCTTTAATTGAAGCCCCGCATGCTGGTAAAGGCTCTGGAATGAAGACTGCCATAGCAAACCCTTTAAAATTCTCTTTACAGTCTTAACTCTGACAGAAGCAGAGTGTCAAAACCTGCCAGGCTCATTTCAGAGAAAAAGAGAGAGCTGCGAGGAAAAGAAAGAAAAATCTTTGAAAGGAACGCACGAAAAGAAGAGTACAAAAGCTGGTGGAAAGAGAAAGAGCTGGATAATTTAATTTTCCATCTTCAGCCACTGACAATAGAATAGTTACCCAATTCATCACAAAGCCACTACTCTAAACACGCACACACTTTAGCACTAATACACACACATGATCATGAGTCTAGACACACCGAGACTGACTTACATAAGTAAGAGCACGTTTCTTTGAGATGAGAAATGTGATCCTGTCGATGAAAACCTAGCAAGTCGTTATTTGTGATTTAGTGTTACCTACATAAAAGCATCCTAAATAATGTGAAAATATAACCTTGATATCTTTAAAGGGGACATTTTATGACTTTTATAAACATGTAAAAGAAGTCTTTAGTGTTCCCAGAGTGTGTATCAGAAAAGTTTTAGCTAAAAATACCCCATAAACACAATTATAGCATGTTAAAATTGCCACCTTAAAGGTGCCATTTTTCGGTGTGTCACTGTAAATGCAAATAAGCTGATGAAATGCAAACACTGATCGCCATAATGGTGGTTTGTTAAAATTGAAACACCTGTCATCTGTCAACATCTGTCCCCTTCAAACATCTAAATGACCTATTTCACATGCTTGCAGAGAATAGTTGGCCAAAACTAACTTACTGGGTTTTTCTATATCATGTTTCTAAGTTGAAAGAAGCACTGGAGACCCAATAATCGCACTTAAACATGGAAAATCAGATTTTCGTGATAGGTCCCCTAATATTGACAGAGTAAGGCAATGTCAAAGATTGAAATGAATGTGGAATCAGTGACTGAATTGCTCCTAATCTCATCACTGTTCACTTAAGTCTGGATTTTACAGACAGGGTTACAAATCTCTGAACCTAGAACCTGAACTAAGCACCAATACGTACCATGTTATTCTAATGGGGCATACACACCAAACGCGAGTTCAACGATTTGCGCGAGTAGATTACATACAAAGTCAATGCAAAGGCGCGATCAGACGCGATATTGGCGCCGCGCTATTCGCCTCAAACGCATCTTCGCCCACAATAAAAAATTCAACTAGAGCGAAAAATTCACATGACACAAAGTTAAATCCCGCGAGTAATCTAGAGCGAGTAACGCAATGGCCCGCGTTTGGTGGGCATGCAAATACCACAGTAGATACATTTCAGTACCATAGTATATTTTATATGAAACACAATCAGAAACATAAAACAAAGACATATACGAGGACTTCGGGAACAAATATCAAAAGACTGATTTTGTGAAAAGCAAGTGTTTATTTCAGCTCTATCAATTATTTGAAAGAATATTTACATTATTAGTTCAATTTTCATCAAATTTTACAATATCACAGCATTAAAAAAAATTTAATGGGCACATTTTAATAGGCAACAAAGTATTGAAACGATCCACGGGCCATTTGGAATAAGGACAACAGGAGCCAATCAGAGAGGATTCAATAGTAGTCCTCCAAATCAGGTTTGTCACCCTGATTTTGAATCTGTTGCTGTTTCTTGTAGAGATCAGCAATCTGAGAGAAAGACAGAGAGAGAGAGAGAGAGAGAGAGAAAAAGAAAGAGAGAGGGGGGAGAGAAGAGAGAGAGGCTTTGATGCTTTAAATTCAGATTAAAGTAAAGCCGGACAAATAGATGCAATTATCGTGACATCACACAAGCCATAGACAATGATCTGTCAAATGAATGTAAAACTTTTTCTTAATGATAAAAACGTTACAATACCATGCAGGCATAAATGCAATATGGATCTCTACTGCACAAATACACATTTCACCAAGTAGCACTATTTGACATTGCCATTTTGAGGAGACAACTGGCTTTCACTTTACAAAATCCTACATTCAAAATGAATGCATAGAGCCAGTAAGCATCATGGAGCTGGTGAGACTGGCTTGTGTTAGATTAGCGGTCTTGTATTTGGCCTTTTATCTGTCACTGAACTTACTTTAAATCAGCGATTTTTGAGGTTCAATGATGCCTTAGTAAAATGCAAATCTACGGACACCAGCTGCTGGGCAACTGAGCCTCATAAAGCAGAGATGCTTACAAAGAGCAAATCTATGACAGAGTGTTAAAGACCTGATCCAACAATACTGGAAAACTCGACTAAAACCTTAAACTTACTAAACTAAATTTGGTCATTGTCATAAACATACAAGATCGGTTTAATCTAAATAAAGGTTCACATCTGGAAGTGGGTATTTGTAAATTGTATCGATACAGACAACAGATAACCATGTTTTAGTGATTTGAATTGGTTATTAACGCTTTCTTCGCCAGCATTTTTTCTAAAATGCCTAAAACTTTTTTCAGTTTTTTCAGTTCTGGAATGACTTCCAGAAAATTTTCTTTAAATATATAAACATACAATATATCAAATGAATGAACAGACCCTCTGCTTTCAAAAATAAACATTTCATCCTATCTTCATTTGTTCTCTTTTTATTATCTCTCAAACATGGGTAGGTTTCTTCAAAAATACCAAAGTTTAAGCAAAATGCTGAGATAATTGCATTTTTGTAAAGGACTTTTCATAGAGATCAGATCCAGAGCGATGATTAAAATATACACAGAGTTTTTACTGTTTTTGAATAAATGGATGCTTTAGTGTTTTATAAATTGGGTAGGAGCACCACCTAGTGGATAATAGCAGAAATACGGTCTGCGTCCGAAAACTTAGGCAGCTGACTTGTTGCCTCGCTGCCATGACTTCGGAGGCATGGAGGCAGCTTAGAGAAACGCTTTCGGACACACTTCAAAGGCAGCGTGTGTTTGAAATATGAACAGTGCGCGCCTTTGTGATAACTAATCATATATTTAAAAACTACAATACTAATTTCTCGCTAGAAATGCAATTAAAAAGGTAAAAAAATAAAGGTAAAAAAAATTATTTACAATAAATTTGTGCTCCAGCCGCATTCTAGGCTCGACCAATCACATTCTCCATGCGTGCACACATAAAATTGTGGGACAAGATCTTAGGAGTCAGGAAGAAAACCTAACATTGGATTCGGACATGCCTTGATGACTTCCTGCTTTGGAAAGCTGCCGCAGAAGGCAGTAATTTAGAGTTTTCGGACGCAGACGCGGATTGCCGTAAAAACTCGTCATTGGCAGGGAAGCGTTTTTTTTTTTTAATTGACAAGATAACTCAATGGCGTGGAAAGAGTTAATTAGAAATACCTTTTAAAAATTAAATACAAAATTAACCGATTATCCGAAAAGGATTGTATGGCTGTATGATTTTAATTGTTGGATTTAACAGAGAAGGTCATAATATGAAACTTTTGAAACGGGGTAAATGAGGAACTTGTACTTTAAAAGTGCATTGCGTTAGCAGCGCAAAAGGTTGTGGGTTCAACCCATGGAACAGACCAATTATAAATACGTATACTTTTTAATGCACTGAAAGTTGTGCGTGATTGCATGACATCGTTTTTGTTTGATAAAGCTCCATTCGCACTGGGCGTCAGCATTGACGCTTCTGATTTATTTTGAATGGGTAATGTCATGCATTGCCGAACTTAATTGCGGGCGGCAACGCGGGCATCAGCCAATCAGATCACCTTATGTTAATAACCAGGTGAAGATGTAAGCCAATTACGTTTAAGACTGGAGCACAGAGTAACATAAAAATGGAGGAAAGATTAATCATTGCGATGAGTAAAACTACAGATACACTACTGCAACCAAACCGGCATCCATTAGTTATCAAAACAAAAGCTGTTTTTTTTGTTTTGTGCTGCACTGTGAATGGCTGGTGTCACTATGACAATTGCATCATAGGCACGCCCTCTGTCTAGTGTTAACGCTGACGTCCTGTGTGAATGTAGCGTAACAGATTATCAAATACATCTCTAAATGTTCGTAAAACAAATGACATTGGATTTGTGCCTTTAATAATTTCGAAAAAGAAACAAGGTACCAAAGTTTTTTGTACCAGCGGTGCCTCATATCATCTCTGTGAGAGTGTGGCCTCCAACCATCGGGTGACAGGAATAAAAGAAAAGCAAAATAAATGAAGTGTGAAAATAAGGGGGGAAGGAGTGAGTTGAGACAACGTGGCACATAAAGAGATGGATTTCCTTTAACGGATCCACTCCACTTGCTCCACTAAATCACAGTGTCATGACGCTGTGAACTACACCAATGTCATTACGCTTGACTTTCAAAAGGAATACTACATTAAAATGTCACTCTTCCGGTGCAACTACAGCACACGCGTGCATGAAGGCACAAACAACGTCATTTCCCGTGCTATACATTATGCATATGACATTTGCCTTCAAAACAATTTCTGCCCCATGTCGGGTAATTGCTATCGACTGGTGGATAGCATGTCAGAGCTGTTTGAAGTCATTTCCACTGGGAGGATTTGGAGGGTCGGTGGTTTCTCTATTTGTGTCAACTGTTGCTCGTCTTACCTGTGAACCTGCGGTGGCATCTTCTGGCTTTTTGTCATCTCTGATCCTGAGGAATCGTGGAAAACGAAGTGAAATCCCTTTCTCTGGGTCCACCTGATGGTGAAGGAGAGAATGACACCATAATCACCCAAACCGAAATATGACTCGATCTAATGAACAAATCAGTCAACAAAAACACAAAAAATGTGCGTGGTGCACTGACCAATCCCATGGCTGCTTTGTAGACCGGCGATAGTGAAAGGTCAGCACATTTCACCTCCCACACTTGCACCGCCTCCAGCCAAACGTCCGGTTCTGCCGATTGGTCCACGCGGTAATAAGGCCGTGGTTTAGGTAAAATGTGCTCCTGAGAAACATTGTGCATGGAAAGACATTAACATACACCACACATATCCAAGAAAACACCCACAAACAAAACAAAAAACTGCTGTACCTTCAAGAAATTGTAATGTTGCTCCAGATCTTCATCTTTAAAGCCAGTTCCAATCTGGGAAAACAAAAAGCGAATGTAATTTTAAAAAGCACACAATTGCTTTGAATTTGAACACTTCTCTGTTTTTTCTCACACATACACACCTTGCAGACAGACTGGAACTCCTCGTTTTCCTCATCGTAACAGGCCAGTAAAAATCCTCCATAGCTGCCTGCTCTCTTTCCCTTTCCCAGATAAGCTCCAATCACACATAGATCTACAGTGTCCCCGACACCCTCCAGATAATCCTTCTTTAGCTGAACAGAAACAGGCCATTACAAACAATACAACAGACCGTATCACTGGAAATGATCGTTCTGACAGTCGTATAAACTGCATATCCGCACAGCCAAAGAATTAGATTTTCTTGCATCCATCGCCGTAACTCTGACCTGCTTTTGGGTAAAAATATCTACACATCCATTTAAAACCCCATATGAGCTTATCTCATATGAATGTAAAATATAAACAGATTTTTTCTTGTTCCATTGACAGAATTGTGCAATTGTGTCATCCATAAACCTCACAACACTTACCGTTTTATTTCGTATTTTTGCAGTGTTTTGTTAATATTGCACAGCAGGATTTATTCAGAATTGTGCACACAAATCACATTGAAAAGCACTTTAATGAAGTACTAATAAACATTATTAAATAACAGACCTCATGATCTTTCAGTAAGATCATTTACTTACTCTCATGTTGTTACAAACCTGTATACATTTCTGTTTTGATGAACACAAATGAAACATTTTTTAATAGGGATGGGCACAAGTACTCGAGCAAACGTGGCATCCATGATCAATCATGAATATGATGATCGCATGTTTTTTTTTTTTTTGGATGTCTGGTTAGCATTACAACACCTGTGGTAGTAAAGACTAGAGCCCGACCGATTTATCGTTTTGCCGATTTTATCGGCCGATATGAGCCTGTCGCAGATATATCTGTATCGGCGTATAAGCCGCAGATATGAAGCCGATATGAACGTTCCTTACAGAAGACATTAAATGCTTTTGAAAGATGCAAGTACTTGTTTGTCCAGCAGAGTGCGCCCTACTGGTTGCTAATGGCGACCCAGGTCACTCACTGTAGTGACACCAGCCAACCCCCCTTCACTTCAGTCAGTCCCTCAGTTCAGGTGGTCGCGCGGTTTCTTCACAACATTTTACACCTGGTATTAAGACGCGCTTTGGTCGATTGGATTATAAGTGGGCGAGAAAGACACATTCCGGTTTACATTTGGTGTTCTCTTTTGTCCACTTGCGAGTTGTTTAAAACGCAAGCGGAAGAAATGACGCGAGGCGGAGAAAGGACGCGCTTTAACTGCCGCGCAGTCTGTGGGAGTACAGCTGCTTGTGCTGTTACTGAACATGCTCATTTCAAAGCAATTGATTAAATAAGCTCGCGCAACTTTACACCCTCGTTAAATTAAAGAGGCGGAGAGAAGACGCTTTAGTTTTATAAAAGTTTAAAGTCCCGGCAGAACACTGTGGGTTCGCGTCATAAAAACGTTGTGCAGTACATTAAACATAAGCCTACATCATTATGTTGTCAGTAAAGCATTGTCGTCTTAACGGTAAGTTTCTATATAATTTGTGAAGTACATAACTTACTGTACAGCAAATAAACAATGACTTTATAAGTTTCCATTTTCAAAATAAGCCGAATATAACATTATTCTCGTCAAAACTGACAATCATTTAAGTTATATGTATTTTGTTTTGTTTGTGTTTTAAAGTTATTTATAATTAGTCAAGTTTACTGTTTTGGGCACTTATATCAGAATCATTTTGGATGATAAAGTTTATTGTTAACTTGTAAAACACACCGGCCTATATTACATATCTTTGTCATGTCATTTTAAGTGTTTGATCACCACATTTGTGAGTGATCATTGCAAAAAAGTATTTATATATAGTATATTCTGTTAATTTATATAGTGTATTATATGTACAGTAGCCTGCTGTAGTATATATACTGTAGTATATGTGTACTGTACTATAATATACACAAAGAATATCGGCCGATATATCGTTATCGGTGTTTTTTTACTCCCTAATATCTGTATCGGCATTGGCCCAAAAAAAATGCATATCGGTCGGGCTCTAGTAAAGACTGAGTCTGTGTTTGACATTGTGTTGAGCTGCGCAGACCGGCGTATGACATCAGTACCAAACATGATTCAAAAACAAACAGATAAGAACCCGAGCCACGGCAACCCCCCGATCCGTGCAACGCTGTGAAGCCAAAAACACCTCACATCCACTATGTTATAAAAAAAAGCAGATTTCAGATTCGCTTTTGGTAAGACGAACATACAGTCAGTCAGGTGCAAAATGTACAGCACAGTCACAAGTTCAATGGGTTATCATTTCATATTTAAACATCAAATGTCAAGGGATACCAAAGAGCCAGAAGAACAATACATCTTGACTGAGAACAAGTGAGAGGATAGCATGACACAACTAAACGCTAAAATGATAGCAACAGACTTAAAGCTGCTTAATGTCATGAAGCTCTTGCTTTGACTGGACGTGGTTTAAAGCGCACTGTTACGGTGCACATCCACAACGGGAGTTAAACTTTCTGTCAAGTACATAATTTAATTAAATTTTTGCATATATGCACGTTGTATAAAACAATTATATTGTATTAAGGCTTAATATTATGTTGAGTGCGTCACATAGAAAGCGCTTCGGTTTGTGTTTATTAACCCTTTGGTTTTACTTCATCACAGATATTCCTGTAAGAGGTTTCTGTTAAAAACGTTAAATTCATTAATAATCTAGTATGTGTTCATTTTTCTGTCATAGTTTCTTCAAAATTAAGTTTTATTTATTAAAATATTTTCAATTTCATCATGATGTGCACGCCCCGCCCCTTTGATTGCCCCACCCCCATTTAATCGAGTACTCGTTTTTCAAACCTATGGATTAATCGAAATGAAAATATGACATAAATGCAAATCCCTATGTGTAACCAATCTGATTAGAAGACCCATTGACTCATTTACCCTACTATGGGTGTCAACGGTGCTTCTGATCGGTAAAGAAATTTATAAAAATTTGCACCAACATGAAGGTGAGTAAACGATGACAGAATTTTAATTTTTGGATGAACGATCCCTTTACACCATCCAGGAAAAAAACAAGGTGTGTATGTAATACCTTGAGCCAGTTGTGAGAGCGTTTGGCAATCTCATATGTCGCGTGTTTATCCAACGTTTTCACCATTAAACCCTCGCAGGAATCTGACCGTAAATTATAAAAAATAGACAAAAAAATAACACCATTAATATGACCTAACATTAAAAGACACTTCTACAGCATTTCAAAAAATTAATTCATGTTAATTTCATCACTTAATACTAACATTAGTGAATGCACAAAGCACAATTAACTAAAATAAACATTTGTATTGTCATTTACTAACATTAATAAGATTAACAAATGCTGAAAAACTATATTGCACATTGATAGCTAATGCATTAGCTAACATTACGAAATGCATCCTTATTGTGAAGTGTTACCGACTAAACTAATAATAAATCAGTAATGAGATGCCTGCGAAAATTCAGCTCTCTAAATAATTTGTCAGTTCACGTTTCACATTCACCTCGTACAGACTGCTCCAGGAATTCAGCGATACATTCTGTATTGTCAGAGTCGAGGGATTTTGCGAAGACAAACTCGCCCTCTCTCTCCTCAAAACTCTCTCGTAACAGAGCCCGGCGTTTGCTCAGAGGCTCTCGTACCAGAGACTGAAAAAGAAAAACCGGAGATCATTAAAACTAAAATAATGTACAGCTTGCAAAATATTTTATTGTATAAACATTACAGTCTTACCTCTCCATTCAGGTAGAGCAGGTCAAAGGCGTAGACACACACCTGAACCTTGATCTCAGATGCGTCCACATCCTGAAACACACACACACACACTTCTGTTTAGTTCATGCATATTCCTACAGTCTCAACCATCTGTCCATTACCCAACACCCTGCGTTTTAAAATTCTCTCTTCCCCAGTCACCTCTTCTGTTACCCTGCATCTCCATCTGTCCTTATGCCCCCTTCTGCATTTACATTAACACATTTGGCAGTCGCTGTTATCAAAGCGCCTTACATTGCATTACATGCTGGGATGATAAATCGTGCGGTTCTGCTTGCGATGCTCCTTTATGAAATACAGTGAAATGCCACTACATCCAAAAGCCAGAGGGCGCTCTCGTGCAGAAACTCAATATGCGCCACAGAAAAAAGTACCATTTACACACAGCTCTAGGGGTGGGCGGAATGACCAAAAATCTATTTCACGGAATGAGTCATTTTATTTCACGGAACGGAATATTTCACGGTATACATGTTTTTCAGTTTATATTGTTTTTGATGATAAAAATCTACAGAAATACACCGCTCACTATAGCTTTTAACTAAATGCTCACCAAAGTTTTAAAATATGAGCAATTTAAAGTTAGTAATGTTACAGTGAAAATGCCCAGAAGATAACAACAGATAAGTCTTGATTAGACAGAATCTTGTTTTTAATTGAGTAATTAATTTTAAAGACTATTGAAGCTATAGTATGGCTTCATTGCATTTTGTATTTATGCATACATTACATTAAACATATGCAATATGTAAAATGAACAGGTATAAATATATGCAAAAACCTACAGACAGGATAAATACCTGTATATTAGAGAAGAAGCTCTAGAAATTATAAATGTGACAGGTGCTATGATGTGATGATCATAAAGTTTGTTTTAAGGTCTTGACGCCCTTTACTCTCTATTACATTTCCATCTCTTTCTCGTCTTTCCGATCAAATATGTTTGTATAAGCAAATGGCGCGTCAAACTACATCGATCCAGCAGCGCACGTGTCACTGATATAAACGCGAGTTTTGTCTTAGCTTGCTTAAAGTTCAGAAAACGTTACAACTATTAGCATTATGTGCGAGAAGAACTCTTTATTTGGCATCGCAGCTCCTTGCGTTTGCCTAGAGAGACCTCTGCAAGCGAGAGACCTGCCGGCTGCTGCATGAGGAGAGAGAGAGCGCGAGAGAGAGAGAGCGCGAGAGCGAGCAAGACAAGAGTCTCGCTGCGTGACCCCCGGTGGATTCACTGGCACTTATTATAAAAATTACTCAAATAACTCGTTCATTTTTTATAAGTGAACTATTTTACATGTTTCTCTGTCATACTCAGTCTAACATGCTGGAGAGCAGAGTTAGCTACGCCCACTTATTTGCATTCCGCGGAATAGACGGAATAGAAAAATCTGTTACGTCTGACATTTTATTCCGCGGTAACGGAATATACCGTCATACCGCCCAGCCCTACACAGCTCCATGAAATGCCATATTTATATTGTTGTTTATCAAACTTTTTAATTTATTTTCATGATAATAAAGAATATGTAATGATTTTGTTTGACGAATGTTGGACTTTAAATGCATGTTATAAATGACTCAAACTAACAGTGATTTTAGATTGATAAGGCCTTCCTACTACTCAAAGAGCCATAATGCATGAAATAGCTGTGGATAATATTGCCTTTGCGATTTATAAGCCATATCAGACAGACATTATTAGTTTTAATTGGGATTAATTGTCCCAGTCATAGTTGTTAAAGAGACACTACACTTAAAAAAAAAAATGCTCATTTTCCAGCTCCTCTATAGTTAAACATTTAATTTTTACAGTTTTGGAATCTATTCAGCTGATCTCCGGGTCTGGCGGTACCATTTTTAGCATAGCTTAGCATAATTCATTGAATCTGATTAGGCCAAAAGCATTGCGCTAAAAAATAACTAAAGAGTTTGGATATTTTTACTATTTAAAGCAACACCAAAGAGTTTTTTTTACCTTAAAATAACGTTTCCAAAAAAGTTTCAGTGGTTCATCCACTCAAAACAGGGTGAATGGCACTTTCACATTCTCTTTGCTGCCCTCTATCGGCCAAAACCTCACTAAAGAAGTTTCCAACCGTCGGGTAGTGGTCCTGTAGTTCGAGTGAAAACTACAAAAACTTGCTTTACGGCAGACCTACAATCCAATCAGAGCCAGATATGCTGCAGTATTTACGACAGTGCTAATGAACAATTACGCTTCTAACCTGTAGGGGGAGCAAAGAGCAATAACTCTTTAGTGTTGCTTTAAAACGTGACTCTTCTTTAGTTACATTGTGTACTAAGACCGACGGAAAATTAAAAGTTGTGATTTTCTAGGCAGCTATGGCTAGGAACTATAATCTAATTTTCTAATCAAGGACTTTGCTGCCGTAACATGGCTGCAGCAGACGCAAAGATGTTACGCAATGCCCAAAAAAAGTCCCCTGCTATTGAAGGTAACCAAGGGGACTATTTTCGGGCACTGCGTAATATTACTACGCCTGCTGAAGCCATGTTACAGCAGCAAAGTCCTTGATTGTTACGCCAGAATGAGATTATAGTTCCTAGCCATATCTGCCTAGAAAATCACAACTTTTAATTTTCTGTCTGTTTTAAATAGGAAGAATATAAATACTTTTTGGTTACTCTTTGGCAAAAATGTAATGTTTAACTCTAGGGTAGCAGGAAAATGAGCATATTTTCAAAAAAAGTGAAGTGTCCCTTTAAAGGGGTCATATTATGAGATTTTTTTTAAGATGTAAAATAAATCTTTGGTGTCCCCAGTGCGTATGTGAAGTTTTAGCTCAAAATACCCTATACATGAATATCAGCTGATGTCACTCACTTGTCTCCCGCCATTTTGAGTACCTGAAGTAGTCGCAAAAAAACTAGAAGCTATGCCTTCAATATGTTGTGAGCATCAAAATCGCTATTTTAACAAAAACTAAGGCGGCTCGACACAACATGATATTTTGCTCGAAGGATCATCTGTGTCTCTACACATGAACTCGAGCATTGAGAACATTGTTTGAGAACACAGAGTTTACTAAAAATAAGGTTTTGAACAACTGACTTTGGTTGATTTGGCTTCCGCTCGCCCCCATCTTCCCAGTCAAGATGTAGCGATCTCCGAATGCGACATAAGGAGGGAGGAAAGTAAAGATGGATAGCTCCTAAAGCATAGTTCCATATAAATGCACGGATAATTCGTTGTTTTGTCGCAAGTAAAAAAAAACAATATTGACCTTCTAGTTGAAAAATGAGCCTCATGAGATTCATTCATTCGCATTCGGAAATTGATTATTTACGTCTGGCAGAGATGACGAGCGGACCCAATAACAGCCAAAGTCAGTTGTACAAAACATCTCTTTTTAGTAAACTCTGTGTACACAAACAATGTTCTCAATGCTCGAGTTCACGTGTAGAGACACAGGTGATACTTCGAGCAAAGTTTCATGTTGTGTCGAACCTTCTTAGTGTTATAAAAATAGTGGTAATTCGGTAGCAGCGGACAGCGGCTGGAAGAACGCACCAGGGATCGAGTAGGCATCACAGCCTAACCAAGATATATATTTTTTTTAAAGTAGCGTTTCTTTTCATGAGAAGTCGAGGTGCGACATGTTGTCTTTCGTAGCCATTTACTGTATCCGTAAGAGTCATAGATAGTAAAAAGATATGAAATCCTCAAATTGTAGCAAGGTAGCGAATGCTTGTCAATAGCCTACTCTGTAGGTCCTCAAGATGGCAGCATGACGTAAAAGGTCACATGACTGAAATCCATCTATAGACGTTTTATCAGATGCACGTGCATTTTTGTGGTTACAGGTTTGGGCAGAACTTAACTTCTGGTCTCTGTTTTTTAATGGCCTGACAAGTGGCTAAACTGAACTTTGGAACATATACCTCATTAAAAATAATAAATGTTTTGGTTTCCTAAAGATGAGGGGAGACGGGAGAAAGGTGTGGCAGTCGATCTATAGTTAAGTACACTTTTTAACACAGTAACGTTAGGTCAGTGTAGTTTTTGATACACTTTGAACTAAGGTAATCTACTTCTTGTTAATTTTGCTTGTTATCAGAAATAAACTACTCTAAAAGGACTTTTGTTATTGATTATTTGCGGAGTTTACCAGAAGTTAAGTTTGTTCCACAAAAGCCGTTTGCTTATGTTGTTACTGCTGAAACCGTCTACAAATAATTTATTATAGTATGCTAAAATTGACACTTTGTAGGTGTGAGCAAAATTTTTCAGTTTTTGGGTGTGTCCTTTAAAATGCAAAAGAGCTGATAAAATGCAAACACTGATCACCATAATGGAGGTTTGTCAGAATTAAAACTCAATTGTGCGGTCAATTTTTTTTCTCTTTCTCTCTGCCCTACACGGCAGTGCCATGGATGGATGGCACAGGTTACGCGTCAGTGTTTTTGTAATAAGACTCCTTACGTCACAAAAGAGACGAAATCTGAATGATCTCATATTTTACAAGATAGCACAGAATAATTTACCAATACAAAGTTACTGGGTTGTTCTTTTTCACGTTTTCTAGGTTGATAGAAGCACTGGGGACCCAATCATAGCACTTAAACATGGAAAAAGTCAGATTTTCATGCTATGACCCCTTTAACACAATGCCCTACCAAGTGAACTACAGGAAAACATTTTGTCTTTAATATCTTGAGGTAAAAAAGGGGGTACAAAGGGGTAAATGAGAAAAACATTCCTCCTCACCTTTCTCTTGCGTGTGGTAAGAACCTGAAACGGCTGAATCTGTTTCTTTTCTCTGTCCCAGGCCACCGCCTCTGAATCTAGAACACAGGAGCGTACACTTTCTTTTTTCACCTAAGAGAGAGAGAGAGACACACACACACAATAATACACAAAAAATAATTTAATCAAACTAAATCACTGATGCTAACTTGAAGCCCCGCCCAAGACACGCCCATACCAGCCACTGCATTTTTAAATCTCATTTATAAGGTCACCTGAGCTTTAAAAACTACCACTTCATGCAACCATAAACAGTCACAACAGACCCTCAGGCTGTGTGACATTTACACTTCAATTGATGCTACGAGTAAGTGCGTATTATGTTTGAAAGAACCGGCTGTGATAGACGAGAATAATGCCTGTAACCATAGCGACTGTGACAAAAGTAAATGTCACAGAGCAGCAGAAAGTTTTGCCACGATTGACACATTATTTTATAAACGGCCAATCATGGCGCAAATTCATCAGACAATACTGAACGCGGCCGCCGCTCTCATTCGCAACTCAAGCGTGTGTGTGAACGCAACTAAATTTACCGGTCCTCACAACCTTCGTAGCACAGCCGTTGTGCTTGGATCAATTTACAATACATCTTGATTTTGATTTGTATATCAGACGAGTAAGTGAAGGCAGAAAGACATATTCAGGTGTCGAGATTGGATATGGACACAGTGATAAGCAAAACAACAAAAATGTGTGTGAGAGCTTGCATTGATTTATCTGTCTGTAAGCTTGTACCATTCATCACATTTTTCATTGCTTTAGGGCTGGGATCCATTATTGCTTTTTGGGGGAAGAGGAAAAGAAAGACACACCGAGACAAAGACAGAGACACAGGAAGAGAGACAGATGTCCTCTCTCTTTTCCATGTTAGTCTGAGCTTTTATCAAGGGGCATGAGAGTCCGAGTAGCTCCGCCCACAAAGAAATCATATGCTAATTTTGTGAGATTTCACTTTTTTAAGGATTACTAATTTTGACCCAAGGCCTCTTTAAAACATCAAGTCAGTTGTGGCTTTGACTTCTTCTTCACAGCCAACCTGAGTTCATTTAGACAGACCCATCACACTGTGAAGGAAGTGTTATTAAACTATTTATGCTGCATATCATAAAAACAGCTTAAATAAGCATTTTAACCCAACATCTTGCTGTCATTCTTTCACGTGTGCATACACACCTGTCATCAATTGTTACGCTCCTATTGTCTCCTGACAGGAAGGAGCAGTCACACCGCAGGAGCGCTAACCACCACTTCTGGCACCGTACAAACTTCAAAGGCTTATATTCAGCACAAAAGCAATTAACCAGCCGTCATGTCACACTAACCTAGCAATGACTGATGACAGAAAACCTTTTGCGGTCCACAAAAACCCTGTCAAAATTTGCATGTGTGTTACCTGTGGTATTCGAGAGATAATATCCGGGTATTTGCTTGTGTTGTTCTCTTGATTTCGGCTAAAAATGTGCACCTCCCCGTTTTCAAGAATATGGATCTGTTCGATTTAAAACCAAAACAATTAACAATTCAACAGTGAGATCAATGACATTGCTATGGTAACAGAAACCCACACTTGTATGACTAAAGCGCCCCCTTGTGGGCTAAAATCTAAATAACACGCACCTGAGCACGCTCTCCATCATATTTATATTCACAGGTGAATGTAGCCTCATCAAATCGTTTCATTACCTCGCCGACCCCTTTAGTTGGGTGGGCCAACATGGGCCGCAAGGGCACACCTGGAAAATAAAAAAAATGAAAATTTAGTTTAATTTAGATAAGAATCTTTCAGGTAGAGATCTTCTCGGGTACATTTCTTTGGAAAGACCCGAATCACTTTTTACCCGCCCCCAATGTGCATAAATCTTTTTTACCCGACCAGAGAAAAAACGGACCAAATTATAACTGAGTCCGACCCAGTGGCATTTTTTTTTAATCTACTGGACCCAAATATAAGCAGCACTGACGTGTGTGCAGTCAGCAGCCCGCACCCTCTGGTTACCTGATAGAAAGAAACCCCGGTGGCCTCGCAACCAATTTGGCCCGCTGCTCCATTTATTTTCATTGCTTATCTTAACACCAAGGTAACCGCTAAAATGTGCATTCAAAATTAAGTGACAAGTCTTGCTCAATAAAAAATTTACCTACTGCCAAGCCACACAATGTCGCAAGCGCTCTTGCCAAACAAAGGGAAAAGGAATCGATGCCCACACATGAGATAGTTCAGGTCTTCTCAGGTCCGTTCAGCAAAACATTTTATTATTAAAACAGGGCTCCAGACTAACTTTTTTCACTAGGAGCACAGTGGCCCCCAACTGAAAATTTGAGGGGCGCAACCAAAAAATGTAGGGGCACACACCGTAAATCAACATGCTAATCAAATAATGACATTTCTACAAATTTCCACTGTATTACTAATAAATACTTTGATGATAGATGCAGAAAGTACAATGTGCTGTTTCAAATTCAGTGTCACATCACAAAAAAACATTCAAATTTACTGGTCGCACATGTACGACTGGATGTAAAATTCAGTGGCACACCCTCACATTTTTGGTGGCAAAATGCCACCATTTGGTGGCAGTCTGGAGCCCTGTAAAAGTCATTTTAAAATTACCCAAGGCCAAAATATACCAGACCCGTGTTTAAGGCACACGTTAAACTTTTAGACCCGAACCTGCTCAGATCGGAAACTTCGGTTTTCGGATCTAATGTCGCTTTTCCATCATTGCATAGTACCCCATGGTCTGGTCTGGGTCAGCTTACTTTAGGGGGCTTTTCCACTGGGTGCAGTACCCAATACTTTTTTTAGTACCACCTCAATTGGGGCTCCAAGCGACCCGAGCTGATACCAAAACGTGACGCGAAAACACTGTACATTACTGA
The DNA here is from genome assembly GCF_030506205.2 of Paramisgurnus dabryanus. Lineage (NCBI taxonomy): Eukaryota > Metazoa > Chordata > Actinopteri > Cypriniformes > Cobitidae > Paramisgurnus > Paramisgurnus dabryanus. The sequence continues at coordinate 3,369,659 of NC_133342.1, forward strand.
TTGGTCTGAAAGAATTGTCACTACCAGCATCATCGCTATAATGTATAAGATTAGCTTTACCTTCATGCTAGCTTGCGCTGTATCAAGTAAACCTGTTGTCATTTGTGCTTTGCTGTAAATTCCCAAACTCCATTTTAGTGATGAAAAACATCCACAGGTTGAGAATCAGGAACAGATAACAGTTTTTTCCATAATTTGCGATGCGCACGTCCGCATATATGCTTAAATGCAACATAAATGAGGCTCAGCGGAGCGTGCAACTGACGCCACAGGTGTTTGTACAGAAACTGTCATGTGAGACAGAGATAGTGATAAACACAATGAGCAAACATTTATTTGTGGTGGTCAATTTTAATTTTGTGGTGGACTGAGAAATAAATGAACGTATTGGAATGTACAATCACGCTCTCACTTGTATGATATCACAGCAGTGGGCAGCACAAATATAACGACACGCCTATAATCCCTCCCACTCCGAAGTGTCACTAAACTCAATGGAAAAGCTAACCACGCCAAGTCAGGTGAGCTGACCCGACCTGACCCAAACCGTGGGGTACTATGCAATTGAAAAGCACCATAAGTAGACCCGTGGAAACCCTCTGCTATTGGCTGACGGAGGAAAATAGTGAACTGCGATCAGTCAGTACCTGGGGTGAGCTTGCAATGATTGGGAAGTTCATCTATGCCTTCTTTAAGCAAGACCGGAAGGATAGCATCGTAATTGGGCATCTCACTGAAAGAAAAAATAAATGATAAATTAACAAAAATATCACTGTCTGTGCTGTAGAGGTATGTGTAACAACACCCGTTCAATTAGTTAAAAACAATGATGGTGAAAGATGCAAATTATGCAAATTCTTATTAAACAGTCATTTGTTATGCAGAGGACACCTGCAGTTATAATTGTAATATTGTTTGTGAAATAGAGATAATTATATCTTGCAGCTACTGTTGGTGTTTGTCAGGTTGTGTTGGGCTTGTGTGCGTTTACAAATGACATTACACTAGTTAATAAGGCTCGACAAAAAAGTATTTTCCGCCTTCGGCTACATTTAGTATGTACGCTCAATGTTTTACCCTGAGGGGTTTCAATTATTTATTTTTTATTTGTGCATGATTATATGAACCACATTTATAATATACAGCAGCAATATTTAAAAACATCTGGATGTATATTTGATCTATATCTAATATTTTAAATAAAATGAGGTCATTTATTGCCACAGATTTTCAGTAATGACCTCAAACATCTATAAAAGGGATAGTTCACCCAAAAATGCTGTCATCATTTACTCACCCTCATGTTGTTACACACAAAGGAAAATATTTTGAGAAATGTTTGTAACCAAACCAATCAGAAGCCCCATTGACATCATAGTGGGGAAAAAAGAATACTATGGAAGTCAATGGGGCTTTTAATTTTTACTTTTTGGGTGAACTATCCCTTTAAGTATCTCTGATAATGCAATTAATTTTTGTTCATTCATGCTGTTCATTTTATACCCGTTTTCTCCCAGACCTAGCGAGAAGGTTATTGCATGTCAGATTAAGCATGTGTTAAATGCATATTTTTACCAGTATGTCTGTTTCAGGATCAGTGCTTTCTCCTCCAGCCAAGCTCTCCTGCTGTCTGTACTCATTCCTTTACCAGCATCCAACACAGCGGGTGGAAACTCTGAACAAACAGATTTTTAACATTACAGAAATGCAACTCTGCTAATGGATCGATTAATATTAACATTTGTAAATGTTATTCATTTTTGATTCATTACGGCGAAGAGTAATCGAATAGTAATTGCTTAATGCCTCGAGGTTCTTTCAGTGCTCTGATTATGATGTGTGTTAATGGCTGATTCATTAGTGTTAATGATCATTAAATGTAAATGTTTCAAACCTTGGCCTGGGGGCGTCAGACACACAGCCTGACTGAGAGCTGCGAGAACGCTCTGCTCAGCCAATCCGATTCTCAGCTTCCCCGCCAATGACCTGTCGGTCAAACAAAACGGCCAATCAAAACTGCGAATTTCATTTCAGCATAAATATTTAGATGAATCTGTCATTAACCAGCAGTATGCCATGCAAGGCAAGCACAGAGATGTGAATGTGATAAAAAACTTAAATTATATTATTCATCAAGACCTCACACACTGATTCAGCTTGATTTAGTAATGAAATTACGCACCTCACAATGTAGCGGGCCTCAGAAAAACGACATGCCACAAACAGGCCTTTAATAATGTCGATCTTCTTATTCATTGCCTAAGAGAAAGTTTTTTTTAAACGAGAACAAGCAAATAACTTTTATACATACACACTACTTGTCCAAAATGTTGCTAAACCACTTATTTCAAATAAAGACAAATCCTAATGCTATGGCATATAATGGCAATATAATTGTATATACTCACAGAGTTCCCGCTCATGTTGGCAATCTCCTTCAGTTTGTTAAATACGCCACTTGCCGTCAGACTGGCTGGTGCAAACATCATCCTTTGGTTGCTGCGTGAACTCTCCGCGACTAATCCCAGGTCTCCTTTCTCCTGAGCTTCCGCTTTGATTTTGTCCAGCTGTCGCCCTGACAATGAAAGTCAATGGTGCAGGTGTCAGGCAAAGAGGGTTTATTTCTTAACATTAACAAACACTAATATTACAAATGTGTTGATGTTTCACACACCTGTTGCTTGAGCGACAGCTTTCATCAAGATGGTTTCACCAATGCCCAGCTCCAGACCCTGATACGCTGGGCCAAGCTGGTTCAGACACAGGTATACACAACACAGCAGGTCATCTAAACAAACGACATCAGACAACAATGTAAATATAGACGCTGTTTACACCTGATATGAAGATGTGATCCGATCGACCAAAACGCAAGTGGACGACGCTAAATACAGGTATAAACAGGGTGTAAAACGTTTTGAGCTCATCCACTTGCGATCACATTCGGTAGTCGAAAGCACATTCGGATTGCTTTTGTGGTGTGTGTTCGAATGCGTTCGAGCAGCCACAAAACACAGCCTAATCTCCACCTATTAATCCAATGTGATGTACAGAGCCCAATGTTTTTACATCGCACATGATTTCTAACGCAAACCCACAGTGTTCAGCGCAATATTTGGGCTTTCATTGATAAAACTAAAGTGTTTTCTCTCTGCCTCTTTCATTTTGTAAGCGTTTGTAAGTTGTGCAAGCTTATTTCATCAATTGCTTTTGAGACCACATTTACACAAATATTTCCCCGCCTCCGTTTTCAATAATAACATCGTGCTAACAACATCGGTTTAAAAAAACTTGTCATTTACATCAACCCCCATAAATACACCGTCGAGCGTCATAATAACTATGCCAAACCTATGGGCGGCAGTGCAGGAAGAGGAATAAGCCATGCAAGCAATCAAAATCACCAATGAATAACATGAACAACTTCCTGTCTTTCCTTCGTGTAAACAGGATCTAAATATCAGAGAAAGCTTTACATATACATGTGCAAAACTCTGTGCGGCATGTTTACTAATAACACAAGCAGCAGACTCTGACCTTATATTAGTTTGCGTCATTTTAAACCCATCATTTCTCCCGCTCGTGTTTAACCAACAGGACACATGAATGTGTCTCTTTTGTCCACTTATGATCCAATTGACCAAAACGCATCGTAATACCAGGTATAAACAGCCCCATAAAGAAGGAAACAACTGGGACAGATCTTTGTCTACATGCATCATACAGATTGGTACAAAAGACCGCAAAAATCTTAAGTATGGAAATAAAAACTTTTCTAAAGAAATTTACACCTAATCATCAGTGCGATTTAAAAGGGATAGTTCACCCCAGAATAAAAATGTTATAATATATTACTTAGCCCCGTGTCCTTTGATTATACAAGTTTTTTTATTTTTGATGAAAACCGTAAGGCTTGTGACTGTCCCGTAGACTGCTATTCAACCGACACGATTCAAGCCCAGAAATAAATGAAAGACATCGGCAAAAAAGTCCATGTACCATCAGTGATTCAATAAGAATTTTATAAAGCGACAACACCACTTTTGTGCGCAAAGACAATCGAAGGACTTACAGGATTGGAATGACAAGGGGTAATTAATTTATGATAAAATTCTATTAAAAATAAATTAATACTGTGCCTTTAAGCACAGAAGAATGCACACTCACCTGGCGAGAGCAGAATTACAGAGCGCAGAAGGTTAGAAAGTGTTTCGATATTCCTCAGCCTATAAAAAAACAAAGAAAATAGAGAATTTTAACACAAGACACACACACACACACATTTTCAAACTCACAAATGCGAGTAAACGCTCACAAATGTGGAAAAATACCAGACTTCGTACCTGCCTGAATCTTCTTCGATCTTCTCAAAGGTGCGAGCGACAGCCAAATATGGCACCCTGACAAAAAATAAAAGTTAACAAATATAAAACAATAAAGTTTTCAACGACTACCTTTACATGCACACTCCACACTCATAATGCAATTAACAATAAGATTTGAAAATATTGTGATGAACTTACACTTCATCTCATGTATACACAATACTTCAATAAAATGCAATTAAGTTCATAATCCTAGCAAGTATAATTGTAATAAAATATGGTTGTGTATAAATTGCATCTATACAGCAACAATGTGTGCAAGTGTGCACCTTAAGTGCAAATTCGGACTACACTTGACATAAAAATGTTTTCCTGAACTCTTTCATCAAATCAAATTTTTTTGTCATTTAACTTTAATTAACTAAAACAGGGGACAGTAACACACCTATATGTGAGTTCAATATTTGCGCTATGCATTGGGCTTTGTGAATAATAACCACAACAATTAGCGAATAATCAGAAAAAACTGTAAAAAGGAATAAAGAGGTTTGCTGGAGTCATGTAAGCATCTTACTGCGATTAAGTCTTTACTCTTATTATTAGAAATAAACACATTATTTGTATTAATGTAAATGTAGTGAGGGATATTAATATACTAATAAAATGTAAGCATTACTTTTGTCCCCTCATCCAGCAGGCATGGTCAATGGGATGGTAATTTGCTCTTGAAGGATCATATTGGCTCTGATCAGCAGACTCCACCCCCTTTTCACTACGCAAAGATAAACATCATTGAAAACATGCATCACACAAAAACATAGCAATTTATACAATAAAAGTATATTTTCAAGTAACATTTCTTTGCAGTATAATTTTTTTTAACCTTTTCTTGTCTTTCTGTTCGAAGATAGCAGGGGTCTCTCCAGCCTTTTTCTTCTCCCCCTCCTTCTGCTCCTCTTTTTCCAGTTTCACTGCTGCTTTTCTAGGGGCTAGAAGAGATTACATAAATAGTTTATTAAAACTACAATTTTACTTTTATCGTTTAATAACAATCATGCTGTGAGCCTGGATAATGTAGCGTACACATACATTTTATAAAAATGTAGCTTAAATTTGTGAAATGAACAGTGCCAATTAAACAGCTATTTAAATTGTAGTCACCGGAGGCTTGGACCTGGAAATTGTATTCCTTACGTCACGAGTTAACAAGCGGAATACATTTTGATAAATGGAACCAAAATTTAAAGCTACAAACTAAAATTCCCTGACTTTTAGGGGCGGTTTCCCAGACAGGGATTATTTTAAACCAGGACTAGGCCTTAGTTTAATTAGGAAATATAACTAGTTTTAAAAAACATGCATTACTAAAAACGTTACTTGTGTGCATTTTGAGGCAAAACAAAGACTACTGATGCATTCTAAGATATGTCGGTGTAAGTTGTTTTCAGTCTGGACAGCTCTTAAATTTTTTTAGTCTAGGATTAGTCTAATCCCTGTCCGGGAAACCGCCCCATAATGTCTGGAAAATACCTTAAAATTCCATGATATTCCAGAAATGCCATGACCCGTAGGAACCCTGTTACTTATAGGCTTTTATACACAATGCACTGCATTTGAAGCCACAGCCTTTGGCTTTAGGTTTGAAACAACATGAGGGTGAGGATTTTTTTTTTAAAGACAAGCGAAAAAATACTTACCAAAAAAACTGCTGATAGGTTTCTTCTTGGCTGATCCCTCCTTTTCTTCTGTCTTTTTCTCCTTCTTCTCCACTCTTTCAGGGCTGCTTACGTCTTTCTTTTTCTCATCCACCTTTTCTTCTGTCTTTTTCTCTTTCTTCACCACTCTTGCAGGGCTGCTCGCGTGTTTCTTTTTCTCATCCACCTTTTCTACTGTCTTTTTCTCTTTTTCCACCACTTTGCTTACATCCTTCTCTTTCTCATCCTCCTTTTCTTTCTTCTTATTCGCTCCATTTAACTTTTTCTCTGGTTTATCATCGTTTTCACCAGTCTTCGCTTTCCTCTTGTCATTGTCATGCACATCTATGTCTACACTTTTTTTTGGTTCATCCTCCTCTTTCTGCTCCTCCACCATAGGCTTTTCGTCTCCACTCTTCTCTTCCACCTCCATCATCTCGTTCTCATTCTCTAAATTGAAGAGAGAGAATATAACATAAGGAAATGTTCAGGTATTATTGAGGTGATTGCTAAATGAGAGGTTTATCTCACCTGTCTGACCGGGTGAGTCCTCTACTCGTGCTCTTTTACTCTCCTGACCTCCCTCTACCCCCTTCTCCTCCTCTTTCGTTCCTTCTCCATCGCTTCTGCATTCCAGCTTTCTCTTGGGGAACTGTTTGCGGGCTAAAAGAAAAAAGAGACTTTATGAAGATGGTTAAAATGCTGGTTCAAGATGCCGGTCTACCAGTTCAATAAAAAGCTTGCTTATCTGATCAACCACCTAAACCAACATGGTCCAGCTAATGAATACACTTGACAAGCTAGAAGCTTATACTAGTTGGTTTTTTGAGCTTAAACAACATCAAGCGTGAAGCAAGGTCGAATAACAAGGAGGATCGTGAAAACAGAATAATGCAGACCTGTCTTGCGTTTGGGAATGCCTGACGGTGATGTTGATGTCGGAGTCGCCGGTGTTCCTGGAGTACCTGAGGAAGCGGGGGTTACCATGTCAACAGAGTTGTTTGAAGTGACAGGAGTTGATGGGGTCATGGGGGGTTTTGGAGACACAGGAGCGGACACAGCCTTAAAAAATAAGCATGTGTTTGTATTTGAGTCATTAACACTTATCAAGAAACATTCTCATGGGTATGTTAACTCGTGAAAACAGGATCCTTACCTTCTCAGGCTTTACTGCTGGGGCTTCATTGTCCTTGGTCACCTGCTCTTTTACCATTGGCTGATCTTCATCATCGCTGTCTATGATTTGTCTGCTACGCTTGTTAACCTTCTTCACTGGTGAATCACTTTCCTGTACGCCATTCTGAATTTTGAGAGGACTTTTCACAGGTCTAAAGGATCAAAATGAATAAGAAGGCATAAAGAATCACAAAACACGTGCTAAAATCATCAAAATGTACAGTACACAGTGATAAAATAAACTTGGGTGTTTAATATGAGGTACACAACTAAATCAAATGTAACTTACTCAGACTTTGCTTTGAGCTGTCCATCATTCTTCTCATTGCCTTTCTTCGGCTGAAAGAAGGACCTGCGCGTGGAGGTTAGAGAAAAATTTACTCACAGTGGCAATAAATTCTGCAAGGTGTTTCATGAAATACATAATAAAAGAAAGAAAGAGTCTACATGTCACTGCTAGTGTTAAACACTACTGTGTAAACACGTATTAAATACGTCCATGCATGTTTTACCAGTACAAAAGATATAAATTGTAGTAAACCTAAACCACGCGTATATGCTATGATGTTCTGCAAAGTCACTGATACAAACAAACGCGCGTAAAATTACACGCCTTAAACTGACGAGAAACGCATCCAATTTCTTTTCATTTTTATCAAAAATTATCAAAAGAAAAACACTTACGCTATGCTTCGCTGCATGCTGGGTTATTACACTGTTGCTCCTTAGTTAACCGCAAATACCCGCAAATTTTGACGTATTATTATTGTAAATTATATCCGAAGGCTCAATGTTTTCTTCCGCGCGCTTTACTCTGTATGATTCGGCGCCAACGTGACGTCATTCCGGAAGTATGTTTTGTAAACTGGTCTGTTAGTGCCTCCTGTTGGACGGGAATGTAATTACTTTAGCAGTAGATAGATCAGATGGAGTAGGGCACAAACTAACGCCTGTTTCACACATACTCCGTATGCAGTGCGTTTGCGGTGCGTAATTTTTTACGTAGCCATGTTAACAGGTTAGAGCTTTCACACAGCATACGTATGCGGTCCGTCCTGTCCGTTGCAGATGCGGTGCGGTGCAGCAGTGCTGCGATCGTTTCGGCAGCGAGTCTATTTTTGCTGTACGGCACGCAAGCTGCACGAGCTGATTTAAAGTGATAGCGCATGTTTTGTGGTCAGAATGAACACTGATTTACAAAAAAATGCAGTAATTTCACTCTAAATGGATGTAAATAAAGTTTTTCAGTAGTTTTTTCTGTAATTTTATTTGTTTAATCCCAGTATGAAGCAATTAAGGCAAAGCACTTACCACGAGTTAAAAAATAATATGTATAACATCTTGTTAAATATTCTACCGTGTTTATATACATTGCATATACATAAAGTATGCTATTAATTTTACCATTGTTTAATTATACTAACATAGCCTTTTAGTTTTTATTTGTAAAACAACAGTAACCAAATTTATATTGTCTTATAACAATATCCATACCCATGGAATTTTTAGTCAAACTAAGGGAAAACAAATCATAATCAATCTGACAAAAACCGCTTTGTTAACCGTTAAAATTATGGTGAATTTTTCTAAAGAGAACTATATAAAATGATCTGTTTGATAGACGGGGAAGCCCACCTGTCAATCAGCGCTATTATAACAGAGCGAGGCGAGAGACGAACGTGCTCCGTAATATGGAATAATGTGTTGATCTTGAATGATTGTAAGAATACATTTGCTTTAAATATAATGTTTTTCATACAACATTTTGGGAGATAATAATGATTTTTTTCAATTGTTATTGATCTTATTTTGACTTGTTGCAGTTATAACAGCGTTTGGCATATTTACCTCAGAGTTTGTTTCAGTAATATTGCTGTTTTTCCGGTAATAATAATACAATTTGCATGTCAATATTGCTTCCTTGTCTGTTTATTCATGTCATTATGCTGTTATTTTAATTATTTGAGAATATTTCTTGCCATATGAGCTTCATTGCCGTTATATAAATACTCTCGTCTATGCAAATATATAAATAGTATAGGAAATGTAGCCTATAATGTAACCATGCATGTCACCTATATTTTCTCTTCAAAAGTTATAATGCTAATTTATATTTATGATATATGTGGAGATAAATAGACCTTTGATCATCCTTTCATGTTTCCTGACCATAACACTAGAGATTTTAAACATCCTAGTCTATCAAATAATATCTAAAGTATATTGTTTTGTGAAGAAAAAAAAACACAGCAGGCTATTATATAGTTTATTGATGAGGCGCTTTTCAACAGAAAGTGTCAATTACCTGATTATTTGATACGCAGAAGCAGCGGTTAGCAACGCACTGCAAACGGAGTATGTGTGAAAGCACAACGGATGCTTGACGGATCGCACCGCATACGTACTGCAACACGCACCGCAAACGCACTGCATACGGAGTATGTGTGAAACAGGCGTAACGCTTTTGAGTAGGGGGAGGCTGCAGCAGACCTGGAGCCGGTAGATCTACGCCCATGACAGTTTTACGCATAGACATTATATACGTAGACACCTCGTAGACTGAGCTGCCTATTGGAGCTGACGTATCACGCGGCCGCCATCTTGGATGGGTCTCTAGTGCGCTCCCTTGCATTCATTTCTAATGAGGAATAACCATAACTCCCCTAATTTTTACCGGATTTTCACACGGTTTGAGTTGTTATAAGCGGCAGAGATTTAAAACGTCAATTCTGAAGAACATGACTGTCTTTGTTCAGTCATGAAAATATTCCTAAGAAAAAAGCTCTTGAGAGAAATTCTGAGGTAAACTTCTGAGGAAGGAATTGTTAAATAAATAACTGACAGGGGAAATCAGATCAATGCTTTTCTTAACAGATTTCATTTGAATCAAGTATGCTGCATTCAGTGGAAATCATGTATCACTCATCAATCCTTTATCACTACACCGTGTGCAGAATTATTAGGCAACTTGTATTTTTGAGGATTACTTTTGTTATTGTACAACCAGGGTTTAAATTGGGCCGGGGCCGTCCGGGGCTAAGCCCCGGCACATAGGCTGAAGGTCGCGCTCTGCTCTTGCCAGTGTATCCGCTGCGCTTGTGTGTGTGTACTCGCTGCGCTGGTGTGTGTGCACTGACGCGAAGGGAATAATGCGTTTTCATTCATTATGGGGCATAATCACCAACGCAAGTTCAACGATTTGCGCGAGCAGAGTACATACAAAGTCAATGCAAAGACGCAATCAGACGCGTCCTCGCACGGGGCGATGAAAATGACGCGAATTGGGCGCCGCAATTGCCGCGAAAACACGCGCTTTTCCCTTTAGATGCGTCTTCGCGCAAGTTATGCAACTCAAGCGAAAAAACTCGGAACTTCAAGAACGCGCTCTCACGCAGGACCATTTGACGAGAGAGAAAGAGAGAGAGAGAGACACACAGAGAGAGAGAGAGACAGAGGGAGAGAGGTAAGAATGGTGCCCATGTCGAGAAAACTTCATAGAAGACTAGAAACGTGTAAAGGATTAAAGTATGTATGTCACTCATCTAATTACATTATGTTAAGGATAACACTGGATATAACTATTGTATAGTTTAATAAAATAATGTATTTTGATTACACAAATCAAACCTAACTATATGATTGTTTTAGCTGCTGACCAGCATAGGGAATCTCTATGGCTAATTTATAAGACATATTGATGATACAGTACTGTGTGTTGTACCTTTTCTTGTTAATTGAGTCTTTTTGGGTATCTTATGCCTAGAATTATTCAAGGAGGTTGATTCTTTAAACTTCCTTTAAAGTTTGATCAGTTGTGCATAATGATATGTGCAACAAATGGATATAGGGTGTCAAACTCATAGATTTGCATCATTTAAAATTCAGAAGCTCTTTTTAAAATATTTTGGGTCAACCTTTGGCACAGCTTTAAAGCTGAAACTTATCAAATCCTATCAGAGGTCCAGAATGTCATTGAAACACACCAGTGGCTTTGCTATCATCAGTATTAAACATGTTACCCCTTGAAGTACCCCTTCCCGCAGAGCCCCCCCACATAACAAATCCCAATTTAACCCCTGTGTACAACTACAGTGCTCATGTTCAATACCCCCGTCAAGTGAGCCGTCATCTGCAAATGCATGGTCAAGCCAGCCGGCGCCTAAATTGTGATGCACGTCATTTTGTAACATTACGGTACGGATACTTGCAGCGGCCAGAAAACTATGGAAGGCCAACAGGGCAAAAACGTGTTAAAAATACGTGTTAACACGCACTACGTGTTAACGCGTAAATCACGTGTTAACACGCACTACGTGTTAACGCGTAAGTGCGTGTTAACACGTAAATCACGTGTTAACGCGTACCTACACTGTTTTCTTTACCACCACCTACTGGTGTGGAGCTTTGAAAACACAGAAACAAAGAAGGCTTGGATATCACAGGATGTAATCTAAAATATATTTTGAGCATTTTATAAAAGCATTAGTAGGCTACAACTACATATTTTTAAACAGTTAACTATAATCATTCAACCCTTGAAATTCATGACCACTTTCACAAATTTCTTCAAACTATATTTTTAAATACACTTTAACTTTATCATGTTTCTAAAGCCTAACTGGTAACTGACAAATGAAAACAGGACATTATGTTTTCACAGGTCAACCCATATGCATTATATTTGTTTGTTAGTTCCTTTGATAACTACCTTAAGTCTTATGAAGCTGCTATTGGTTTAGATAGCTTTATAGTAAATATAGTAGTTTTGCTTTATCCTTCAAAGTATAATTGATCAATTATAATTTTTTTATTATCATTAGACACACACAGGAAAAAACAATAAATAACACTGGTGAGGATCATATACGTCCTCCAGATGCTGTGTTGTCTGTGTAAAATGTGTTGCGGTTGTAAAAAGAGGAATACTATGTGAATGAGTCCTTTTTCTTAGGATGTTTTTATCTTTGCTGGAGATTGAGCAAGCAGTACTGTAGACTCTAAATACTCATCCTTTTCAGTATTGTTAGGAAAACAGAGATGTATACCATAGTTTAATGTTGCATGTGCAAATAAACAGTTGTTTTGATATGATGCTCTCTATTTTCCTTGGCTTTTTTCATAAGGGTTAAAGTGCCTGACACACTACTAGTAGAATACATTAGGAATGAAGAAAGATACATGATGCTTTTAAAATAATATAATATTTAACTTTTATTTATGCCATAAAACAGTAATTACTAAATTTAAGACTCAAATTCCACAGGAAGAAATATCTTTGCATTTACATAGCATTTCTTCATTTAATAATTGATTAGTTCGTAAATTGTTGAGGAGACAGGAGCTTTGCAGCATCCAGATGTGATAAGGAACATGGCCCTTCCATTGTATGGCACATCGCATGGAGTATGAACTACCCTATCTTATGTGATTTTGTTAAATGGTTTATGAAGCCTTTAATGGACAGTGGTCCCCTGCTTCAAAAACAGCAGACCTCCAACATCAAGCTTAGCAGAGCTGGGGTGGTTGGTGAGAATCATTTTGGTTGGCTGAAGAAAGATGGTGATGACCTCAGAAGTGCAATGCCTGCAACACATAAATGGTAAAGTTTATTGTGCTGCCCTGGGAAATGGGTGACCTAGGAATGTTAGTATATGTAGGCTTAATGCACATCACAGCCTGTAAACTGTTAAGTCTTATAACTTCATACAATCAGAATGTACTGTAGTAAAAACATAAATGAAAAAGAAAACAGAACTTTATTACATGTACTCTAGTAAGAATTAGGCAAATTATAATGGAATATAAACTCCAAAAGGATTTTTTTTGCTCAGTTATAAATGAATCTTATTTAATATTTGATTATTAATAAAACCCATAAACAACAAACATTGGCAACAAAGTCATATAATTGTTTTCAACCAAAAACATTGTAATAGGTAGTATTGACATAGGAAACAGAAATACAGACTCTCTAAAAAATGCTAGGCCCATCATAAAGACAACTGTGTAACTAGAAATCAATATTAAAAGGTATAAAGTTGAGACCTTACTTACATCACTTGGTCAAAAAAAAGTCACAGACTCAACTGTAGGCACCAAACAGTTTATTGAATGGGCAATGAAAATCTCAATTCCAGAATGCAGAGACTCACCAAGCAGCAGAGTGGCACTAAATTGAGTCACTGCTCAGAATGGCACCTTGCAGAAAGAGTCAGAGTGCAAGGCATCAGTCAGGAAATGTTATCAGGGAGAGCAGCGAGGCAGGCAGACGGGATGAAGAGAGCCAAAAGAAGAGCCAACCGATTTAAAGCTAGGCATAGAGAGGGAAGATGAGGCTGGGAGAACGGGGCAGATGGCATCAGGGCACAATCTGGAGAGAACAGAGAAGAGTCAGAAAGAAAAAGCACTGACAGCGCATCTCATAATTAATGAGATGATGACTAGAGGGAGGGGAGGATATAGCTGGGATACACTGCATGATTTTTGGCAGTCCCAAATGAAAGATTACCATCATTTGTGGCAATTTCTGTGATCGTGGCTCTTCGGTGGTCCTATGTCGACCAGCGTACCAGTATTTGTTTAACACTAGCACATTCTGGTGACATTGCACTTAACTGGAGTCACACTCATCACAACCTAGGAGTCAATAGGTGTCATCATTATACAGTCTACATGCTTGTCGTACCCAAGTTTAAATGATCCATGTCGCACAGTGTGATAAGGTAATGATATTATAGGAGAGCAAAAATCTTGCAGTGTATCCTGGGCTTAAGACAATGACTGGTACGTGCATGGCCACCTGTCAAAACAAACCAATGACAAAACACACAGCGTACAAAACACATAAACAGAAACAACCGATCAGAACAAAGCTGTGACACACTTTTAGCTATAGTATTCAATCACATACTGGTTGCCCAAATTCATTGATTGTTTCTATCTAATGAAACAGGTTTTGGAATGTTTGGTGTGATGGTTGCTGTATCGGCCAGGTTAACAAGTGAAAACTCTTCTGTAATCAAGTGCTATTTGGGGCTGAATATTTCATTTAGTATGAAAAGTAAAAGTTACACTCTGATTTTGATCTAAAATGCTTAAAAATATCTAAATTAAGTGCAGGTGCAAAGTCATAGATATATTCATTTGTGACAGTTCTACTGTTTGCACTTGAAATAAACACAGACATGACATGTAGATAATAAAAATCTTTAACAAAAATATAATCTGAAAAAGGATAAAGATGTTTTAACAATTTAAAACAAAACTGTTTACTAATAATAAAACAGACAATAGCAAAAAGAATAAGCATGCATGTTTAAGTTAAGAAGAATAATGAGCTTTTTAAAAAGTACTTGTATGTCCAGTTGTGCGGTCTGGAGTACATTGCTTTGCATGTAGTCCTATAAGGATCGCTTGGTCTTCTTGAATATATTAAGTCTTATAACTGGTTCAAGTATGCATTCTCTCATCAGGCACACTCTTACAGCCTCAGGGTGGGTCATTGTTCATAATTTGGTCATCTAAATAAGATTTGGTCAATCTTGTGAATAAACACTGGGTGAATAATCTGTGAAAGACAAGCATATAGAAAACCATAAAAAGTTGCTTGTATTAGTAATAACTAGAATCAGATTTGTTTTTATGATTTTTGAAACAATGGTTATTCAAATGTAAAATCATAGTATTAATGTAAAATCAACAAGGAAATTATATAGATCAACGTACTCTAATAATGCTACACAGTAGGCCTACAAAGGAATATAGCTCCCCTCATATTTGGACAGATCTGTGTTATTAACTCTCTTGCCAGTTTGTCATGAGTCATAACTTTATGTTCATATTTTTAAATGAATAACGAACACAACGCATTCATTTAAACAGCACTAAAATTTTACCTCACTATATTGTCTCCATCTGGGAAAGCATGACACTGTTTCCACTAACTTATGTTATTGCAGTTATAAAGACTTTTGCCCAAGGCCATTTACATGACAAAACTGTCTTCTGTTGTTACTGCTGCTTCTTTTGTGTTTGTATTCCTCCATAGTACTTTTTGGCTCTTCCGTGTGGTTACGTTACCCTTCCGTCAGCGTACCTGGCTTATGATGGCTATGAGGTAAGCTTACGGCAAACTCGACGTAATGCTTGGATCACTATATCATTAATTATTCACACAATGACAGTGCCTGTCGTAACGCATTCGCTGCAATATAATTATTCATAAGCTTGTGAGCGAGCACTTACCTAATGCTTACGATGAGCTGACGTTACGATCTTCATCTTCTTCTTTTGGTTTAATGGCGGGTTACGAACCAACTTTAAAGGTGCATACCGCCACCTGCTGTGATGGAGTGTGAAAATAATGATCTGCCTCTTCTATATCCTGTTATATAACACACTATTCTTAATAAATCTCAAACTGCATTTGGCTTCCTGATTTTGGATCTTCATTTAATAAGTTGGCTATAGTAAAATCATTGCATGCTATTGCTTGTAAATCTTCCTTTAAAATACGACTCAAAATGATAGTGGCGAAGAAGTCATCTGCCATCTTGTGCTCATTAGTGGTAACGACATGCAATGCACAAATGACTAAAACGAGTTATTGTTTTTAAAGCCAGTTTCATTGAAAGCATGGTTTACCGACAATGCATTAATGATCTTATCATTTTAATAATATATTAATAAATCTATGTCCAAAGTTAAGAATATGAACGCAAAACACTAAATGACAAACAAAGTGGTGTTTTCCCGGACAGGGGTTTTCTTAAACCAAGATTAAGCCTAATTAGGAAAAAATAAACAAACATACCTTGCTAAAAACATTACTTGTGTGCATTTTAAGGCAAAACAAAGAGCACTGATGTATTTTAAGATATGTCATGCATTTTTTTTTTAGTTTGTACAGCTCTTACATTTATTTTAGTCTAAGACTAGTCTAATCCCTGTCCGGGAAACTGCCCCTAAATTGCTCCCAATACAATTTTGCTGTGTTCTCTACTGTACATTGATTGTACTGATTATAATCCAAAGGTCAGACGGGCCAAGTAATCCCCACGTCATCCATTATAAAGGGAGTTTTATTGTGCAGTGTAGCCAATTTCTATACAATTTAGTCCAAGTTTGAAAAACCTTTTGTTTCCATGTCACTCAGAAAGTCATTGTGATGTCTTAAATTAGTAAGCAAGCAAAAACCATTCAAACGTTTTAGCCTATAAAATGAATTACCTATAAAAATGCAATTAAGCATTTTAAGGTAGTTTATTAATCAACATTAATTATCATGATTATCGAGGGCATAATCAAAAATAAATATTTTTGTTTTATTCTTGCAGCCCCCTGTAGTGAGTAGCCTATCTGTCTCATATCTGCTTGGAGTTTGAAAGACTCTTCTGATGCTTTTCTATTAAGTTTATTTACATATTTGAAGTATTCTAAAGCTAAGTCTTGATTACTTTCATTTTGTGATACTTGAATTAGGTTACTGCATCTCTTTAAGGTTATTTGTAACTGTACTGGAATTATGTTGAAGTAGTTCTCCCAACCCTGTTCATACTTACACACAAATATAATAACAAAATTACAGAAATCAAAGTATAATCAGTTCAATGTAAGAAGTTATTATGATTACTAATAGAAGTGTACTCTTTGTCCTGTTATTTTCCTTACCTTGCCACTCAGTCCTTTAGGTTAGGGTAGTTGAAACTACTTCTAATTTCAGCAAAGCTCCAGAGTTAAATCAACACTGCTTAGATCCACACCCAAGGTGTTAAAAATTACCACAGAATTTTTTGTATTCTTCCTACGAACTATCACAATGCATCAAGACAAACAATAAAATGTTTGGGGTCAAGTGCTCAGCTAAGTAAAGGTAAAACTAATCACTGTTAGGATGACTTCTTCTTTTTATCTTTCTTGTTAACAGCAAGTGTTCATCATAAATATTCATTTCATTATTTAACTTATCCTAGGGGCTTATCCTAAAATTATTAGACTAAAATATATGTTTGGGCTCGCTTAATTTAAAAACAATTGCACTTACGCTTTTACTTTGTATCAATATGTGAAACAATGAATTGATAAAAGGCTGTTAACAGTTACCAAAAAAGCTTAACTTCTTAAATATAACATAATATTTACATCATAAAATAATAGGCAGTCATGGTCCAATAGTTAGAGTCGACCTTATAACCTGAGAGTTTTGCTGGTTCGAGTCTCGCGGCTGACAGGTTGCGACTGAGGTGCCTTGAGCCAGCCACCTATCTCCCAGTGTTTCCCGGGCACTGCAGTACTGCTGTGGGTGTGTATGTTCACGACGTGCAGTGCGTGTTCACCACTCACTTGATAGGTTAAATACAGACGTCACATTTCAAGTATGGGTTACCATACATTGGTCATTATGTCACTTTTACTTTTCCTTAAAAAGGATCAGATGGAAATAAACTAAAGGTGAAAACAAGAAAGCACTTTTTTTTAATTCCAATCAAAGCTATAGACATGTGTTTTATTGCCATTCTTCTTTTTTTCCAGTCATCACATATGCATTTATTCATTTAGCAAATACATTCATCCAAAGTGTCTTATAGATCAGAAAATACACAGAAAAAAAGCATCAAAAGTTTATTACATTTGCATAATTGTTCTAGTATCTGCTGCAGAGTAGTTCTAGTTACTATGACAAAGAAACAGTCTGAGCGTGACTAATCCATTGGAAGCTTCAGATTGATCTATGACACATACTTTCTGATATGGAAACTTTGTCTGAGGCAACGCGTGCCAAAAAGTAAAAAAAAAAGCTTAAAAGGTTTGTAGTAGAGAGCCTCCTTCAGACAAAATAAGATTATTAATTAAACTCAAAAAGCATGTTTTAAAGCCTAACTGCTCTATACAATGACATTGATGTTCTCCCATTAGGCCATACATATAGAGTTCCATCTGATGTTCATATGCTAAATTGGTTGTAATTATATAGTGTGGTATTGCTACACTGTATTATTAAGGATATGTGTATGACACTAGTGAAAAACAAATTTTATAAGGCATTTATAAACTAGCTGAACTAGCTTTAAGTGCAATCAGATCATGATGGCAGGTAGTCCAAAGACTTCATACATAGAACATCATAATGTGTGTGTGTGTGTGTGTTCAAAAATGATGCAGATGTACCATCTGCTTGAGCATACATTCCATTTACGTTCATAATCTTGCTATTAACCAATTGTTATTAACATAAACTTAATTAGATTACCTGTGGTTAAGTAGTGTTTAAAGAATTTTTTCTTGCAATATTAATCATCCTCTACTGTTTATAAGAATTGTGTGACACTACTGTGTCATCATTTAACACCTATGTTTTTAAGAATATAATTATTTCCATAGGCAGGTACTAAAAGAACAAGACATTAGACACAAAGTAAATAGAAATTGGGACTATTGCCTAATTCACAAAGCTAACAAAATTATTTATAACAAAATTAAATGATACTATAATTATTATATATAGTCCAAGCTGTAAACTATTTATGATCATTATTCACTGTTAATTACTTTTAAAAATATATATTTAGGATAAAATACTTCAATTTACAATCCTATCTATCTGTCCGTTCAGTGTATTTAGGTCAGATTCGCCACACCACTAGATGGTGGTAAAACTCCATGTCCATGATTTCTAACGCGTTAACACGTGATTTACGTGTTAACACGCACTTACGCGTTAACACGTAGTGCGTGTTAACACGTGATTTACGCGTTAACACGTAGTGCGTGTTAACACGTATTTTTAACACGTTTTTGCCCTGTTGGCCTTCCATAGAAAACTGACATAGACCTACGCGATTCGACTTCGCGCGCGCGCCTAAAGACTTGACGAACGCATGACGTCAAAGTACCGTGAGAGCGGCTCGAGAAATATTACGGAGGCTAATTTCGACTTGCTCTCGCGGTGTTTGACGTCATCCGGCTGTCATTGTTTTTGCTATTTAATCGGTTCATTTACCCAATAACAATATAAACGTATTAACAACGTATTTTATATTACACATTACAAAAAAAATGTCTATTCACAGTAGGCTATGACACATTTCACTTTCAATTGTTGACAAAAATATTGTTTTTTTAAATGTTTCCAAATGTTTTGTAACATTACTTTCTTGCTTTGCCTACAGGGTTTACTTTATCTATTGACACAACCTTCTTCATGATGACCCCACTCTGTTTGTGACTTATGAAAATAAATTACAGCAGATTAACAAAGAAAACTGTACACAAAGGCTGTCCACAATACATCAACATGCATCATTTTTGCCCTGGTACTATTCAAAATCCTAAACGTGTACTTACAACTAAAAATATCTTCCTTTGGATGATCCACACTCTGTTCATTTCAATTTTCAAACTGTTTCACTGGACATTTATAAAGAAAACTACAGGCAAAGTATGTCAACCATACATCAACATGTAGCATTTTTACATTGCTATGATTCAAAATCCTTAACGTGTAACAACAACATTTCAAAAATATCTTCTTTTGGATGACCCACACTCTGTTCATGTCAATTTTCAAACTGTTTCACTGGACATTTATGAAGAAAACTACAGGCAAAGTATGTGAACTATACATCAACCATACATCAACATGTAGCATTTTTACATTGCTATGATTCCAAAATCCTTAACGTGTAACAACAACATTTCAAAAATATCTCATTTAGGATGACCCACACTCTGTCCATGTCAATTTTCAAACTGTTTCACTGGACATTTATGAAGAAAACTACAGGCAAAGTATGTGAACTATACATCAACCATACATCAACATGTAGCATTTTTACATTGCTATGATTCCAAAATCCTTAACGTGTAAGAACAACATTTAAAAAATATCTCATTTAGGATGACCCACACTCTGTCCATGTCAATTTTCAAACTGTTTCACTGGACATTTATTAAGAAAACTATAGGCAAAGTCTGTCAACCATACATCAACATGTAGCATTTTTACATTGCTATGATTCAAAATCCTTAACGTGTAACAACAACATTTCAAAAATATCTCATTTAGGATGACCCACACTCTGTCCATGTCAATTTTCAAACTGTTTCACTGGACATTTATAAAGAAAACTATAGGCAAAGTCTGTCAACCATACATCAACATGTAGCATTTTTACATTGCTATGATTCAAAATCCTTAACGTGTAACAACAACATTTCAAAAATATCTCATTTAGGATGACCCACACTCTGTTCATGTCAATTTTCAAACTGTTTCACTGGACATTTATAAAGAAAACTATAGGCAAAGTCTGTCAACCATACATCAACATGTAGCATTTTTACATTGCTATGATTCAAAATCCTTAACGTGTAACAACAACATTTCAAAAATATCTCATTTAGGATGACCCACACTCTGTCCATGTCAATTTTCAAACTGTTTCACTGGACATTTATAAAGAAAACTATAGGCATAGTCTGTCAACCATACATCAACATGTAGCATTTTTACATTGCTATGATTCAAAATCCTTAACGTGTAACAACAACATTTCAAAAATATCTCATTTAGGATGACCCACACTCTGTCCATGTCAATTTTCAAACTGTTTCACTGGACATTTATAAAGAAAACTATAGGCAAAGTCTGTCAACCATACATCAACATGTAGCATTTTTACATTGCTATGATTCAAAATCCTTAACGTGTAACAACAACATTTCAAAAATATCTTCTTTTGGATGACCCACACTCTGTTCATGTCAATTTTCAAACTGTTTCACTGGACATTTATGAAGAAAACTACAGGCAAAGTATGTGAACTATACATCAACCATACATCAACATGTAGCATTTTTACATTGCTATGATTCCAAAATCCTTAACGTGTAACAACAACATTTCAAAAATATCTCATTTAGGATGACCCACACTCTGTCCATGTCAATTTTCAAACTGTTTCACTGGACATTTATAAAGAAAACTATAGGCAAAGTCTGTCAACCATACATCAACATGTAGCATTTTTACATTGCTATGATTCAAAATCCTTAACGTGTAACAACAACATTTCAAAAATATCTCATTAAGGATGACCCACACTCTGTCCATGTCAATTTTCAAACTGTTTCACTGGACATTTATAAAGAAAACTATAGGCAAAGTCTGTCAACCATACATCAACATGCAGCATTTTTACATTGCTATGATTCAAAATCCTTAACGTGTAACAACAACATTTCAAAAATATCTCATTTAGGATGACCCACACTCTGTTCATGTCAATTTTCAAACTGTTTCACTGGACATTTATAAAGAAAACTATAGGCAAAGTCTGTCAACCATACATCAACATGTAGCATTTTTACATTGCTATGATTCAAAATCCTTAACGTGTAACAACAACATTTCAAAAATATCTCATTTAGGATGACCCACACTCTGTCCATGTCAATTTTCAAACTGTTTCACTGGACATTTATAAAGAAAACTATAGGCAAAGTCTGTCAACCATACATCAACATGTAGCATTTTTACATTGCTATGATTCAAAATCCTTAACGTGTAACAACAACATTTCAAAAATATCTCATTAAGGATGACCCACACTCTGTCCATGTCAATTTTCAAACTGTTTCACTGGACATTTATAAAGAAAACTATAGGCAAAGTCTGTCAACCATACATCAACATGCAGCATTTTTACATTGCTATGATTCAAAATCCTTAACGTGTAACAACAACATTTCAAAAATATCTCATTTAGGATGACCCACACTCTGTTCATGTCAATTTTCAAACTGTTTCACTGGACATTTATAAAGAAAACTATAGGCAAAGTCTGTCAACCATACATCAACATGTAGCATTTTTACATTGCTATGATTCAAAATCCTTAACGTGTAACAACAACATTTCAAAAATATCTCATTTAGGATGACCCACACTCTGTCCATGTCAATTTTCAAACTGTTTCACTGGACATTTATGAAGAAAACTACAGGCAAAGTATGTGAACTATACATCAACCATACATCAACATGTAGCATTTTTACATTGCTATGATTCAAAATCCTTAACGTGTAACAACAACATTTCAAAAATATCTCATTAAGGATGACCCACACTCTGTCCATGTCAATTTTCAAACTGTTTCACTGGACATTTATAAAGAAAACTATAGGCAAAGTCTGTCAACCATACATCAACATGCAGCATTTTTACATTGCTATGATTCAAAATCTTAACGTGTAACAACAACATTTCAAAAATATCTTATTTAGGATGACCCACACACATTTTTACATAAATACACACAGGGCCGCTGCTGGTCAAATGGTTGCCCTAAGCGGACATTTACTGTGGTGCCCCCTTTAGTTAAAAAACAACAACAAAATCGCATGCAACTTTATGCAACTTTATTAGAATGCTATTGATATCATTTATACTTGCATTTTGACAGCAGCTCAAACTACATTTATACAAATATGCCGTTAGATATATATTATAGTCTATATTTCTGCATCTTTACCTGTGTAGCTAATGGACTTTACCTTAATCTAATGTGACAACGCTAATCTTACATGTCCGCTATTTTTTGGGATTACTAAATGTCTTTCTTGCGATTACAATAAAAGTCAGCTTTAAGAAAACAGCATATGTCTATTACAGTTTTTCTCATTTGCTAAAACACTAAAACCCATTGGCTGAACAAAGTTCTCAGTTGCATGAACTGATTTATCTAATTGTACAGTCTGTTGTCAATACCTTAAACCATTTCACATCATAAACCACATTTGGCAGATCTCACTTAGACTTTTTAGCAACACTTCACACACATATTCATTCTCAAAACACATTCTGCACTCTAATACACATATCATGCATACTGCTAAACACAAGCGGCAACAATCAAACACAAATAGAGCACACATGTCATTGATTACACTTTATTTCAACTGCTTACACACATTTTTCAGAGTTTTCCTCTTTTTTTCAAAACTTAACACACAAATTCAAGAATTGCACACACAAACTGTTAAATGCCTCACATCTCTTTCAAAATGAAACACCACAGTCAAAATATCACAAACATATTTCAAAAGCAAACATTTGTCTTACGTTGTAAACACCTTTACCATAATGTTATATTTCTGAATATGCCATATACACACTGTTATTCAAAACCTAAAGCTCTTCTTTTACAGTTTTTTACAATCACTTTGCTACTATTTTCAGAACCTTGATGTCATTTTTCACAACTCTAGATACAAAACTCAAAACGGTAATCACTTGTAACACAGGCTGTCTAGTGTTCAAAACATTGCATTGTGCATTCACATCTTTAAAGACATCTTGCACTTGCACAATCATTGTTTCAAAACACAAATTTACTGTGAAATACCATGGAAACATAACTATAGATCACCCACACACAAGCAACGGATAGTTTCACTAAGTCATTGTTTGTACAATCATTAAGTATTGTAGAACAAAATTGGTGCTACAGATTTCATTATGGTACATGTAGAGCAAATACATATCTGTAAAAGTTCTGCAGTAGTAGAGAGAATACGACAGACACATTGGAATCATTGAACAAAGTTTGTAATGTATTGATGAAAACACTACAGTACAATCACAACATAGGTCACATCATTTCACAATCTGCACTCAATCATCAGTAACAAGTTGGCAGAATTGGACAAGCAATTACAAGGGCCTGCATCTATACATTACAGTGATAATTGGTTCATGCTCCATGCTTATTGGTTACAACGAACCTCATTATCTTGAAACTTTCATGATTTTCAGTAAACATGGAAGATTCTTTGTCTGTTTCCATACAACTATTACGAATAATGCAACACTTACTTATCATTTTGGGCAGTTGAATTGATTGATATTTAGATCATTGTAAGAAAATGAATAGACACTTATTTGAAATGTGTGAATAGCCTTTTGAAACAGTAGTACTTTGATGTTAAGTTGTGTCATATTGAACATGTGATTTTGGTTGAATGAACAAATTATCCAAGTTTTATGTGTATTGTATCCAAGCAATTGAGAAAAGAGTTAAGAGTTTTGAAAAATGTGCATTTTGATCTTTGGTTGTGAGTTTTGTGTCTAGAGTTGTGAAAAATGACATCAAGGTTCTGAAAATAGTAGCAAAGTGATTGTAAAAAACTGTAAAAGCTCCCATGTACATGATTGAATGTATTTGGGAGAGAGCTGTTGAATATATAAAGTAAAATCAAAAGCAAAATTGAAACCACACTTTTTATTTATGATTTAATTTTTTGCTTTTGTGGTTGTAAATGTAGAACTAGTGTACACAGTTTGAAAGGAAAAAATACATCAAAATGTAGTGTTGTTGCATGTAGTGTAAAACCAAACGTGTGTGCTTGCATGTGGAGATGATTGGGTGTATCAAGGCTCCATCTTTCCTCAGTGCTGGGTCCGGCCACAATACTTCATCCAATTCATGCTATATTCTCTCTTGCCAGACACCGTGAAAAGAACCTTCTTGTATGGCGTATCCAACTTTCCAGCGCCATGTGGAGAAAAACTCCTCAATAGAATTTAGAAATGGTGAATATGGAGGCAGGTAGACAACAGAAAAATGGGGATGAATAGCAAACCAGTTTTGGACCTGATGGGCATGATGAAACCTGACATTTTTCCAGATGTTGACAAATCTTGCCTGGTCTTCATTCTGCAGACCCTGAACAAGCATGTCATCAATGGTTTCCAGAAATTGTATGATGTGATCGGTGTTATGGGGCCAAGTGTGGCGTGATGGTGCAGGAAACCAACATTTTGTGAAATTGTAGCACACATTGTAATGTTTCCGCCACGTTGTTCAATGACATTCCTTCCCCTTCTTCTGGTTTTACTGAGATTAAAGCCCACCTCATCCACATAAATGTGTTCATGGAGAATGGCATGGGCATTTATTGTCCAAAAGCTATTACTTGACCTTTGGCCTATTTATAGGCCACTCCTAAAGTCATGATTTTTTGTTGTTAAGTAAAGAGTGTTTGCACATGTGAGGAGTTAGTACGAGGCATTTTGATTGGTTGTGTTTATAAAAGGAAATCAAAAATCTTCCTGTCAGATTTTTGTGTGTTGCATAGAAAAATTGTGTGTTGTGTTTTGCAAAAAGTGTTTAATGAAATTGAAAACTGAGAAAAAGGCCAAAAATTAGTGTATGGTTTTGCAGATTTAGTGTGTGGTTCTGGTGTTTGAGTGTCTGGTTTAAAATTGTGTGACAAGTAATAATTTTGTGTGTAAGCAGTTGAAAAAAAACTGTAAACACAACCACTCAAAATGGATTTAACCAGTTTCAAATAATGTGACACAACCAATATAAGCCAGTTCACTGTTGTATACTGTAGTAAGTATCATGGATGTCCTGCAAAAGTTTCTTCAAAATCCTCATTTCAAAATTGCTAGTCTGTATGTATGTCATTGTTCATGAACAAGACATTCAAAATGTTTACCCATGTTGTCAATAAACCTAGTGTACACAATTATATGTGTCAGTATTTTTTGATGTAAACTGGATAAATTTACATTTTCACATTATTTCTGTAAACAAATTACACACATTGTGATTTAGAAATATGTTTTAGAGTACAGTGTAAATGTCAAAATTTTTGTAAAATCCAAATTTCAGGATTCACTTGACAGGAATTTATCAATTCTTTTTACATAAAAAAACCCCCAATAGAATACATGCTTCATGCTTATTGTAACAGATGGTCACCAATTTTGCATTACTTGCACAATGAACTAATTACTAAATGTTTTGAGGTGTAAGACAGAAACCAGTATAATGTATTTTTATGACAATGAAAAAGCAGACAATTGTACATAATCATCTGCTTGATTGAATCAAAGCAATTTCAATTTGTCCAAACCAATGAGAATTAAAGTTTTTCTCAATTGCTAAAACACTAAACCCAATTGTCTGAACCAAATGCTCAGTGGCCTGAACCCATGTTTGCCATTTGATGCAAATGCTTCATTCTGACATGTGTTTGTGGCATTTTGAATGCAGTGTTCCATTTTGAAGGACATGTGAGCTACTTTGCATTTTGTGTGTGCAGTTTTGAAAATTGTGTCTAAAGTTTTGAAAAAAGTAGACTTAGTTTTGAAAACGTGTGTAAGCAATTGGTAAAAACTGTAAAGCACAAGTGTCACAACTTGAACCCAACAACTCAAAATTGATCACACTTGTGTCTAATGATGTGAGGGAACATATACAGTAAGCCAGTTCAGAGAGCACTGGTTTGTGAGGCCCTACCATGGATAGAAGTCTGAGAGGAAGAGTTTGTGTGAGAGGAGGTCGAGGTGGTCAGCGAAGACAAAGAACAGTAATATCTATTGAATCATAGCAATGTAAAAATGCTGCATGTTGATGTATTGATGTATGGTTGACAGACTTTGCCTGTAGTTTTCTTAATAAATGTCCAGTGAAACAGTTTGAAAATTGACATGGACAGAGTGTGGGTCATCCTAAATGAGATATTTTTGAAATGTTGTTGTTACACGTTAAGGATTTTGAATAATAGCAATGTAAAAATGCTACATATTGATGTATAGTTCACATACTTTGCCTGTAGTTTTCTTAATAAATGTCCAGTGAAACAGTTTGAAAATTGACATGGACAGAGTGTGGGTCATCCTAAATGAGATATTTTTGAAATGTTGTTGTTACACGTTAAGGATTTTGAATACAGTTTTTTTCAATCGCTAACAAGCGCTTACCCATACTTCAGATAATTTTTCTAAACACTTAACACAGAGTTCCACCTACAAAACACAATTGGCCAAACGCATAATTTTCTTCTCAAAAACACATTTTGTTAAATAAATACTAACTCTTCATTTATCTGCACATAATAACTTTACCAAAACACTGGAAATCTGACTCAAAATAAAATTATTCTTTCAAAGAATAACACTTCTTTTCACTTCACAAGGTACATGCAATCAATTAAAGTACACCAGGTTTCAAAATACTGGCTATTGTTGACATTACAAAAACTGCATAGACTTTTATGTTTCAGTTTTACAGGTATTTGCATGCAAAACATGTTTTACGTTTACGTTTTTACGCTAAATGTCTTGGTTGGGAACTGTGTGCCCACATGTACAGCAATGTTCACATTCAAAAGCATTTTAGTAAAAATCTGTTTTTCCCCTTACTCTTGACTACAGGAGGTAAAGTAGAAACACAATATGATAGAACAGAAAAAGTTTTACAGTATTGATCTTGATCATTTTTGAGGAGCTTTCCTCTTCCCTCAGAGGGTGGAAGACGTTGCATTCTTTAGAGGGACAAATTTTTTTACATATGCATTACTGTATGACCTTATTGACATGTCAAGTGAGAATAGAAACAATCCATGTAAAATGCAATACTTACCTGTTGGTTTGTTGAAAGATGCGTATAATGGAGGCAACCTCCTAAAATTGGGCTGCACTCTTTCACCAGCCTCTCTTACTGAAATCAATGAATTTCATCACTGACTACTGTTCTTGCAGCCCTTGGAATGCCACCACCATGCATTCTTACACCTCTACATTGCGCTCTCCTTGGGTCTGCTCCTCTTACTGACCCTGCACCTCTCACTGCTCCTGCACCTCTAACCAATAGTATATTCCTGCACAACCGGAGACTTCAGTTTTATGACCGCAGTTTTATGACCGCAGTTCTATGACCCTACGTTTTTGTGACAGCGCCACCTACCGAACTGGATGATATAGCGGCGGCTGCAGTTTCAGGTCCGCAGTTCTGGGCCCCTGGTGGTTTAGTTTGTAATAACGTTTGTACATAATTATATCAATATAGTAATCTCAGTACTATTTCTTCATAAATGTAATTTTAAATGTAAGGTTAATTACCAAATGTGCTTTAAGTGACAATTTTCAGTGTAGATGTCACAAGGTGACGATCTTTTAAGGGCGGAACCAAAGTTTAGGGAAGTTTGGTTCCGCCCGGAAGGTTTCCCACCGGGCCGCATTCGAAGACGGACCGTCTCACTTCCTGGTTTCCAGGGCAACATAATCGGGGCTTATGAGCCACAGGTGAAAAGAGTTAAGCGAGTGAAGTGTGATTGGAGGCTGTGTGAGAGGGAGATGAATAAATAGCTCTGCAAGAACACAAAGCAGAAAGAACTCAGACACGGGAGGCGAGTGACGCGGGGAAGCTCCTTTGCCAATGGCAGACAAAGACACGCACCTTTTGAAGAGCCCGAAGCTCTGTTGATCCGGCGACCGCTGAAGCGGGCGGAAAGAGGACAGAGTCATAGAGGGTGAAAGGAAGGCACGTCGTGGATCTTTTAAAAAGGAGCACCCCGAAATCGCTGATGTTATCCACTGATGTGTTGGTGTGTGTTGTGGTGCTGAGTTGAGCTCGCCTAAATACGCTATATTCGGATTGTTGCATTGCTCTCTCTCCACGTATGGATTATAGATCGATGGAAAGGAGGACATTAAAGACCTTAAGGGTGAAGTACTAGCCGGACTCGGACATTGTTTGAGGAAAACGGAAGGAGAGGAAAACTTACCACTGTGAGTACGTATCTGTGGGAAGAGTGGTGTTTGTGGTTGGAGAGCGCCCCGTCTAGCTGCCTGAGCTACTGTTTATATGAAAACAACCTAGGACGAAGAAAGAAAGAGATTGTGAGTAAACTAAACCCTTGAAGTGAATGTTGTATTACATATTGGATTGATTCATTGTTTGAGTGTTCTCAAGAGAGCGATCGGGTGGCCCTACCCCTGGATCAGCGTGGTGGGTGAGCCGAAGGGTTCCGTGGGAAAGCAGCTACAGCAATAACCGCAAACAAACGCTAGGCCATTTACCATCTCCCCATTTCTCGCCCAGAGCGACGTGGAAGAGGACGGGTGTCTATTGTGTGCACTGAGCGTGGTGGGGTGAGTCTTTGGAAATTTTCACTTGAAGTGGTGCTGTGTAATGCCGTGTATTGCAGTGTGAGTGCTGTGTCTTGTGTGACGAAATCCCGTTCCCAGTCACTCGTCCCGGGATGGTGAAGAGGAAAGAACGGCGCTAGAGAAAAACCTGTATAACACTGCTGTAGTGTGTTTTCAGTTCCACAGAATTGCAGAGTGGCGGCGAAGAACTGTGCGAGTAGCAGTGTGTGTGAATACTGTACCTATTATTGTTAACTTACCTGTGTTCTGTCATCATCACAGAGTAGAGGCAGGAGAGATCCGCTGGCCCGAGGTCTCGACGAAAGGGCGCCCCGGTCCAGTTTTCGATTGACCAACGGGTCTCGAGGAAAGGGCAGCGCTCGACCCGGTGTGCCGGCGTGGTCCTCGCCCCTCTGTTCATTAACGAGTTCGCCGAGAGGGTCTTGGCCCCCGGCGTCCCAGCACAAACCATTGCTAAATCGCTGCATTGAAGAGAGCCAACGTGAACACGGAGATACTGAACTGTGGAGAGAAAGAGAGCCAACGTGAACACTGGGATATTGGGCTTTGGAGAGAGCCATACCTACCTGGCAGCTGTAATCAGCGCAGAGGTGAGCAAACGACTTGAGAACGATTTACTGTGTCCCTGTATCCTAGCAGCCATCTGTGGAGAGAAAGAGGGCCAACGTGAACACTGAGATATGGAGCTTTGGAGAGAGCCATACCTACCTGGAAGCTGTAATCAGCGCAGAGGTGATCAAAACGTCTTGAGAACGATTCACTGTGTCCCTGTATTTCAGCAGCCGTCTGTGGAGAGAAAGAGAGCCAACGTGAACGCTGAGATTTGAGCCGAAGGAGGAGAGCCTAGAGTGGCCGTGATTTTAAGTTCCCCTGTTTCCCTTCCCTATTTATTAATTTTAAGTAAATTAAATAAAGTATATTTTAATTTATGCTTACCTTGTGTGTCTGGTCATTGGGGTGGCTTTGGGAATCTCCTCGAGGTGGAGAAAGGGGCGTGACCTTATTTACATCTGGGTCCACCCCTACCTGTGACATAAACAAATTTACACAAACTATAAATGAAAAATAGGTAAAATAAAGATGGAATCAGCATATGCAGTCACTAAATTACAGCCAATTTTTTAAGGTTGTATAGAGGCAAGACAAGACTCAAGAATCATTCAAGAATGCATATTTATATGTATATATCTATATATTTACATGTGATTTTACCAATAACATTGCAACAAACAATGCAACCAATAACAATGCAATCAGTCAATCCATCAGCTGCTGCAATTAAAGAATGGCTGCAGGCTTGAACTCTAGAGAGAGAGAGAGAGAGAGAGAGAGAATGTTAAATAAGGAACATTTGTTTAACATGCTCAACTGAAATATATATCTCTGATTTAACACTTATGTACTATGTACTTGTTGGGGAGAGAGAGAGAGATTGTTTAATTTTAGAAGGCCTATTTATTATAGGCCTCATATTATTTTACACTTACTTCAACACATTACCAATGAAATTGCATAACATATCACAAAAGAGAAAAGCAAAACTAACCAAAGATTAGTGCATAATTAGCCAAAGTCCTCATATTTTTTCAAATACACCGCACTTTCGCCGCATAAATTACAGATTTCCGTGCGCAAAATATGCGGGGCTTGCATGATTTAATAATCTCCACATTTTCGTAGCAAAAAGTCACATATATCTTAGCAGAAAGTTGAAAAATTTTGCATTTACTTCACACAAGCGCAACCTGTCCCTGTTGCCATGGGAACGTTATGAGGTGACGTGATTTACCGCAATTTTTGCAAGTTCCAGCACTTTCATCGCATAAAATATCATAAATATCCCACATATTCCATCGCATTTTTTAAGAAAACAAAGATCAAGGATTTTTGCCCGCAACAATGACAAAAAAACTCTGCATTTTTCTGGAAGGACTTATTTATGAACTGCTATTTTATAATTAACTGGTTTTCCCACTAACACATTAAACTAAAGATAAATCTTACACACTGCACATCAACATGCTCTTATTATCTTGTTAAGTTGAATTAATGTGCTGGCTAGATAAATGTAGTCTTTTAACGTTAAACTCAACAAGGATTTATGAAATGAAATATGGCCACGGACTAAGAATGTCGTAGTTATTTATAAAACTAGCACACAAATTTTTAATTCGTGGGAATTAATTATTAATTCAGTTCGCGCTATGTAAACTTTGCATCGTTTAAACGTTATAAAATAAAACGTCATTAAATCGGTACTCACAGTCTGATTGCTTTCCATGTCGTCCATCTCAAATGAATGGTTTTGCTCATCCAGTTCGGTAGTTGGCGCTGTCACAAAAACGTAGGGTCATAGAACTGCGGTCATAGAACTGGGGTCCTAAAACTGCAGCTTCCAGTTGTGCAGGAATACCCTTCTCCCTCTAACTGCTCCTCTCACTGCACCTCTCTCTGCACCTGCATCTCTCACTGCACCTCTCACTGGGCCTGCTCTTCTCCATGTGCCCCTTGCTTCCTCATCCAGACATTACAGTGTTTTTCTGTTTCTGTTTTCAAAAACATCACTCCTCAAAGTCCTGCTTTTACTGTATAAGTATCAATGTAAAAGAAAAAATAACCTAAGCCAGACTGGAATCAGCTGTGGTTGGCCCAATTTACCCAATATAAAGCTTTTTATACTGTATCTATGGTTTGGAATATTGTTTTTGCTATTGTGAGATGTTGTGTGTAAGCATTTGTAAATACTACAAGAACAATCCATAATTTTGGTGGGAGGTATAGCTTGTCTGTTAAGAAAATGTAAGCATTGTGGAAATGTGTTTACTGACTGCATATTGTGTGAAAACGACATGAAATGAATTAATGGTATGGCCACAAAAGACCGATGCTGTGCTAATTGTGTTTAGAGTTTTGAAAATGTGACAACTGATTGGACAAATGCTTGTTAGCGACTGAAAAAAACTGTAATAGCAATGTAAAAATGCTACATATTGATGTATAGTTCACAAACTTTGCCTATAGTTTTCTTAATAAATGTCCAGTGAAACAGTTTGAAAATTGACGTGGACAGAGTGTGGGTCATCCTAAATAAGATATTTTTGAAATGTTGTTGTTACACGTTAAGCATTTTGAATAATAGCAATGTAAAAATGCTACATATTGATGTATAGTTCACATACTTTGCCTATAGTTTTCTTAATAAATGTCCAGTGAAACAGTTTGAAAATTGACATGAACAGAGTGTGGGTCATCCTAAATGAGATATTTTTGAAATGTTGTTGTTACACGTTAAGGATTTTGAATCATAGCAATGTAAAAATGCTACATGTTGATGTATGGTTGATGTATAGTTCACATACTTTGCCTATAGTTTTCTTCATAAATGTCCAGTGAAACAGTTTGAAAATTGACATGAACAGAGTGTGGGTCATCCAAAAGAAGATATTTTTGAAATGTTGTTGTTACACGTTAAGGATTTTGAATCATAGCAATGTAAAAATGCTATGTTGATGTATGGTTGACAGACTTTGCCTGTAGTTTTCTTCATAAATGTCCAGTGAAACAGTTTGAAAATTGACATGGACAGAGTGTGGGTCATCCTAAATGAGATATTTTTGAAATGTTGTTGTTACACGTTAAGGATTTTGAATCATAGCAATGTAAAAATGCTACATATTGATGTATAGTTCACATACTTTGCCTATAGTTTTCTTAATAAATGTCCAGTGAAACAGTTTGAAAATTGACGTGGACAGAGTGTGGGTCATCCTAAATGAGATATTTTTGAAATGTTGTTGTTACACGTTAAGGATTTTGAATCATAGCAATGTAAAAATGCTACATATTGATGTATAGTTCACATACTTTGCCTATAGTTTTCTTAATAAATGTCCAGTGAAACAGTTTGAAAATTGACGTGGACAGAGTGTGGGTCATCCTAAATGAGATATTTTTGAAATGTTGTTGTTACACGTTAAGGATTTTGAATCATAGCAATGTAAAAATGCTACATATTGATGTATAGTTCACATACTTTGCCTATAGTTTTCTTAATAAATGTCCAGTGAAACAGTTTGAAAATTGACGTGGACAGAGTGTGGGTCATCCTAAATAAGATATTTTTGAAATGTTGTTGTTACACGTTAAGGATTTTGAATCATAGCAATGTAAAAATGCTACATATTGATGTATAGTTCACATACTTTGCCTATAGTTTTCTTAATAAATGTCCAGTGAAACAGTTTGAAAATTGACATGGACAGAGTGTGGGTCATCCTAAATGAGATATTTTTGAAATGTTGTTGTTACACGTTAAGGATTTTGAATAATAGCAATGTAAAAATGCTACATATTGATGTATAGTTCACATACTTTGCCTATAGTTTTCTTAATAAATGTCCAGTGAAACAGTTTGAAAATTGACGTGGACAGAGTGTGGGTCATCCTAAATAAGATATTTTTGAAATGTTGTTGTTACACATTAAGCATTTTGAATCATAGCAATGTAAAAATGCTACATATTGATGTATAGTTCACATACTTTGCCTATAGTTTTCTTAATAAATGTCCAGTGAAACAGTTTGAAAATTGACGTGGACAGAGTGTGGGTCATCCTAAATAAGATATTTTTGAAATGTTGTTGTTACACGTTAAGCATTTTGAATAATAGCAATGTAAAAATGCTACATATTGATGTATAGTTCACATACTTTGCCTATAGTTTTCTTCATAAATGTCCAGTGAAACAGTTTGAAAATTGACGTGGACAGAGTGTGGGTCATCCTAAATAAGATATTTTTGAAATGTTGTTGTTACACGTTAAGGATTTTGAATCATAGCAATGTAAAAATGCTACATATTGATGTATAGTTCACATACTTTGCCTATAGTTTTCTTAATAAATGTCCAGTGAAACAGTTTGAAAATTGACGTGGACAGAGTGTGGGTCATCCTAAATAAGATATTTTTGAAATGTTGTTGTTACACGTTAAGCATTTTGAATAATAGCAATGTAAAAATGCTACATATTGATGTATAGTTCACATACTTTGCCTATAGTTTTCTTAATAAATGTCCAGTGAAACAGTTTGAAAATTGACGTGGACAGAGTGTGGGTCATCCTAAATAAGATATTTTTGAAATGTTGTTCGTACACGTTAAGGATTTTGAATAATAGCAATGTAAAAATGCTATGTTGATGTATGGTTGACAGACTTTGCCTATAGTTTTCTTCATAAATGTCCAGTGAAACAGTTTGAAAATTGACATGAACAGAGTGTGGGTCATCCTAAATGAGATATTTTTGAAATGTTGTTGTTACACGTTAAGGATTTTGAATAATAGCAATGTAAAAATGCTACATGTTGATGTATGGTTGACAGACTTTGCCTATAGTTTTCTTTATAAATGTCCAGTGAAACAGTTTGAAAATTGACATGAACAGAGTGTGGGTCATCCTAAATGAGATATTTTTGAAATGTTGTTGTTACACGTTAAGGATTTTGAATCATAGCAATGTAAAAATGCTACATATTGATGTATAGTTCACATACTTTGCCTATAGTTTTCTTAATAAATGTCCAGTGAAACAGTTTGAAAATTGACGTGGACAGAGTGTGGGTCATCCTAAATAAGATATTTTTGAAATGTTGTTGTTACACATTAAGCATTTTGAATCATAGCAATGTAAAAATGCTACATATTGATGTATAGTTCACATACTTTGCCTATAGTTTTCTTAATAAATGTCCAGTGAAACAGTTTGAAAATTGACGTGGACAGAGTGTGGGTCATCCTAAATAAGATATTTTTGAAATGTTGTTGTTACACGTTAAGCATTTTGAATAATAGCAATGTAAAAATGCTACATATTGATGTATAGTTCACATACTTTGCCTATAGTTTTCTTCATAAATGTCCAGTGAAACAGTTTGAAAATTGACGTGGACAGAGTGTGGGTCATCCTAAATAAGATATTTTTGAAATGTTGTTGTTACACGTTAAGGATTTTGAATCATAGCAATGTAAAAATGCTACATAT
The DNA here is from genome assembly GCF_030506205.2 of Paramisgurnus dabryanus. Taxonomy (NCBI): domain Eukaryota; kingdom Metazoa; phylum Chordata; class Actinopteri; order Cypriniformes; family Cobitidae; genus Paramisgurnus; species Paramisgurnus dabryanus. The sequence goes on from NC_133342.1 coordinate 3,404,855, forward strand.
TGATGTATAGTTCACATACTTTGCCTATAGTTTTCTTAATAAATGTCCAGTGAAACAGTTTGAAAATTGACGTGGACAGAGTGTGGGTCATCCTAAATAAGATATTTTTGAAATGTTGTTGTTACACGTTAAGCATTTTGAATAATAGCAATGTAAAAATGCTACATATTGATGTATAGTTCACATACTTTGCCTATAGTTTTCTTAATAAATGTCCAGTGAAACAGTTTGAAAATTGACGTGGACAGAGTGTGGGTCATCCTAAATAAGATATTTTTGAAATGTTGTTGTTACACGTTAAGGATTTTGAATAATAGCAATGTAAAAATGCTACATATTGATGTATAGTTCACATACTTTGCCTGTAGTTTTCTTCATAAATGTCCAGTGAAACAGTTTGAAAATTGACATGAACAGAGTGTGGGTCATCCAAAAGAAGATATTTTTGAAATGTTGTTGTTACACGTTAAGGATTTTGAATCATAGCAATGTAAAAATGCTATGTTGATGTATGGTTGACAGACTTTGCCTATAGTTTTCTTCATAAATGTCCAGTGAAACAGTTTGAAAATTGACATGAACAGAGTGTGGGTCATCCTAAATGAGATATTTTTGAAATGTTGTTGTTACACGTTAAGGATTTTGAATAATAGCAATGTAAAAATGCTACATATTGATGTATAGTTCACATACTTTGCCTATAGTTTTCTTAATAAATGTCCAGTGAAACAGTTTGAAAATTGACGTGGACAGAGTGTGGGTCATCCTAAATGAGATATTTTTGAAATGTTGTTGTTACACGTTAAGGATTTTGAATCATAGCAATGTAAAAATGCTACATGTTGATGTATGGTTGACAGACTTTGCCTATAGTTTTCTTAATAAATGTCCAGTGAAACAGTTTGAAAATTGACGTGGACAGAGTGTGGGTCATCCAAAAGAAGATATTTTTGAAATGTTGTTGTTACACGTTAAGGATTTTGAATAATAGCAATGTAAAAATGCTACATATTGATGTATAGTTCACATACTTTGCCTATAGTTTTCTTCATAAATGTCCAGTGAAACAGTTTGAAAATTGACATGAACAGAGTGTGGGTCATCCTAAATAAGATATTTTTGAAATGTTGTTGTTACACGTTAAGGATTTTGAATAATAGCAATGTAAAAATGCTACATATTGATGTATAGTTCACATACTTTGCCTATAGTTTTCTTCATAAATGTCCAGTGAAACAGTTTGAAAATTGACATGAACAGAGTGTGGGTCATCCTAAATGAGATATTTTTGAAATGTTGTTGTTACACGTTAAGCATTTTGAATAATAGCAATGTAAAAATGCTACATGTTGATGTATGGTTGACAGTCTTTGTGTACAGTTTCTTTGTTAATCTGCTGTAATTTATTTTGATAAGTAACAAACAGAGTGGGGTCATCCTGAAGAAGATCCTTTTAATAGATAAATCCTGTAGGCAAAGTAATGAATTAAAGTAATGAACAAGAAATTAATGTTACAATACGTTTGGACACACTTAAAAAAACAATATTTTTGTCAACAATTGAAAGTGAAATGTCTCATACTGTGATTAGACAATTTATTTGTAATGTGTAATATAAAATAAGTTGTTAATACGTTTATCTTGTTATTGGGTAAATGAACCGATTAAATAGCAAAAAAATGACAGGCGGATGACGTCAAACACCGCAAGAGCGAGTCGAAATTAGCCTCCGGATTATTTCTCGCCCCGCTCTCGCGGTACTTTGACGTCATGCAGCCTTCAATTCTTTCGGCGCGCGAGCGAAGTCGAATCGCGTTGGTCTATGTCAGTTTTTTGGCCGCTGCAAGTATCCGTACCGTAATTTTACTAAATGACGTGCAACACAGTTTAGGCTGCGGCTGGCTTGACCATGCATTTGCAGATGACGGCTCACTTGACGGGGGTTGGTCAATTCAAAATGTTAACAAACCCTCAAACCTGAACATTTAAGTAGTAAAAGTGAAATTTTGGCTTTCTTAAGAGAATATTTCTAAGTACACCATTATTAGGCAACTATTAGTGTGCAGAATACGACCCGCAAAGTACCGCGTAATTCATTCTTAACACGCACCGGCCCGGCGGCGGGCCCTAGGGGGCGTTTTTACGTGTTTTTGTACTTTGTTTAACATCAAATATTCAATCAACAATCATAAACTTTGCATTATCTGAAAGTTTAAACACTCCAAATTCATGTTATGAGCTTATTTTTGCAATCAATACACTGGTGTGGAAAGGGTTAAATGAAATGCAGACGGAATGCATATAAAAATGGTTGTGGGTACTCACATATCTTGCCATATGGTTCTGATAATTTCTGACAATTCCCAAAAACTTCAACATACATTGCAACGTAAGGGTCCACTCTTCAAAAAGCATCCCACGTTTTAATCCAAAACAATGAAAAATAGTGAAAAATCCAGCAATATCCTCCTTTGTTTACATCCGTGCGTCCGCTAAGTATGATCAATCATGTTTATTTTCTATCAAATATCGATTTTTATCAGTGAAAATCCATCTCTTCCTGCTTCGTTAGACTGTTCCGATAAATATCCCGCCCTATTTTTCTGTTTTGTCCAATCAGAAAAGGTTTGACAACTCAAAATGCCATGGGATCCCCGATTTGCCGAGCCAGATGTCCTTCAGCTCACCATAGGCTTTTGACTGGATTACGCCAAAACGAAGTCAGCCAATGCGCATAGCCAGCAAAGTTTTGATGGGCAGGGGTAGTAACCAATCATGAAACGATTACAAGGATTCAACTTACGTCAGTAAAGTGTACTTCTGCGCAAATCTACATAAGCGCATGGAGAGAAATGCCCACGCCCCCTCCGTGCACGTTTGTTTGTTTGGGTAGCATAGCAGCCGGCTAGGCTCTCCGGAGCCGCTGAGAAACCTCTCAAAGGTTAGATATAACATCTCCATTGTGGATTGTCGACTGCAGATGACTTTTTTGTGTTGATAGTGTTTAGGAGAAGTTGATAAAGAGCATGATCGCGGAGCAAAAATGCAAGACTGGATATAAACGAAACCGCGTCGTCGAGGAGAGATGGACCGGCCTATGAGCTCAGTTGCGCTCGCTTGGATAAAGTAAGTTTGGATTCTTTTGTTCATTATTTATTTTACGTTACATTTCTTGTTTCTTGTTAGCTGTTTTGATTATAAAGTAACATTGGAGATGACTAAGATACGAGTTTTACATGGTTTCATTTTTCTATGACATGTTATATAAATGCATCATATTTATAGCTATATGAATCCAATGCACAGAATATACAAACTTAAAAACTAGAAAATAAGATATGTGGTGGAAAATATGAGTATTACCAGCTGAGAAATATAGGTTATTTGGCAAACATAAGACATTTGTAATTATAAATAAATATATTCATGTAATGTGTGTGTGTGTATTATGTATGTATTATGTTCATGTATATTACATCATAGTTTCTCATACAAATAGTTGTATGTCTCTAACTTTCGACTCAAACTAAAATCCTCTCTTGCTTTGTGTGTGTGTTGTAACAGGGCTTCAACTGACACAAAGGACTGGAATCTGGAGTGCATTCATGAGTGACCACATTCAAAATAACAAGTATTTTGTTATAATGTGCAAATGTTTTTTTCTGAAATAGTTTTTTCTATGTGCTTTGGTGGGCAGAGAAGTTCTGAATTGATATACATCATGTAATATGTAGTCCTGACTCATTTTCTTTTTATAATAATGTCATTTTGTTATCATGTGTATATTTGGAGTTTCCAAGTGCACTTTTTCTGAAAGGACGCCTGGACTTTTTTTAAATAAAAGCTCACAGAAACAAAATTTTTTGGAGTATCATTCTCAAATTTGAATCACAGCATGGTCAGACATTCAGTTCACCTATATGGTGTCCCCAGGTGTCTTACATGACCATTTCATACCTTTTTTGCTAAGTGAATGTTATTTAAAGAAAAACGGAAGTCATTTATTTTACCTTGTTTTACTCTGTTTCTTTACTACTCTGAGTTGTTATGACTATTAGGCAACAATATGTCAAGTGTCTAGTTTCAAACAAGACTAGAATTGTGAATATAGACCATAGGGTTTAAGAGCTGCAGTTGTTTTAGTTTGGAGTTGTCGTTTTTCAGAAAATGCTCAAAAATAGAAGTGCTGGCTAACAGGTTAAACCGAATTTACAGCGTACCTATTTGTAACAACATAGTACCTCTACAGTACGTACTTGTAGGTATAAGGGAACACTATTTTAAGTTTGGGGTAATGAGGGGGTAAGAATATATGGAAAATTATAAATGATTTATTCTCTAAGTATTTCATAACTACAGGGTACCTATTGTAATATTACGTGGTATGTATGACTTACGTCTACGGGTAATATGGTCTATTCATTTTTTTTTGTTATATATTTGTTTCATATTTGCTACTTACCTGATGAAAGTGTTTTGTATAGCCTACAGTTGATGTCTACAAGCCACGTCGGCAAGTAAAATATAACAGCACAATAAAAATAATAGCAACTTGTACCTCTTTGATCTGTATATGTATACAGGAGTTACCAGGTAACTCTTATATTTGCGGGCTGTAAATTAAAGTGGGGCTTATTCCCCGATTGTTCTGTGTATGTACCAGGTAACTCTTTTGCGGGATGTAAATTAAAGTGGCGCTTGTTACAGCCTTGTTCTGTGTATTTACTAGGTAACTCTCATATTTGCGGGCTGTAAACTAAAGTGGTGCTTTGTTCACATCTTGTTATAAATGTTATAGGGTAAATACCATAAACATACAGAATATTGTTATTTTTATTTTAAAACAACTTATTTCAAAACATCTTTAAAACACTATAATTAAGCCAACACTTAATTTTTATTAACACAAAACTTTTATTTCAAATAAGAAGTCATTTTTTCGTTGTTTTTGCGGCTTGGCTTCCTCTGTTGGTGTTCTTGTCCACTCGGATGTTGAGTTGATGTCGTCTCACAAATGCTGTTCTGCATTACATATAAAAAACATAAATGAAAGCCTTCAGTAAATGTTACTTCACTGTGCCTTGACAAAAAACTGAGTTTTCTTAACCAGTTATTAACTTTAGGCTTACTTATGTGCTAGCTAACCTGCTGCTACAGTTAGCTGGCAACTTTCTTGAAAAAACATTGTTTGAAATCCGTTAGTCATGTATTAACAAAACCAGTCACCTTATCCAGCATGCGGATCCTGCTCAGATCACTCGCAGCCATACTCCACAGTGTAGAAAGTTTTTAAAACCTCAGGGTCGCGTTCCAGCAGGCAAACCTCCGGCAGACGGCCGCACGCTCTACACCTGCGCAGTACCCTACGCATGTAGTCGTCTTTTGCTTTAGCGGGAGCTGATATCTGCTGTTGTTTCATTCTGGTTTGCCATTGCATAAATTATATTTGGCTAAAATACTTGTGTTTACACATGTTGCAAAGTTTTATTCTACCAATGACAACACCTATTAAAAATAAACAAATAGCGTGCTGCTTTGTGGTCATTATTGTGTTATTTGAAATAAAAGAGTTTCAGAGTAAAAATTGCAAAGCTCAACTTCAAATATGTCCGCAAATGTTAGAGTTTCCTGGTAAATAGGGAAGTTGCTATTTTTATTGAACTTACCTTAAAAAAGATAACCACATTAAATCAGCTTGACTTTTGTTATTAAAATCAAGTATAGGCTACTAAAATAAAAGTGATGTGCTGTTATATTTATTTGCCGATGTGGCTCATAGACATCGACTGTATACAACATTCAGTAGTCAATATGAAAAATTCACAATAAAATCATAAATAAGTTGTTTTAAAATAAAAATAACAATATTCTATATGTTTATGGTATTTACCCTATAACATTTATAACAAGAGGTGAACAAAGCACCACTTTAGTTTACAGCCCTCAAATATGAGAGTTACTTAGTAAATACACAGAACAAGGCTGTAACAAGCGCCACTTTAATTTACAGCCCGCAAAAGAGTTACCTGGTACATACACAGAACAAGCGGGAAATAAGCCCCACTTTAATTTACAGCCCGCATATTATACATATACAGATCAAAGAGGTACAAGTTGCTATTATTTTTAATGTGCTGTTATATTTTACTTGCCGACGTGGCTTGTAGACATCAACTGTAGGCTATACAATACACTTTCATCAGGTAAGTAGCAAATATGAAAAAAAATATAACAAAAAAAATGAATAGACCATATTACCCATAGACGTAAGTCATACATACCACGTAATATTACAATAGGTACCCTGTAGTTATGAAATACTTAGAGAATAAATCATTTATAATTTTCCATATATTCTTACCCCCTCATTACCCCAAACTTAAAATATTTTTCCCTTATACCTACAAGTACGTACTGTAGAGGTACTCTGTTGTTACAAAAAGGTACGCTGTAAATTTGGTTTATGTACGCGGTACTTTGCGGGTCGTATCCTGCACACTAATAGTTGCCTAATAATGGTGTACTTAGAAATATTCTCTTAAGAAAGCCAAAATTTCACTTTTACTACTTAAATGTTCAGGTTTGAGGGTTTGTTAACATTTTGAATTGACCAAGAGCACTGTAGTTGTACAATAACAAAAGTAATCCTCAAAAATACAAGTTGCCTAATAATTCTGCACACGGTGTAGTGATAAAGGATTGATGAGTGATACATGATTTCCACTGAATGCAGCATACTTCTGCATTCAAATGAAATCTGTTAAGAAAAGCATTAATCTGATTTCCCGTGTCAGTTATTTATTTAACAATTCCTTCTTCAGAAGAGCTTTTTTCTTAGGAATATTTTCATGACTGAACAAGACACTCATGTTCTTCAGAATTTACGTTTTGTGTTGGGTGGCTTATCTGATGCGGAGTCAACTATATAATCAAAAGCCCTGTGAGAATCTTTAAAGATCTGTTCTGCTATCGTCGGTGAGCATTGTCTTCTACAACATTTTCTGGTAGGGTGAAGATTGATTAATCTGGAGAAAATCTAGACAACGACCATTTAACATTTAGTCTTTTTCTACTTTGAAATATAAGTAGGAAAGTATAATAAATTAAAACATAAAAAAATGAGTAAATGCAAAAAAGATTTGTGATTTTTCATAAAACGATTGGTGAGCCAAGAAATAAAATTAGTACTTAAATGTAGAAATAGTAGATTTTATAAATGAAACGATAACTACATAATTGATACAATGTCCTAATCATATAACAAAAGCAAAAATTAACTATAGTTGATGTTTGTTTGTTTTTCTGTTTTGTTTTTTCAGAGCCAAAAATACGCAAGAAAAAATGGCAAACGGACAGCAAATAACAAAGCTCAATGTCTCCTGCTCTAAGGAAGAAGAGGAAACACTCGGAAAACAAGGTTATCAGTTCATCAATGTTAACCTCAATGAAGGTACTTCAGGAAACCGGGTCCTTCTTTGGTTCAAGAAAGAGTGTGGCCAAAGTCCTGTGACCAGAATCCAGTTTTCATTCAATGACCAGATGAAATCTGGTCTGGCTGATGCTGGGTATGAGCTGATCAATCGTGATCTGAATGCCGGAGTTTCTGGAGATCACATTTTTCTGTGGTACTTCTATGGCAGCACTGAATGTGACATTCCTATTGTGGACCTTGCGATGAGCAAAGACGCCCGAGAAGAACCTGCTCTTCTGCAAAATGGCTGGGAGAGACTGGGCATTGATCTGAACCGTAATGCCGGAGGAAACTTTATCTACCTGTGGGTGCAGAGAGCGAAGCCGAGCTACATACGTGAGATCACAGCAACTGTTGACTTCACTTCTGACAAGCACATGTTTGAACTTGGATACACTCGTGTGGATGAAGACACCAATCGGGGCGGTCGTGGAAACTACGTCTTCCTCTGGTATCGGCGCACAACCGATAAGAAACAGGCTCTCACTGCTCTTGAGGTATCCACCTCCCTCCAGGAGCAGGTGAAGCTTCAGAAGGAAGGCTATACAATCCTCAGTGTTGATCTCAATAAGGGAACCAGTGGAGAAGCTGTCTATGCATGGTACCAGAAAAAGGGATGTGAATCTCAGATCCAGGCCATGGTTCTGCTGATCAACTCTGATGCCTGGAGTGAGTACAAGAAAGCTGGTTTCCACATAATCGAGAAAAATCTGAACAAGGGTAACAACGGCTGGATAATATACATAGCCTACAACTAAAAACACGGAATCATGCTGCCATCACAGGATCTTCTTCAGTTATCTAATTGGTAGCACTATATGGCAACTATAAGCACAATTGTTTCTAATGTATGATTTCAATGTCACTCATATTTGTCAGCATATTGTGACCGTGGCTGTTGTACTACACTCAACCACACACATTTAATTTGGCCTTTGTGTTTCTGTTGTAATGCATTATGAAATAAAGTCAACTTTAACCACAACAAATGCTTTGGTGAGTTTTTCACACCTGTCTTTGGGATCATCTCTATGTTATACCGCATGCACTGTCCCCTCATTACATACTCATATTTCAGGGTCATAATACCCTCAGACTAATGAAATTCAGTATTATCAATACAAATGAATTCAAAGGTTCTTAGTCTTCTTTGGTGTGCATTCCAAAAATAGTATGCTAGTGTAAACTCCACCCACTGGCCCCAAAACGGTATCCGATGTCGTGGTTGAAGGGAATCCAGCGTGTATGTCTTTTCAGGCGCTTCTGGAAAAATCACTTTCATTTATTAAACAGTTGATTTCTAATTTGAATAAATAATTTAATTTGAATCCAAATTTAAATGACTCTTTAATTCAAGTCAATTGACCCCCAAACCTAATACAGAAAATAATACAGAAAAACAAACAAACAAAACACCCCCTCAAAACACACACAATTCTGGTTGGTGTCTGCACAGTTCTCCCTGAAACTGGCCATAAAATAGATGGTCTTTGTCCATGTTTATATTGGAAGATTTTGTCAGATATGCTTGGGGACCAAGTGATACAAAAACAATGATTTGCAAAAAATATATATCTTTTAAAATAACTTTCTCAATCACGTGTTGTCTTAAAACTGCCAAGTGCAGTTTAACTGATGTTCTGAGAGGAGGAAAAATAACCTCAGCTACGTGTTTGTGTCTGTGCTCGTGAACAGATTGTGGGGGATGTCAAGAGACATTTCCTTTAGGCTATTCGGATAGGTTTTGATGCCATATATAAAAGGGAATGGCAAGGCAAGTGTATTTGTATAGTACATTTCATACACAGAGGTCATTCAAAGTGCTTTACATAGAAATGAGAAAACAATGTATAAGGGAAAAAAGTATGTAGAAAAAGTCAAAGATACATGAGAATTTAAAATATCAATTAAAAGAAAATAAATGTGATTTTAATGAAAACAGTTTAAATGTGTGAAAAAGAATAAAACAGGAATAAAAGTATAAAACAGTTAAAAATAAGAATTACTTAAGGCAGACGGGCTCAGTGTAGATCCTGAAAAGGCACGAGCAGTAGGGATGGGTATCGTTAAGGTTTTAACGGTATTACTACTCTTACCGGTACTGCTTAACGGTCCGGTGCTTTAACGGTATTCTTATCGGTACTTTGGCCAATGTTAACATTTGATCACGAACCTATGTTCACATGATTAAGTTAATTATGTGTCTGCATTTCATTATTACAAATTAATTTCTGGATATCATTTCTAAATATTATACATATATTTATTAATGCACCAGCGTGAAAGCTGCAGAAAAATACTCTAAATAGGATATTTAGGCTAAATAAATGTTTACATGCTGATTTTTCTTTATTTGGGATTTTAAAAAGAAGTAGAAAATATGTTGAATGCATAACGTTCAGCATTTCTCCCAAAAGAAATCAACAGAATTTCAACGTAAGGTAAGCAAACCAATTAGGGAGATTGTACATTTATTTTAAATGACGTGAACAATGTTGATTCAACATGATTTTAGCATACATGCCTGACGTTGATGCGGCAACCACCAGAGATGATGGTTGAATTTTGCAGGCTGCGACCTTCTAAGGACGTATTTTAAGACCGATTGCGTCACAGCAGCGCGACTTGAGGCTGTGACTTGTGTTAATATTATTCTGTTTATGTTGCGTATTTCTAAGGTTAATTAATTTTATATACTGTTGAATAGTTTAATCTACATCAACGTGTCATATTTTCTAAAATAAATGAATATTTTTCTGATTCCATATTTATTTAAATAAGTCAGAAACGTCTCCGCTGTGTCCTGCTGACAGGCGCGGTGGGCGCGTGCAACAGGTGACGCAAATTATAGGTCCTCCGAGGGTTAGACTGTCTCATTTCAGTTCTCTTCGCGGACTTCTGAGGCTGCCACCTTGAAAGACAGAGTGCTCCCCTTTTAAGGTTGTATGCTTAGAAGGTCGCAGCCCTTGAATTGGGACACAGCTTCTTTCTGCACGTAATACACTTTTGAAAGATGCTTTGACAGATTGCTTGTGTTTCCGCCCTTACATGCAAACATCTTGTTGCACTTACCTGTATGACAACGAGCGTTGTCTGCATCAACTCTAGTGAAGTATAACCACACTTTTGAATGTTTTGCTCTATCCGCCATCGTCACTCTTTGTATTAAGCGGTAGTTTTCGTGCTGTTATGCGTGTGCGTGCGCCGCGCTCGTTGTTGTGGTTGTGTTTGACAGACAGCCAGCCTCCGCGGCGCGCATGAGAGATCTCGCAGATCTCACAGACAAACGTCTTAATCGCAAATTAGAAATGTTTGGTGAGATAAAATGTGCACGAAAACATTATTAAGCAAGAATACATAGTACATTTATTTTTATTTTTTTCTCCAGGACCGAAAGCAGAACCGATAGTGTCAGATCTTACTGATACTACGGTCTTTCATAATTTAGCCCCGGGGCCAGTTTAATACCGGGTTTCGGTACCCATCCCTAACGAGCAGTCAGGGACATGCCACGCCTAGCAGATGTCAAAGGTGTCCAAAGGCTCCTGGGCATGGTAAACTATCTCTCGAAATTCTGTGACCACCTGTTAGATGGCTGTGAGATACTGAGGCAGCTAACTCATAAAGACAGTATTTGGGAATAGTCAGATGCACATGAACAAGCATTCGCACGGCTCAAAGATGTCATCACCAAAGCCCCAATTCTCAAATACTACAACCCAGAAGAGCCACTGACACTTCAGTGTGATGCATCAGAGACGGGGTTAGGGGCCACTTTACTTCATGAGGGGGCGCCAGTTGCTTATGGAAGCCGGGCATTGACTCAGACAGAGAGAGGTTACGCCCAGATAAAGAAAGAATGTCTTTTCGGTATGGAAAAATTCCATCAGTATACGTATGTGCGCAAAGTAACTGTACACTCTGACCATAAACCACTGGAAAACATAGTAAGAAAACCCCTGCTGAACACCCCAAAATGCCTGCAAATAATGTTACTTAGACTACAGAGGTATGACATCGAAGTCAGTTACATCCCAGGGAAGGACATGTTGCTAGCTGACACGTTGAGCCACTCATACTTACCTGAACATGCATCAGAAAGTTCTGTAGAAATGGAGATTGAAAGCATAAACATGGTCCAACATGTACATATAGCAGAAGAAAGACTCCAGGCAATCAAAGAGGAAACAAGTAAAGACAATTACAAATTTCAGTCACTGATCAGATACACCCAAAAAGGTTGGCCAATAAACAAAAAAGACTTGCCAAAGGACATTGCACATTATCACTCTTTTCAGGAGGAACTAAGTGCACAGAGTGGAATTGTCTTCAGGGGGGAGAGAGTTGTAATCCCTGACACACTCAGAGGTGACATTGTTCAGCGCATTTACTCCTCACATCTGGGCATAGAGGGATGCCTAAGAAGGGCAAGAAAATGTGTTTATTGGTTGGGGATGAATGATCAGATAAAGACATTCATAGGAAAATGTGACATCTGCAGATCTATGGATGTGAAACAGCAGAAGGAGACTCTGTGGTCTCACGAACTACCAAGTAACCCATGGTCTAAGGTGGGAACAGATATATTCACTTTAGACAACAGAAACTACCTGATCACTGTTGATAACCTCTCTAATTTCTGGGAGCTGGACTACTTACCTGACACACGATCCACCACTGTCATCCATAAGCTGAAATCCCATTTCGCAAGACATGGCATCCCAGATGTTGTTATATCAGACAATGGCCCACAATACGCATCAGAAGATTTCAAAAGGTTCAGTAGACAGTGGGAATTTAAGCAAAAGACATCCTCCCCGGCCTTCCCACAAAGCAACGGGATGGCAGAATCAGCGGTAAAGACTGCAAAACAGCTGTTGAAAAAAGCAAAAGATGATGGAAAAGATCCATACCTCGTTATGCTTGATCAGAGAAACACACCATCACAAGGGATAAAAGCAAGCCCAGCACAGTGATTGTTCAGTAGGAGAACCAGAACTCTTATGCCCATGCATGACAACCTGTCACAACCAAAGGTAATTAACACTCAACAAGGACAGATGGTAAACCGGAACTGTCAAGCCGCATATTATAACAAACATGCAAAAGATCTCGATCCTCTAAAACTAGGAGACAGAGTCCATGTCCAGCCTGAGGTACATAACAAAACATGGAGGAAAGCGACAGTAGTGAAACCTGTGGACTACAAGTCATATGACATCCAGCTTGACTCAGGGAAAATTCTGAGGAGAAATTGCGACACCCCAGGAAAGACAGAACCACAGTAGTGTAAAAAATAGTGACTTGCCAGCCTGCCGAAGTGAACAGAGACAGTGTGACAAGCTCAAATTCAAGCAGTCAATCCTGTTGTTGTCAAGTCAATTGAGTTGATATACAGTTGAAAGAAAAAGTATGTGAACCCTTTGGGCTTACTTGGATTTCTTCATCGATTGGTCATAAAATGTGTTCTGATCTTCATCTAAGTCACAACAATAGAGAAACACAGTCTGCTTAAACTAATACCGCACAAACATTATACGTTTTCATGTTTTTATTGAACACAACATGTAAACATTCATAGTGCAGGGTGGAAAAAGTATGTGAAACCCTAGGCTAATGACTTCTCCAAGAGCTAATTGGAGCCAGGAGTCAGCCAACGTGGTGTCCAATCAATGTAATGAGATTGGATGTGTTGATTAAAGCTGCCCTGTCCAATAAAAAACACAACAGTTTTGAGTTTGCTGTTCTGAAGAAGCATTGTCTAATGTGAACCATGCCTCGCACAAAAGACCTCTCAGAAGACCTACGATCAAGAATTGTTGACTTACATAAAGCTGGAAAGGGCTACAATAGTATATCTAAAAGCCTTGATGACCATGTGTCCACGGTAAGACAGATTGTCTACAAATGGAGAAAGTTCAGCACTGTTTCTACACTCCCTAGGCTTGGTCGTCATGTAAAGATGACTGCAAGAGCACAGGGCAGAATGCTCAACGAGGTGAAGAAGAATCCTAGTGTCAGCTAAAGACTAAAATTTTTGTTGACAAATCTACAATAAGGAAAACATTAAACAAGAATGGACTTCATGGGAGAACACCATGGAGGAAGCCACTGCTGTCAAAAAAAAAACATTGCAGCACGTTTGAAGTTTGCAAAAGAGCACCTGGATGTTCCACAGCACCAGTGTTGTATAAAGTACTAGAAAGCAATACTTGAGTAAAAGTACAAGTATTGTACTAGAAAAAGACTTTGGTAGAAGTGAAAGTTGTCTTTTAAAATATTACTCAAGTAAAAGTCTTAAAGTGTCTGATATATACTGTACTTAAGTATCAAAAGTAATTTTCTGATATTTAATGTACTTAAGTATTTGAAGTAAAAGTAAAAAGTTTTTTTTAAAGCAAGCGGTTAGAACTTTGATTGTGAACTTTATTGTGGCTTTCTTTTAGTAAAGCATATTCAGGGTTCCCATTATCTTCTTAATCTCAATCATCAAATAAAAATCTGTTTTTTTTTCAGGACTTCTCAGGCACAATTCTCTTAAGTTCAAAGAGCAAACAGCTTATTTTTAGAGCTGACATCAAATAAAAAAGCAGAAATTTAACTTTTGTATGAACTTCAGGTAAAAATGAAAAATAAATAATAACTTATTTCTTTCAAAACATGAGCATATTTTTGAAAAAAGTGGAATACTCCTTTTAAGTTAGCTGCTCTACTAAGAAAAAAAATGCCAACTCGTTGTGTCGCAATGAAAGCACTGTGACTTTGATCAACAATGCAAGCGTACATTCACAATGTATAACATTAGCACAACATTATCCTATAACCACTGAGTTTTGAGTTAATTAACATGAAAGGAAATCTCAAGTTTGACAAAACGTATGATCCTTTTGAAGACGTGAATACAGTCCTTAACACTTTCTTTTTAACCTGCCACTGATAGCAGTTTTTAAAAAATATTTCTCAATCTAACATTAGCCCACCTGAGGGAATATTCGGCCGGTGTTGTGTCGAACTCAGTTCCCCCTATGTTTCCCTTTAGTGTAGTGTTTTTATAGCGTTTTCATCATGTTACATTAAGAAAGATTAAAGATTTGAATTGGTTATACTAAAAGGCAATAATATCATGTATTTTATAATACAATTTATTAAATATTTCATACATTTGACAGTTTTCTATTAGGGTATTTCTTTTAAAATATAGCCTGTCTTTTTCTTTTTTCCTTTACTGGTTGTTTTAAAAATGTAATGTTTGCATACATAATAAATATATATTATACATATAATATGATTCATACTGTAAAAATAATTGACTTACCATTAAGAACAATACAGATACATTACAGAAATGCACACATATACATCTCAGTAGCCATTAAAACTTTAAATATATAAATAATAAAACCTATAACGTGATAAAAACGCTATAAAAAACACTAAACTGAAGAAAAAATAGGGGGAACATAGGGGGAACAGACTTCGACACAACAACGGCAGTTATGCTATAATGTTACCATAAACAGTTAAGCGTGTTTCAGTTGAGAGTTCTCTGTGAATTAAAAAAATCCATGGGAAAATCAGCGGTGTAACGTTAATGTTGACGTTTATTAAACATGTGCGCCTGGCCATCACATTAGACAGATAATTATCTAATACGGCTTATGATAACTAATGTTGAATAACATTGACATTGTGGCTTTACTTAATAACTATTATTTTAACGTACCTTGATGTGATTCTTCAGGTTGGACGGGGAGTTTTTAAATGACAAAATGTAAGTGATTTTCGGTAGGCATAAGAGGCACTTTATTCTGTAATCGGGAATCTTTAATTCCAATGTACAAAAACATTTCTTACAAATACGTCCATGGGTGTATAATGTTAGCTTTCTCACCCTGTTCATCGTCGGGGTGGTCGATTACGATAACGGGAGGTCCTCCAATAGGTGCTTTCATTGCAGTTACAGTTGTGCTTCCTCATCCTTTGGCAAAACTACGCTAAAATAGAGTGTGCGTGAAAAAGAGTGTGCGGAGCGTGCGTAATGCAATCTAGAAGCACTGATTCGCCAAAAACTCCCTTATTGAGGTCGCACACATTTCTTCTGATTTTATTTTGTAGTAACGAGTAACGAATATGCTTAGTGAAAATATATCAGTGTAAAAGTATACATTTTATCTAGAAAATGTAGTGGAGTAAAAGTGAAAGTTGACATAAATTTAAATAGCGAAGTAAAGTACAGATACGTGAAATTTCTACTTAAGTACAGTAACGAAGTATTTTTACTTCGTTACATTACAACACTGCACAGCACTACTGGCAAAACAGTCTGTGGACAGATGAAACCAAAATTGAGTTGTTTGGAAAGAACAAACAACGCTATTGTCACAGGTCGGAGCGGACCACAGGTGTCGTGAGTCTCGCCCCTCCCTAATTTCCACCTCGAGGAGGTCCCAAGAACACCCCAATGACCAGACACACAAGATCGTAAGTAAATTTAAAACAAACTTTATATAATTAAATTAAAAGAAGGTAAGTAGGGGAGGGGAAAGGGAATCTAAAACCAAACTCTCGGGCCAGAGAGTATTGAGCCTGAAATGTTCGACTTCATCACGGGGATTCCTCAGGTGAGTCTTCAGAGGAATTGCTCCTTTCTCTCACGTGACTTTAACTGTTGATTCCAACTAACACTGGGTTCTTTGTTTCAGCTTGACTTGCCATGGCGCCCTTCCTCCTTCCTGAAGGCAAGGAGAGAAACACGGTGAGTATTACGTTGGGCTGAGGTAAGTACCTTAGGTCGAGGTGTCCGCTTCCGGAGGCCCAGCTCGGGGAGCGCCTGGACAATAGGCAGATGAAGGTTCCAAGGCCACTGAAACTTTACTTAGGACACAAGGGTGGTTAGTAGTTAGCCTTTGGCATCTCGATGCATACACAGAAGGATGAATGGGTCTTCGCGGTGAACATACAGGTAAGTATTCCAAACCAAGTGGCTATTAGCTTGAGCGTAAAGGTGCGTGTACAGAGAGGGAACTGGATCTTCACTTTGGGCGTACGGGGACGCGTTCAAGGGTAAGTAGCTTTTAGATTGGGCACACAGGTACGTATTCAAAGGTAAGTGACTTTGCTTGGGTGTACAAGTACGTGTGCAGAAAGGTATCTGGACCTTCACTTTAGGCGTGCAGGGGCGTATTCAATGGTAAGGAGCTTTTAGCTTGGGCATACAGGTACGTATTCAAAGGTAAGTGACTTTTCTTTGGTGTACAAGTACGTGCGCAAAAAGGTATCTGGATCTTCACTTGGAACATACAGGGGCGTATTCAGGGGTAAGTAACTTTTAGCTTGGACATACAGGTATGTATTCAAAGGTAAGTGACTTTGCTTGGGTATACAGGTACGTGCAAGTGGTCTAGAATTAATAATTGCCGTGATCTCTACCATTAACGTAGACAACACCTCATGAGTGAGGCATGAAGGGTTGATTTCCAGAAGCATGGAGTTGAGTATCCGTCTGGCGAAACCAATAATTCGCTCCCAAGATCCTCCCATGTGGGAGGAATGTGGAGAGTTAAACACCCAAGAGCAACCCTCTTCACCCAAGTACCTTCTCATATTGAGCTCCTTACAGGCACCTGTGAAGTTGGTTCCACAGTCTGAACGAATTTGCTTAGCAGGTCCCCGCAAAGCAAAGAATCGGCACAGTGCATTGATGAAACTTGAAGAGAAGAAAATATGATGCACTATGTGTCAAAAATTATGATTTATGACCTTGATTTACAACCTAACACCTTATGAGTTGTTTTGCTTCCTGTAATAAAATATTATGTTGGTACTTGCTGTTTATACTCCGGAAATGACTCCGGAAATTACTCCGGAAATGACTCAGGAAATGATGTTTATCCAGGTGTCCTATGGTCTCTGTTGTTTCACGCCTCCCCTCTATTACGTGAGTGTTTAAATAGGGTCTGGTAGTTTGTATTTTAAACAAGAATACAGTGTAGTTCTAGTGTTGCAATGGCTGCTCCAAAGACTCCTAAAAGGGCGAGACAAGTGTTGTGTACTTCTCCGGCAAGAGGTACTGTGGAAATGGAAGAAAGGATTACTTTTGCTCCTAAGAAAAAACAAAGTGTTAGTTTGACAAAGTTTCTCCATGAAAATGAGAAATTTGTGAGATATGATTTCACAATGTCTGATAGACGTGTGGGGAGATATCTGTTTGACAAGGAGTCGCGGTGCGTCAGGCTCTTTGCGGGCGATCTTGGAGATGGAATCACTACTGATGATCCTTGTCTGATGTTCCCTGCTAAAGACTGGTTCATATTTTATAATTATGTGTGGAACGATTTGAACAACTGTGGCGACGACCCTTTGTACATCGCAGAGTGGGACAGTGAGGTTCCTCAAACAAGATACCGGGTGGTTGGAGACCATTGTAGAAAGCTGCCAGATGACTTTGTTTATATTTTTCGCTGCAACGACAAGACAAAAATCATGGAATATACCTGGCCTATTCCAGAGTCTGAGCATCACAAGTACTATGACTTGGTATATCTGTTTCAATGGAAAGATGTGCGAATGTTTGACAACATTTTTTCATGCATTGACAAATTGTTTAGATGGTGTCAACTTTATGATCGCTACACTTCCGTTAAAGTGAAGTTGTTCCACCCTGAGAGGTGTGTCTCCGCCTCGAGGACCGGCCTCCTAACCCCACCTACCTATTACAGCCATTAAAAATGGCTCCAGTTTGGATCATTCAACACACTTGCTTAACAGGCTTCAAGAAACTATGGCTTCCCCATGCTACACCAGTACTTTTGCGCTCCCCGTACCAGGACTTGATGAAGATGAAAGAACCTATAGCTGGACCAGTGCCCTCAAGCCGGCCCCGGTAATGCCTGATGACAATGCAACACCCTACACGAAAACATTATTAAGCAAGAATACATAGTACATTTATTTTTATTTTTTTCTCCAGGACCGAAAGCAGAACCGATAGCGTCAGATCTTACTGATACTACGGTCTTTCATAATTTAGCCCCGGGGCCAGTTTAATACCGGGTTTCGGTACCCATCCCTAACGAGCAGTCAGGGACATGCCACGCCTAGCAGATGTCAAAGGTGTCCAAAGGCTCCTGGGCATGGTAAACTATCTCTCGAAATTCTGTGACCACCTGTTAGATGGCTGTGAGATACTGAGGCAGCTAACTCATAAAGACAGTATTTGGGAATAGTCAGATGCACATGAACAAGCATTCGCACGGCTCAAAGATGTCATCACCAAAGCCCCAATTCTCAAATACTACAACCCAGAAGAGCCACTGACACTTCAGTGTGATGCATCAGAGACGGGGTTAGGGGCCACTTTACTTCATGAGGGGGCGCCAGTTGCTTATGGAAGCCGGGCATTGACTCAGACAGAGAGAGGTTACGCCCAGATAAAGAAAGAATGTCTTTTCGGTATGGAAAAATTCCATCAGTATACGTATGTGCGCAAAGTAACTGTACACTCTGACCATAAACCACTGGAAAACATAGTAAGAAAACCCCTGCTGAACACCCCAAAATGCCTGCAAATAATGTTACTTAGACTACAGAGGTATGACATCGAAGTCAGTTACATCCCAGGGAAGGACATGTTGCTAGCTGACACGTTGAGCCACTCATACTTACCTGAACATGCATCAGAAAGTTCTGTAGAAATGGAGATTGAAAGCATAAACATGGTCCAACATGTACATATAGCAGAAGAAAGACTCCAGGCAATCAAAGAGGAAACAAGTAAAGACAATTACAAATTTCAGTCACTGATCAGATACACCCAAAAAGGTTGGCCAATAAACAAAAAAGACTTGCCAAAGGACATTGCACATTATCACTCTTTTCAGGAGGAACTAAGTGCACAGAGTGGAATTGTCTTCAGGGGGGAGAGAGTTGTAATCCCTGACACACTCAGAGGTGACATTGTTCAGCGCATTTACTCCTCACATCTGGGCATAGAGGGATGCCTAAGAAGGGCAAGAAAATGTGTTTATTGGTTGGGGATGAATGATCAGATAAAGACATTCATAGGAAAATGTGACATCTGCAGATCTATGGATGTGAAACAGCAGAAGGAGACTCTGTGGTCTCACGAACTACCAAGTAACCCATGGTCTAAGGTGGGAACAGATATATTCACTTTAGACAACAGAAACTACCTGATCACTGTTGATAACCTCTCTAATTTCTGGGAGCTGGACTACTTACCTGACACACGATCCACCACTGTCATCCATAAGCTGAAATCCCATTTCGCAAGACATGGCATCCCAGATGTTGTTATATCAGACAATGGCCCACAATACGCATCAGAAGATTTCAAAAGGTTCAGTAGACAGTGGGAATTTAAGCAAAAGACATCCTCCCCGGCCTTCCCACAAAGCAACGGGATGGCAGAATCAGCGGTAAAGACTGCAAAACAGCTGTTGAAAAAAGCAAAAGATGATGGAAAAGATCCATACCTCGTTATGCTTGATCAGAGAAACACACCATCACAAGGGATAAAAGCAAGCCCAGCACAGTGATTGTTCAGTAGGAGAACCAGAACTCTTATGCCCATGCATGACAACCTGTCACAACCAAAGGTAATTAACACTCAACAAGGACAGATGGTAAACCGGAACTGTCAAGCCGCATATTATAACAAACATGCAAAAGATCTCGATCCTCTAAAACTAGGAGACAGAGTCCATGTCCAGCCTGAGGTACATAACAAAACATGGAGGAAAGCGACAGTAGTGAAACCTGTGGACTACAAGTCATATGACATCCAGCTCGACTCAGGGAAAATTCTGAGGAGAAATTGCGACACCCCAGGAAAGACAGAACCACAGTAGTGTAAAAAATAGTGACTTGCCAGCCTGCCGAAGTGAACAGAGACAGTGTGACAAGCTCAAATTCAAGCAGTCAATCCTGTTGTTGTCAAGTCAATTGAGTTGATATACAGTTGAAAGAAAAAGTATGTGAACCCTTTGGGCTTACTTGGATTTCTTCATCGATTGGTCATAAAATGTGTTCTGATCTTCATCTAAGTCACAACAATAGAGAAACACAGTCTGCTTAAACTAATACCGCACAAACATTATACGTTTTCATGTTTTTATTGAACACAACATGTAAACATTCATAGTGCAGGGTGGAAAAAGTATGTGAAACCCTAGGCTAATGACTTCTCCAAGAGCTAATTGGAGCCAGGAGTCAGCCAACGTGGTGTCCAATCAATGTAATGAGATTGGATGTGTTGATTAAAGCTGCCCTGTCCAATAAAAAACACAACAGTTTTGAGTTTGCTGTTCTGAAGAAGCATTGTCTAATGTGAACCATGCCTCGCACAAAAGACCTCTCAGAAGACCTACGATCAAGAATTGTTGACTTACATAAAGCTGGAAAGGGCTACAATAGTATATCTAAAAGCCTTGATGACCATGTGTCCACGGTAAGACAGATTGTCTACAAATGGAGAAAGTTCAGCACTGTTTCTACACTCCCTAGGCTTGGTCGTCATGTAAAGATGACTGCAAGAGCACAGGGCAGAATGCTCAACGAGGTGAAGAAGAATCCTAGTGTCAGCTAAAGACTAAAATTTTTGTTGACAAATCTACAATAAGGAAAACATTAAACAAGAATGGACTTCATGGGAGAACACCATGGAGGAAGCCACTGCTGTCAAAAAAAAAAACATTGCAGCACGTTTGAAGTTTGCAAAAGAGCACCTGGATGTTCCACAGCACCAGTGTTGTATAAAGTACTAGAAAGCAATACTTGAGTAAAAGTACAAGTATTGTACTAGAAAAAGACTTTGGTAGAAGTGAAAGTTGTCTTTTAAAATATTACTCAAGTAAAAGTCTTAAAGTGTCTGATATATACTGTACTTAAGTATCAAAAGTAATTTTCTGATATTTAATGTACTTAAGTATTTGAAGTAAAAGTAAAAAGTTTTTTTTAAAGCAAGCGGTTAGAACTTTGATTGTGAACTTTATTGTGGCTTTCTTTTAGTAAAGCATATTCAGGGTTCCCATTATCTTCTTAATCTCAATCATCAAATAAAAATCTGTTTTTTTCAGGACTTCTCAGGCACAATTCTCTTAAGTTCAAAGAGCAAACAGCTTATTTTTAGAGCTGACATCAAATAAAAAAGCAGAAATTTAAC
Source organism: Paramisgurnus dabryanus (assembly GCF_030506205.2). Classification (NCBI taxonomy): domain Eukaryota; kingdom Metazoa; phylum Chordata; class Actinopteri; order Cypriniformes; family Cobitidae; genus Paramisgurnus; species Paramisgurnus dabryanus. Next base: position 3,426,508 of record NC_133342.1, read on the forward strand.
TTTTGTATGAACTTCAGGTAAAAATGAAAAATAAATAATAACTTATTTCTTTCAAAACATGAGCATATTTTTGAAAAAAGTGGAATACTCCTTTTAAGTTAGCTGCTCTACTAAGAAAAAAAATGCCAACTCGTTGTGTCGCAATGAAAGCACTGTGACTTTGATCAACAATGCAAGCGTACATTCACAATGTATAACATTAGCACAACATTATCCTATAACCACTGAGTTTTGAGTTAATTAACATGAAAGGAAATCTCAAGTTTGACAAAACGTATGATCCTTTTGAAGACGTGAATACAGTCCTTAACACTTTCTTTTTAACCTGCCACTGATAGCAGTTTTTAAAAAATATTTCTCAATCTAACATTAGCCCACCGGAGGGAATATTCGGCCGGTGTTGTGTCGAACTCAGTTCCCCCTATGTTTCCCTTTAGTGTAGTGTTTTTATAGCGTTTTCATCACGTTACATTAAGAAAGATTAAAGATTTGAATTGGTTATACTAAAAGGCAATAATATCATGTATTTTATAATACAATTTATTAAATATTTCATACATTTGACAGTTTTCTATTAGGGTATTTCTTTTAAAATATAGCCTGTCTTTTTCTTTTTTCCTTTACTGGTTGTTTTAAAAATGTAATGTTTGCATACATAATAAATATATATTATACATATAATATGATTCATACTGTAAAAATAATTGACTTACCATTAAGAACAATACAGATACATTACAGAAATGCACACATATACATCTCAGTAGCCATTAAAACTTTAAATATATAAATAATAAAACCTATAACGTGATAAAAACGCTATAAAAAACACTAAACTGAAGAAAAAATAGGGGGAACATAGGGGGAACAGACTTCGACACAACAACGGCAGTTATGCTATAATGTTACCATAAACAGTTAAGCGTGTTTCAGTTGAGAGTTCTCTGTGAATTAAAAAAATCCATGGGAAAATCAGCGGTGTAACGTTAATGTTGACGTTTATTAAACATGTGCGCCTGGCCATCACATTAGACAGATAATTATCTAATACGGCTTATGATAACTAATGTTGAATAACATTGACATTGTGGCTTTACTTAATAACTATTATTTTAACGTACCTTGATGTGATTCTTCAGGTTGGACGGGGAGTTTTTAAATGACAAAATGTAAGTGATTTTCGGTAGGCATAAGAGGCACTTTATTCTGTAATCGGGAATCTTTAATTCCAATGTACAAAAACATTTCTTACAAATACGTCCATGGGTGTATAATGTCAGCTTTCTCACCCTGTTCATCGTCGGGGTGGTCGATTACGATAACGGGAGGTCCTCCAATAGGTGCTTTCATTGCAGTTACAGTTGTGCTTCCTCATCCTTTGGCAAAACTACGCTAAAATAGAGTGTGCGTGAAAAAGAGTGTGCGGAGCGTGCGTAATGCAATCTAGAAGCACTGATTCGCCAAAAACTCCCTTATTGAGGTCGCACACATTTCTTCTGATTTTATTTTGTAGTAACGAGTAACGAATATGCTTAGTGAAAATATATCAGTGTAAAAGTATACATTTTATCTAGAAAATGTAGTGGAGTAAAAGTGAAAGTTGACATAAATTTAAATAGCGAAGTAAAGTACAGATACGTGAAATTTCTACTTAAGTACAGTAACGAAGTATTTTTACTTCGTTACATTACAACACTGCACAGCACTACTGGCAAAACAGTCTGTGGACAGATGAAACCAAAATTGAGTTGTTTGGAAAGAACAAACAACGCTATTGTCACAGGTCGGAGCGGACCACAGGTGTCGTGAGTCTCGCCCCTCCCTAATTTCCACCTCGAGGAGGTCCCAAGAACACCCCAATGACCAGACACACAAGATCGTAAGTAAATTTAAAACAAACTTTATATAATTAAATTAAAAGAAGGTAAGTAGGGGAGGGGAAAGGGAATCTAAAACCAAACTCTCGGGCCAGAGAGTATTGAGCCTGAAATGTTCGACTTCATCACGGGGATTCCTCAGGTGAGTCTTCAGAGGAATTGCTCCTTTCTCTCACGTGACTTTAACTGTTGATTCCAACTAACACTGGGTTCTTTGTTTCAGCTTGACTTGCCATGGCGCCCTTCCTCCTTCCTGAAGGCAAGGAGAGAAACACGGTGAGTATTACGTTGGGCTGAGGTAAGTACCTTAGGTCGAGGTGTCCGCTTCCGGAGGCCCAGCTCGGGGAGCGCCTGGACAATAGGCAGATGAAGGTTCCAAGGCCACTGAAACTTTACTTAGGACACAAGGGTGGTTAGTAGTTAGCCTTTGGCATCTCGATGCATACACAGAAGGATGAATGGGTCTTCGCGGTGAACATACAGGTAAGTATTCCAAACCAAGTGGCTATTAGCTTGAGCGTAAAGGTGCGTGTACAGAGAGGGAACTGGATCTTCACTTTGGGCGTACGGGGACGCGTTCAAGGGTAAGTAGCTTTTAGATTGGGCACACAGGTACGTATTCAAAGGTAAGTGACTTTGCTTGGGTGTACAAGTACGTGTGCAGAAAGGTATCTGGACCTTCACTTTAGGCGTGCAGGGGCGTATTCAATGGTAAGGAGCTTTTAGCTTGGGCATACAGGTACGTATTCAAAGGTAAGTGACTTTTCTTTGGTGTACAAGTACGTGCGCAAAAAGGGATCTGGACCTTCACTTTAGGCGTGCAGGGGCGTATTCAATGGTAAGTAGCTTTTAGCTTGGGCATACAGATACGTATTCAAAAGTAAGTAACTTTACTTGGGCGAACAGGTACGTGCACAGGAATGTAACTGGATCTTCACTTGGAACATACAGGGGCGTATTCAGGGGTAAGTAACTTTTAGCTTGGACATACAGGTATGTATTCAAAGGTAAGTGACTTTGCTTGGGTATACAGGTACGTGCAAGTGGTCTAGAATTAATAATTGCCGTGATCTCTACCATTAACGTAGACAACACCTCATGAGTGAGGCATGAAGGGTTGATTTCCAGAAGCATGGAGTTGAGTATCCGTCTGGCGAAACCAATAATTCGCTCCCAAGATCCTCCCATGTGGGAGGAATGTGGAGAGTTAAACACCCAAGAGCAACCCTCTTCACCCAAGTACCTTCTCATATTGAGCTCCTTACAGGGACCTGTGAAGTTGGTTCCACAGTCTGAACGAATTTGCTTAGCAGGTCCCTGCAAAGCAAAGAATCGGCACAGTGCATTGATGAAACTTGAAGAGAAGAAAATATGATGCACTATGTGTCAAAAATTATGATTTATGACCTTGATTTACAACCTAACACCTTATGAGTTGTTTTGCTTCCTGTAATAAAATATTATGTTGGTACTTGCTGTTTATACTCCGGAAATGACTCCGGAAATTACTCCGGAAATGACTCAGGAAATGATGTTTATCCAGGTGTCCTATGGTCTCTGTTGTTTCACGCCTCCCCTCTATTACGTGAGTGTTTAAATAGGGTCTGGTAGTTTGTATTTTAAACAAGAATACAGTGTAGTTCTAGTGTTGCAATGGCTGCTCCAAAGACTCCTAAAAGGGCGAGACAAGTGTTGTGTACTTCTCCGGCAAGAGGTACTGTGGAAATGGAAGAAAGGATTACTTTTGCTCCTAAGAAAAAACAAAGTGTTAGTTTGACAAAGTTTCTCCATGAAAATGAGAAATTTGTGAGATATGATTTCACAATGTCTGATAGACGTGTGGGGAGATATCTGTTTGACAAGGAGTCGCGGTGCGTCAGGCTCTTTGCGGGCGATCTTGGAGATGGAATCACTACTGATGATCCTTGTCTGATGTTCCCTGCTAAAGACTGGTTCATATTTTATAATTATGTGTGGAACGATTTGAACAACTGTGGCGACGACCCTTTGTACATCGCAGAGTGGGACAGTGAGGTTCCTCAAACAAGATACCGGGTGGTTGGAGACCATTGTAGAAAGCTGCCAGATGACTTTGTTTATATTTTTCGCTGCAACGACAAGACAAAAATCATGGAATATACCTGGCCTATTCCAGAGTCTGAGCATCACAAGTACTATGACTTGGTATATCTGTTTCAATGGAAAGATGTGCGAATGTTTGACAACATTTTTTCATGCATTGACAAATTGTTTAGATGGTGTCAACTTTATGATCGCTACACTTCCGTTAAAGTGAAGTTGTTCCACCCTGAGAGGTGTGTCTCCGCCTCGAGGACCGGCCTCCTAACCCCACCTACCTATTACAGCCATTAAAAATGGCTCCAGTTTGGATCATTCAACACACTTGCTTAACAGGCTTCAAGAAACTATGGCTTCCCCATGCTACACCAGTACTTTTGCGCTCCCCGTACCAGGACTTGATGAAGATGAAAGAACCTATAGCTGGACCAGTGCCCTCAAGCCGGCCCCGGTAATGCCTGATGACAATGCAACACCCTACACCGACAGCAACCCTCTTGAGACGGCCACGACAATGCCTGATGTTGTTCCAGCATGCTACAACAATATCCTTGGGACTGCTCCGGCAATGCCTGATGAGGTTCCAGTGCCCTACAACCCCAGCCTTGAGACGGATACTGCAAAGCCTGATGATGTGCCATCCCCAATGGAGATCACAATGCCGATTTCTGACAACTTTTGGCTGGATAAATTTTGTATGGATCTGGGATATCACAACCTGACCTTCCTTACAACTCCTTATGGTTGTACTGGTTCAGTAGCTGGAGCAGCACACTTTGCGGGGGTCGACTCCACAGACGGATGTATCCGGACTGACGGCTTCAAGATCATAAAAACAATCGTCGTGGCACTTTTGCAGCATCTTGTTGACAAAAAGCTGAAAGAGATCTGTAGCGGTTGTGAGGTTAATCATCCTAGTCAACTTAGGCACAGCTGTATTTTTGAGCCTAATGCCTATTTCTTTGACTTTTACTTTGAGGAACTGTCACGTGCTCTGTTCAAGCCTGAACTCAAACATATCATTTCTCAAGCATTGAGCCGCTGTGGATTTAAGGATTCATCCTCTGAGGGTTCAGGGGTCAGTTGACAGCATCTTGCACGAACTGCGTGAGGAAATTTTTATTGTGGAAAAACTTTCTGAGATCAGAGAAAAACTTGGAGGCCCTGACAACGAAAGGATTGTCCGTGACGCTGTGGACAGTTGGAAGGGGATCATTCATATTGACTGAGTCTAACAAAAACCATGGGGAATACGTGCTTTATGACTGGATTGGTAAAGTGCCTACTTAAACATCGTATTAGATGTGAGATGACCAGCTTGCTTTATAAAATTGTTAATGAAAACTCTGATGTAACTGTACCTGTTAACAGATGTGTTGTGGATGCTAAACGCCTTACAAATCTCGAGAACCAAATGTCTGTTGTAAGAAATATTTCTAATGATTGGTCTGCACTGATGCGTTTATGCATTAACAAGGGTGAATCAATTTCTGTAACTATTAAAAATTTTTTAGACTTGATGACTGAAGGTGGTACCTGTATCAGAATTACAGACATATTATGCATGTGTACCTATGTGTCTGATTTATGTCTATTTACAATGTCTAGTAATGATCAGGGTTATGTTTGTGAAATTATTGAAACACTGGTTGATTACCTTATTGACAAAAATATTGTGATGTGTATAAAGTTTCTACACTACACTCTCAGAAAAGAAAGTACATAATTGTACCTTTAGGGGTACAATGGCTTGTCACTGGGGCTGTACCCTCAAGGGTACAGTTTTTGTACCCTTGGCAGAGGGTACAAAATTGTACCCTTGTGATTTGTACCTTAAGGGACCAGTTTTGTACCTCTAGTGACAATTTTGTACCTTTATTTAACAGTACAAATATGGACCCTTCAAAAAGGGTACAAAAATGGCTTTGACAGGGTACACTCATGGTTTTAAAACTTATACATATATCTCAATCTAAATATTGTAAACTTTAAATTATAAGTGCATATGACTCAGTGTATTTGTGTTGGTTTAGCCAATTGTTTAGAGTAAAGGTAAATTTTAAACATTAGTATAAAAAAATGATAACAGAAAAGATAAAATACACAGTGAGTTTAATGAACAATCATTTATTTTACAAAAGGTTCAGATATAAAACAGAAGTGTGCTGTTCAGTCCAAATCATTCACAACATTGTGTTCAGTCACAACATTAAAAACTAATTTTTTCATTTACACTTTACTTAGAAATATATCAAGTATTCCTTTGACTTTAACAGACTGTCCAAACAGGAATATTTTAAAACAAAATCAGTGTGCTGTTCCTTAACCAAACAACATTTAAACATTTTTAACAGGGCCACATCTGTCCTTGCCAAGCAGTGAGAAAACACACAAATATAAATTTTTTCACTGATAAAACTGTGGTGTACTCACAGCATAATGAGTAAATGAATAGGTCCATATGGAGTAACATTTCTTTAGTTTTTGTTGTGTTAATGACGGGTGGTAGAGGATAGTCAGTCAGCCTCCTTAATGGTAAAGATCGAAAACTGCTCTGGGCACGTTCATACTTATCTGTGAGAAAACACAAAAATATGAATAAATTTTCCAATGACAGAACTATGGTATACTCACAACATAAATAAATGTGGTACCTTTAAAGTTTTTGCGTGTGAATGATGGTTGGTCGAGAACAGTCAGCCACCCTCAATGGTAAAGATCCAAACTTGTGCTGGAAACTTTTGTGCTAAACTGAGAAAAAACACACAAATATAAATTTATTTTCCACTTACAGAACTGTGGTGTACTCACACAACATAATAAATAAATTAATAAATGTGGTAACGTTACCTTTGAAAGGTCTTGAATGACTGTTTGGTTGAGAGCAGACAGACAGACAGTCAGTTAACGTTAGTCCTTACTGAGAGAGAAACACACAAATATAAATTATTTTTCACTTACAGAACTGTGGTGTACTCACTTAACATAATAAATACATTAATAAATGTGGTAATGTTACCTTTAACAGGTCTTTAATGACTTTGGTTGAGAACCGACAGACAGACAGACAGACAGTCAGTTAACCTTAGTCCTTACTGAGAGAGAAAACACACAAATATAAATTATTTTTCACTTACAGAACTGTGGTGTACTCACTTAACATAATAAATTAATGAATAAATGTGGTAAAGTTACCTTTAAAAGGTTTCTGTATAAATTACTGTTTGGTGGCGTGTAGACAGTCAGTCAGTCAGTCAATCTCCCCTGACTGAGAGAGATTCAAACTTGCGCGGGAAACGTTTGTGCTAAACTGTGAGAAAACACACATAAATATGGATTATTTTTTACTTACAGAACTATGGTGTACTCAAACAACATAAAAATACATTAATTAATGTGGTAATGTTACCTTTAACAGGTCTTGAATGACTTTGCTTGAGAACAGACAGACAGACAGACAGTCAGTTAATGTTAGTCCTTACTGAGAGAAAAACACACAAATATAAATTAATTTTCCACTTACAGAAATGTGGTGTACTCACACAACATAATAAATTAATGAATAAATGTGGTAAAGTTACCTTTAAAAGGTTTCTGTATAAATTACTGTTTGGTGGCGTGTAGACAGTCAGTCAGTCAGTCAGTCAGTCAGTCAATCTCCCCTGACTGAGAGAGATTCAAACTTGCGCGGGAAACGTTTGTGCTAAACGGTGAGAAAACACACATAAATATGGATTATTTTTTACTTACAGAACTATGGTGTACTCAAACAACATAAAAATACATTAATTAATGTGGTAATGTTACCTTTAACAGGTCTTGAATGACTTTGCTTGAGAACAGACAGACAGACAGACAGTCAGTTAATGTTAGTCCTTACTGAGAGAAAAACACACAAATATAAATTAATTTTCCACTTACAGAAATGTGGTGTACTCACACAACATAATAAATTAATGAATAAATGTGGTAAAGTTACCTTTAAAAGGTTTCTGTATAAATTACTGTTTGGTGGCGTGTAGACAGTCAGTCAGTCAGTCAGTCAGTCAATCTCCCCTGACTGAGAGAGATTCAAACTTGCGCGGGAAACGTTTGTGCTAAACGGTGACAAAACACACATAAATATGGATTATTTTTTACTTACAGAACTATGGTGTACTCAAACAACATAAAAATACATTAATTAATGTGGTAATGTTACCTTTAACAGGTCTTGAATGACTTTGCTTGAGAACAGACAGACAGACAGACAGTCAGTTAATGTTAGTCCTTACTGAGAGAAAAACACACAAATATAAATTAATTTTCCACTTACAGAAATGTGGTGTACTCACACAACATAATAAATTAATGAATAAATGTGGTAAAGTTACCTTTAAAAGGTTTCTGTATAAATTACTGTTTGGTGGCGTGTAGACAGTCAGTCAGTCAGTCAGTCAGTCAGTCAATCTCCCCTGACTGAGAGAGATTCAAACTTGCGCGGGAAACGTTTGTGCTAAACGTTGAGAAAACACACATAAATATGGATTATTTTTTACTTACAGAACTATGGTGTACTCAAACAACATAAAAATACATTAATTAATGTGGTAATGTTACCTTTAACAGGTCTTGAATGACTTTGCTTGAGAACAGACAGACAGACAGACAGTCAGTTAATGTTAGTCCTTACTGAGAGAAAAACACACAAATATAAATTAATTTTCCACTTACAGAAATGTGGTGTACTCACACAACATAATAAATTAATGAATAAATGTGGTAAAGTTACCTTTAAAAGGTTTCTGTATAAATTACTGTTTGGTGGCGTGTAGACAGTCAGTCAGTCAGTCAGTCAGTCAGTCAATCTCCCCTGACTGAGAGAGATTCAAACTTGCGCGGGAAACGTTTGTGCTAAACGTTGAGAAAACACACATAAATATGGATTATTTTTCACTTACAGAACTATGGTGTACTCAAACAACATAAAAATACATTAATAAATGTGGTAATGTTACCTTTTACAGGTCTTGAATGACTTTGGTTGAGGACAGACAGTCAGTTAATATTAGTCCTTACTGAGAGAAAAACACACAAATATGAATTATTTCTCCACTTACAGAACTGTGGTGTACTTAATGAACATTAACCAGCTCATTAAAATGAGTCTATTAAAATGAGGCAATAGTGCTGTGTCAATGTCGCGTTGTCACGTCGTATACAACTTTACACAAATTACCGTAACCGAATCAGTATTAAAATGAAGAGTCACGACAAACAACACATTTTTAAAGTTTAAAAATGCTTTAAAGGTGATGAAGGAAGGATTTTCCAGTGTTTACCTGTTAATGCTCTTATAACTGTTGTGTCATCCTCCTGTTGCGTTGCTCTGTGAAACTCGACTCCAGTCAGACCGTGAGATGTGGGGGGATGGGCGCGTGTCAAAATAAAAGCGCGTTTTTTTTTTCATTGTGTGTGAGGGATTTAGTTATTCAGTATTTATTTAGTTTGTAAGTAATGGTTAATCAATTGCAGTTTTTGAGTTCACAGCACAGTTTTTATGAATTGAAATTAACTTTTTTTCATTAAAATTTCAAATAAAAATATAGCTGCAAGCAGCGATTCGGGGCCAAGCACCTTTAGCGCAATGAGCACCCAAAGCACAGCAAGCAACATAGAAGGTATCAATCACCCAATGCTCACTGACCACCCAAGGTGCATCAAGAACACAAAGCGCAGCAAGTACCCAAAGCGTTGCAATGACAGAGCAGAACCACCGCAGTGCAGAGCAGCAACAGAAAACATGGCAAAAATAGAACATATGTGAACTACAGACAGGTCAAGAAGAAAAGGTGGGAAAGAACAAAACTTTAATAGAAAAAAACTAACACCTGCCTCAGGCTGGATTCAAACCCATGAACTCAGGATCTCTATGCATACGACTTAGACAGATGTGCCACTCAGTAGACACAGCTCAAGGAGCAGCAGAAAAGAGCGTACATGCCATACAAAGAATTCAGAAGTTATAAGCAGTTCTATAAGAACTGTTATAGTTTATAACCCCTAGGTGGCGCTATTCTCTGATTTCCTCAGGACATCATGCCGAAGCTCCCTACCGATTTTTGCCCCGATATATCCGATACTTCAAAAGTTAAAGCAAATTATCACAAATTTCAAAATGGCGGACAGGCGATTCGGTCAAAGCCGGCATAACTCACATCGACAGATGTGGCATGAGGTAAGCAATTCATAGACATCAAGATCATAATTTTCTGACAAACAGTTCAGAAGTTATGGGCAAAAATAGCCTATTTTATTATCTCATGACCCATAGGTGGCGCTGTCACCAAATTTGGCATGGACCCACAGTTCATGGTCCACATGAAGTGTAGCAAATTTCATTTCAATTGATCAAAGAATGACTGAGCTACAGCTTCAGAACCATTTTTGCGTCAACCTCGTTAAGTTTGCGCATTTATTACTTTTGAACAAAGATAAATATCAAAATTCTGTTCAGTCATTTCTATGCGGCTTACTCCAAAGATTATCTGTGCCAAATCTCATAAGAATTGAACAACATTTGAAGGAGGAGTAGCGAAAAAATGGAATACTGTACATTTCAAAATGGCCGCTACTGTAATGGGTGGAGTTTTACTGTAAGGTATTAAAAGCAACAAGCATAAGGAGAGCAATCACGTGTACTAAGTAGAATTTTCATAGATCAAGCGGATCAGAAGTTATAACCCTTTGAACATTGAATTTTTGCACTGCTGGTGGCGCTATAGAGTTAGTACTAGAGACCCCATTTTTGGTCACATGACTTTTTAAGACCACCCCTACAACTGTGCCAAATTTCATCATTTTCCTATGTACGGTTCATAGGGCTGCCATAGACGCCTATGGCTAAGAAGAAGAAGAAGCAGAATAATAATAATAATACTAACAATTACAATAGGTGTCTCAGCACCTTCGGTGCTTGACCCCTAATAATAATACTAACAATTACAATAGGTGTCTCAGCACCTTCGGTGCTTGACCCCTAAATATAGCTGCAAGCAGCAACACGGGGTCAAGCACCTTCGGCGCAATGCACACACAGCACAGCAAGCACACAAAGCACAGCAAGCTCACAATGCACAGCAAGCACACAAAGCACAGCAATTACACAAATCACAGCAGGCACACAAAGCACAGCAAGCTCACAAAGCACAGCAAGCACACAAAGCACAGCAAGCACACAAAGCACAGCAAGCTCACAATGCACAGCAAACACACAAAGCACAGCAATTACACAAATCACAACAGGCACATAAAGCACATCAAGCTGACAAAGCACAGCAAGCACACAAAGCACAGCAAGCACATAAAGCACATCAAGCTGACAAAGCACAGCAAGCACACAAAGCACAGCAAGCACACAAAGCATAGCAAGCTCACAAAGCACAGCAAGCACACAAAGCACAGCAAGCACACAAAGCACAGCAAGCACACAAAGCACAGCAATTACACAAATCACAGCAGGCACACAAAGCACAACAAGCTAACAAAGCACAGCAGGCACACAAAGCACAGCAAGCTCACAAAGCACAGCAAGCACACAAAGCACAGCAAGCACACAAAGCACAGCAAGCTCACAATGCACACAAAGCACAGCAATTACACAAATCACAGCAGGCACACAAAGCACAGCAAGCTCACAAAGCACAGCAAGCACACAAAGCACAGCAAGCTCACAAAGCACAGCAAGCACACAAAGCACAGCAAGCACACAAAGCACAGCAAGCACACAAAGCATAGCAAGCTCACAAAGCACAGCAAGCACACAAAGCACATTAATTACACAAATCACAGCAGGCACACAAAGCACAGCAAGCTCACAAAGCACAGCAAGCACACAAAGCACAGCAAGCACACAAAGCACAGCAAGCACACAAAGCACAGCAAGCACACAAAGCATAGCAAGCTCACAAAGCACAGCAAGCACACAAAGCACAGCAAGCTCACAAAGCACAGCAAGCTCACAAAGCACAGCAAGCACACAAAGCACAGAAAGCTCACAAAGCACAGCAAGCACACAAAGCACAGTAAGCTCACAAAGCACAGCAAGCTCACAAAGCACAGCAAGCACACAAAGCACAGCAAGCTCACAAAGCACAGCAAGCACCATAAATTGCATCAAAAACGCAAGGCTCAGGAATCATACAGCAGAACCACCACAATGCAGAGCAACAACAGCAAACATGGAAAAATAGAACACATGTGAACTACAGACAGGTTTAGAAGAATTGATGAGGAAGAACAAAATACGTGACTCATGTGGGATTCGAACCCAGGATCTCAGAATTTCAATGCATACGATTAACTAGATGCGCCACTCAGTTGACACGGTTCATTGGGCAGCAGAAAGAGATAACAGTATAATATCAATAAGAATTGTAATAGTTTATAACCCCTAGGTGGCGCTGTACTCTGACTTCCCAGGTAACTTCAGGACATCATGTCAAAGCTCCTTACCAATTTTTGTGCGGATATGTCAAATAGTTCAAAAAATATAACAATTTATGTTAAATTTCAAAATGGCAGACAGGTGGTTCGGTCAAACCCGGCATAATACACATCGACAGATGCGGCATGAGGTAAGCAAACCATAGACATCAAGATCATAATTTTCTGACAAGCAGTTCAGAAGTTATGGGCAAAAATAGCCTATTTTATTATCTCATGACCCATAGGTGGCGCTGTCACCAAATTTGGCATGGACCCCAAGATCATGGTCCACATGATGTGTACCAAATTTCATTTCAATTGATCAAAGAATGACTGAGCTACAGCTTCAGAACCATTTTTGCGTCAACCTCGTTAAGTTTGCGCATTTATTACTTTTGAACAAAGATAAATATCAAAATTCTGTTCGGTCATTTCTATGCGGCTCACTCCAAAGATCATCTGTGCCAAATTTCATAAGAATTGAACCACATTTGAAGGAGGAGTAGCGAAAAAACGAAATACTGTACATTTCAAAATGGCCGCTACTGTAATGGGTGGAGTCTTACTGTAAAGTATCAAATTCAATAAGCGGGATGAGAGCAATCACGTGTACTAAGTAGAATTTTCATAGATCAAATGGTTCACCAATTATAACAGTTAGAACATTGAATTTTTGGACTACTGGTGGCGCTATAGAGTTACTGATAAAGACCCCATTTTTAGTCACATGACTATTTATGACCACCTCTACATCTGTGCCAAATTTCATCATTTTCCTATGTACGGTTCATAGGGCTGCCATAGACTCCCATTGGGGAAAAATAATAATAATAATAATAAATATAGCTGCAAGCAGCAACACGGGGACAAGCACCTTCGGCGCAATGCACACACAGCACAGCAAGCACACAAAGCACAGCAAATTCACAATGCACAGCAAGCACACAAAGCACAGCAATTACACAAATCACAGCAGGCACACAAAGCACAGCAAGCTTACAAAGCACAGCAAGCACACAAAGCACTGCAAGCACACAAAGCACAGCAAGCACACAAAGCACAGCAAGCTCACAATGCACAGCAAGCACACAAAGCACAGCAAGCTCACAATGCACAGCAAGCACACAAAGCACAGCAATTACACAAAGCACAGCAAGCTCGCAAAGCACAGCAAGCACACAAAGCACAGCAAGCACGCAAAGCACGGCAAGCACACAAAGCACAGTAATCTCACAAAGCATAGCAAACTCACAAAGCACAGCAAGCACACAAAGCACAGCAAGCTCACAAAGCACAGCAAGCTCACAAAGCACAGCAAACTCACAAAGCACAGCAAGCACACAAAGCACAGCAAGCTCACAAAGCACAGCAAGCTCACAAAGCACAGCAAACTCACAAAGCACAGCAAGCTCACAAAGCACAGCAAGCTCACAAAGCACACAAAGCACAGTAAGCACACAAAGCACAGCAAGCACACAAAGCATAGCAACAAAAAAAGCACTGCAAGCACACAAAGCACAGCAAGCTCACAAAGCACAGCAAGCTCACAAAGCACAACCAGCACACAAAGCACAGCAAACTCCCAAAGTACAGCATGCACACAAAGCACACAAAGCACAGAAAGCACAGCAAGAACCACCACAATGCAGAGCAACAACAGCAAACACGGAAAAATAGAACACATTTGAACTACAGACAGGTTGAGAAGAACTGATAAGGAAGAACAAAATACCTGACTCAGGTGGGATTCAAACCCAGGAACTCAGAATCTCAATACATATGATTAACTTGATGCGCCACTCAGATGACACAGCTCATGAGGCAGCAGAAAAGAGATTAGAAAGCTACAAGGATTAACATATGTCAAATTAGTTTATAAACCCTAGGTGGCGCTGTATTCTGACTTCTCAGGTACCTTCAGGATATCATCTCAAAGCTCCTTATCAATTTTTGCGCAGATATGTCCAATAGTTCAAAAAATATAACAATTTATGTCAAATTTCAAAATGGCGGACAGGCGGTTTGGTCAAACCCGGCATAATACACATCGACAGATGCGGCATGAGGTAAGCAATCCATAGACATCAAGATCATAATTTTCTGACAAACAGTTCAGAAGTTATGGGCAAAAATAGCCTATTTTATTATCTCATGACCCATAGGTGGCGCTGTCACCAAATTTGGCATGGACCCTAAGTTCATGGTCCACATGAAGTGTACCAAATTTCATTTCAATTGATCAAAGAATGACTGAGCTACAGCTTCAGAACCATTTTTGCGTCAACCTCGTTAAGTTTGCGCATTTATTACTTTTGAACAAAGATAAATATCAAAATTCTGTTCAGTCATTTCTATGCAGCTTACTCCAAAGATCATCTGTGCCAAATCTCATAAGAATTTAACAACATTTGAAGGAGGAGTAGCGAAAAAATGGAATACTGTACATTTCAAAATGGCCGCTACTGTAATGGGTGGAGTTTTACTGTAAGGTATTAAAAGCAACAAGCATGAGGAGAGCAATCACGTGTACTAAGTAGAATTTTCATAGATCAAGCGGATCAGAAGTTATAACCCTTTGAACATTGAATTTTTGCACTGCTGGTGGCGCTATAGAGTTAGTACTAGAGACCCCATTTTTGGTCACATGACTTTTTAAGACCACCACTACAACTGTGCCAAATTTCATCATTTTCCTATGTACGGTTCATAGGGCTGCCATAGACGCCTATGGCTAAGAAGAAGAAGAAGCAGAAATATAGCTGCAAGCAGCAACACGGGGTCAAGCACCTTCGGCGCAATGCACACACAGCACAGCAAGCACACAAAGCACAGCAAATTCACAATGCACAGCAAGCACACAAAGCACAGCAATTACACAAATCACAGCAGGCACACAAAGCACAGCAAGCTCACAAAGCACAGCAAGCACAAAAAGCACAGCAAGCACACAAAGCACAGAAAGCACACAAAGCACAGCAAGCTCACAATGCACAGCAAGCACACAAAGCACAGCAAGCTCACAATGCACAGCAAGCACACAAAGCACAGCAATTACACAAAGCACAGCAAGCACACAAAGCACAGCAAGCACACAAAGCACAGCAAGCACGCAAAGCACAGCAAGCACACAAAGCACAGTAATCTCACAAAGCACAGCAAACTCACAAAGCACAGCAAGCACACAAAGCACAGCAAGCTCACAAAGCACAGCAAGCTCACAAAGCACAGCAAACTCACAAAACGCAGCAAGCACACAAAGCACAGCAAGCTCACAAAGCACAGCAAGCTCACAAAGCACAGCAAACTCACAAAGCACAGCAAGCTCACAAAGCACAGCAAGCACACAAAGCACAGTAAGCACACAAAGCACAGCAAGCACACAAAGCATAGCAACAAAAAAAGCACTGCAAGCACACAAAGCACAGCAAGCACAGCAAGCTCACAAAGCACAGCAAGCTCACAAAGCACAACCAGCACACAAAGCACAGCAAACTCCCAAAGCACAGCAAGCACACAAAGCACACAAAGCACAGAAAGCACAGCAAGAACCACCACAATGCAGAGCAACAACAGCAAACATGGAAAAATAGAACACATTTGAACTACAGACAGGTTGAGAAGAACTGATGAGGAAGAACAAAATACCTGACTCAGGTGGGATTCAAACCCAGGAACTCAGAATCTCAATACATATGATTAACTTGATGCGCCACTCAGATGACACAGCTCATGAGGCAGCAGAAAAGAGATTAGAAAGCTACAAGGATTAACATATGTCAAATTAGTTTATAAACCCTAGGTGGCGCTGTACTCTGACTTCTCAGGTACCTTCAGGATATCATGTCAAAGCTCCTTATCAATTTTTGCACAGATATGTCCAATAGTTCAAAAAATATAACAATTTATGTCAAATTTCAAAATGGCGGACAGGCGGTTCAGTCAAACCTGGCATAATTCACATCGACAGATGCGGCATGAGGTAAGCAATCCATAGACATCAAGATCATAATTTTCTGACAAACAGTTCAGAAGTTATGGGCAAAAATAGCCTATTTTATTATCTCATAACCCATAGGTGGCGCTGTCACCAAATTTGGCATGGACCCCAAGTTCATGGTCGACATGAAGTGTACCAAATTTCATTTCAATTGATCAAAGAATGACCGAGCTACAGCTTCAGAACCATTTTTGCGTCAACCTTGTTAAGTTTGCGCATTTATTACTTTTGAACAAAGATAAATATCAAAATTCTGTTCGGTCATTTCTATGCGGCTCACTCCAAAGATCATCTGTGCCAAATCTCATAAGAATTGAACCGCATTTGAAGGAGGAGTAGCGAAAAAACGAAATACTGTACATTTCAAAATGGCTGCTACTGTAATGGGTGGAGTCTTACTGTAAAGTATCAAATTCAATAAGCGGGATGAGAGCAATCACGTGTACTAAGTAGAATTTTCATAGATCAAATGGTTCACCAGTTATAACAGTTTGAACATTGAATTTTTGGACTACTGGTGGCGCTATAGAGTTACTGCTAAAGACCCCATTTTTGGTCACATGACTATTTATGACCACCTCTACAACTGTGCCAAATTTCATCATTTTCCTATGTACGGTTCATAGGGCTGCCATAGACTCCCATTGGGGAAGAATAATAAATATAGCTGCAAGCAGCGATTCGGGGCCAAGCACCTTTAGCGCAATGAGCACCCAAAGCATAGCAAGCAACATAGAAGGTATCAATAACCCAATGCTCACTGACCACCCAAGGTGCATCAAGAACACAAAGCGCAGCAAGTACCCAAAGCGTTGCAATGACAGAGCAGAACCACCGCTGTGCAGAGCAGCAACAGAAAACATGGCAAAAATAGAACATATGTGAACTACAGACAGGTCAAGAAGAATAGGTGGGAAAGAACAAAACTTTAATAGAAGAAACTAACACCTGCCTCAGGCTGGATTCAAACCCATGAACTCAGGATCTCTATGCGTACGACTTAGACAGATGTGCCACTCAATAGACACAGCTCAAGGAGCAGCAGAAAAGAGCTTACATGCCATACAAAGAATTCAGAAGTTATAAGCAGTTCTATAAGAACTGTTATAGTTTATAACCCCTAGGTGGCGCTATTCTCTGATTTCCTCAGGACATCATGCCGAAGCTCCCTACCGATTTTTGCCCCGATATATCCGATACTTCAAAAGTTATAGCAAATTATCACAAATTTCAAAATGGCGGACAGACGATTCGGTCAAAGCCGGCATAATACATATCGACAGATGCGGCATGAGCCAAGAAATCCGTAGACACCACGATCATAATTGTCTGACAAACGATTCAGTAGATATGGTCAAAAATAGCCTTTTTTCATATCTAATGACCCATAGGTGGCGCTGTCACCAAATTTAGCATGGACCCACAGTTCATGGTCGACATGAAGTGTACCAAATTTCATCTCGATTGATCAAAGAATGACCGAGATACAGCTTCAGAACCAATTTTGCGTCAATCTCGTTAAGTTCACGCATTAATTACTTTTGAATAAAGAAAAATATCAAAATTCTGTTCAGTCATTTCTATGTGGCTCACTCCAAAGATCACCTGTGCCAAATCTCATAAGAATTGAACGACATTTGAAGGAGGAGTAGCGAAAAAACGAAATACTATACATTTCAAAATGGCCGCTACTGTAATGGGTGGAGTCTTAATGTAAAGTATCAAATTCAATCAACGGGATGAGAGCAATCACGTGCACTAAGTAGAATTTTCATAGATCTAATGGATCACGAGTTATAACCATTTGAATATTAAATTTTTGAGATGATGGTGGCGCTATAGAGTTACTGCTAGAGACCCCATTTTTGGCCACATGACTATTTATGACCACCACTACAACTGTGCCAAATTTCATCATTTTCCTACATATGGTTCATAGGGCTGCCATAGACTCCCATTGGGGAAGAAGAAAAATTTACTAACAGAAACAATTACCAATATAGCTGCAAGCTGCGATACGGGGTCAAGCACCTTCGGCGCAATGAGCACCCAAAGCACAGCAAAAACGGCACGACGCAGCAAATGCGCAAAGCGCAGAAAGCGCGCAATACAGAGCCCGAACCCGAAGCAAAGCAAATGCAGAGCAGAACCACTGCAGTGCGGAGCAACAACAGTAAAGATATCAAAAATATAATATCAGACAAAGTATTCAGAAGTTATAAGCAGTTCCATAAGAACTGTTATAGTTTATAACCCCTAGGTGGCGCTGTACTCTGACTTCCCAGGTACCTTCAGGACATCATGTCGAAGCTCCTTACTAATTTTTGCGCGGATATGTCCAATATTTCCAAAAATATAACAAATTATGTGAAATTTCAAAATGGCGGACAGGCGGTTCGGTCAAACCCGGCATAATACACATCGACAGATGCGGCATGAGGTAAGCAATCCATAGACATCAAGATCATAATTTTCTGACAAACAGTTCAGAAGTTATGGGCAAAAATAGCCTATTTTATTATCTCATGACCCATAGGTGGCGCTGTCACCAAATTTGGCATGGACCCCAAGTTCATGGTCCACATGGAGTGTACCAAATTTCATTTCAATTGATCAAAGAATGACTGAGCTACAGCTTCAGAACCATTTTTGCGTCAACCTCGTTAAGTTTGCGCATTTATTACTTTTGAACAAAGATAAATATCAAAATTCTGTTCAGTCATTTCTATGCGGCTTACTCCAAAGATCATCTGTGCCAAATCTCATAAGAATTGAACAACATTTGAAGGAGGAGTAGCGAAAAAATGGAATACTGTACATTTCAAAATGGCCGCTACTGTAATGGGTGGAGTTTTACAGTAAGGTATTAAAAGCAACAAGCATGAGGAGAGCAATCACGTGTACTAAGTAGAATTTTTATAGATCAAGCGGATCAGAAGTTATAACCCTTTGAACATTGAATTTTTGCACTGCTGGTGGCGCTATAGAGTTAGTACTAGAGACCCCATTTTTGGTCACATGACTTTTTAAGACCACCACTACAACTGTGCCAAATTTCATCATTTTCCTATGTACGGTTCATAGGGCTGCCATAGACGCCTATGGCTAAGAAGAAGAAGAAGAAGCAGAATAATAATAATAATAATAATAATACTAACAATTACAATAGGTGTCTCAGCACCTTCGGTGCTTGACCCCTAATAATAATAAATATAGCTGCAAGCAGCGATACGGGGCCAAGCACAATCAGCGCAATGAGCTCCCAAAGCACAGCAAGAAAGATACAACTTATCAATCACTCAGGGCGCATTGAGCACCCAAGGTGCATCAAGAACACAAGGCTCAGCAAAGAACCCAAAGCGTAGCAATGACAGAGCAGAACCACCGCAGTGCAGAGCAGCAACAGAAAACATGGCAAAAATAGAACATATGTGAACTACAGACAGGTCAAAAAGAATAGGTGAGAAAGAACAAAACTATAATAGAAGAAATTAACACCTGGCTCAGATGGGATTCGAACCCATGAACTCAGGATCTCTATGCAAACGACTTAACAAATGCGCCACTCAGTAGACACAGCTCAAGGGTCAGCAGAAAAGAGCTTACATGCCAAAGAATTCAGAAGTTATAAGCAATTCAATAAGAACTGTTATAGTTTATAACCCCTAGGTGGCGCTGTACTCTGATTTCCTCAGGACATCATGCCGAAGCTCCCTACCGATGTTTGCGCCGATATATCCGATAATTCAAAAGATATAGCAATTTATCACAGATTTCAAAATGGCGGACAGGCGGTTCGGTCAATCCCGGCATAATACATATCGGCAGATGCGGCATGAGGTAAGGAATCCGTAGACACCAAGATCATAATTTTCTGACAAACGATTCAGAAGTTATGCGCAAAAATAGCCTTTTTTACTATCTCATGACCCATAGGTGGCGCTGTCACCAAATTTGGCATGGACCCCCATTTCATGGTCGACATGAAGCATACCAAATTTCATCTCGATTGATCAAAGAATGACCGAGATACAGCTTCAGAACCAATTTTGCGTCAATCTCGTTAAGTTTACGCATTAATTACTTTTAAATAAAGAAAAATATCAAAATTCTGTTCAGTCATTTCTATGCGGCTCACTCCAAAGATCACATGTGCCAAATCTCATAAGAATTGAACCAAATTTGAAGGAGGAGTAGCGAAAAAACGAAATACTGTACATTTCAAAATGGCCGCTACTGTAATGGGTGGAGTCTTACTGTAAGGTATTAAAAACAATAAGCATGAGGAGAGCAATCACGTGTACTAAGTAGAATTTTCATAGAGCAAATGGATCACGAGTTATAACCATTTGAACATTGAATTTTTGAGATGATGGTGGCGCTATAGAGTTACTGCTAGAGACCCCATTTTTGGCCAAATGACTATTTATGACCACCACTACAACTGTGCCAAATTTCATCATTTTCCTACATACGGTTCATAGGGCTGCCATAGACGCCTATGGCTAAGAAGAAGAAGAAGAAGCAGAATAATAATAATAATAATACTAACAAATATAGCTGCAAGCAGCGATTCGGGGCCAAGCACCTTTAGCGCAATGAGCACCCAAAGCACAGCAAGCAACATAGAAGGTATCAATCACCCAATGCTCACTGACCACCCAAGGTGCATCAAGAACACAAAGCGCAGCAAGTACCCAAAGCGTTGCAATGACAGAGCAGAACTCCCGCAGTGCAGAGCAGCAACAGAAAACATGGCAAAAATAGAACATATGTGAACTACAGACAGGTCAAGAAGAATAGGTGGGAAAGAACAAAACTTTAATAGAAGAAATTAACACCTGCCTCAGGTGGGTTTCGAACCCATGAACTCAGGATCTCTATGCATACGACTTAGTGGATGCGCCACTCAGCAGACACAGCTCAAAGGGCAGCAGGAAAGAGATTACAGAAATGCAAGCATTGACATATGCCAATCACCAAAGATGTAGAAATGACACCGCAGAGCAGAAATCACAGAAATACAATGTATATGAGAATCAAAAAGCTCAAGTGAGATTGAAGACAAGAAGAACATTCCGTAGAGTAACGCTATAAAATGTAATATAAAGTAATTAACTATGACAAATAGACAACATCACAGGGACGATCAACTTTACAGAGGTTTTTCTCAAAAAAATTCCTAGGTGCAAGAAAAATCTGTTCAGTCATTTCTGTGCGGATTGCTCCAAACATTATACGAGCAGAACCTGGCATAAAATAAACAAAATTTGTAAAAGGAGTAGCGAAAAAATCATTTACCATATGCCTTACAATAACACATGAACAGAATGATGGAAAATGACAAACGAGGTATCGTTGCAATCGGCATAAACCAGTGAATACAATTTCACAAAGAAAATTAATATCCGACAAAGTATTCAGAAGTTATGAGCAGTTCTATAAGAACTGTTATAGTTTATAACCCCTAGGTGGCGCTGTATTCTGACTTCCCAGATACAATCAGGACATCATGCCAAAGCTTACTACCGATTTTTGCGCCAATATATCCAATACTTCAAAAGTTATAACAATTTATGACAAATTTCAAAATGGCGGACAGGCGGTTCGGTCAAACCCGGCATAATACACATCGACAGATGCGGCATGAGGTAAGGAATCCGTAGACACCAAGATCATAATTTTCTGACAAACGATTCAGAAGTTATGCGCAAAAATAGCCTTTTTTACTATCTCATGACCCATAGGTGGCGCTGTCACCAAATTTGGCATGGACCCCCAGTTCATGGTCGACATGAAGCGTACCAAATTTCATCTTGATTGATCAAAGAATGACCGAGATACAGCTTCAGAACCAATTTTGCGTCAATCTCGTTAAGTTCACGCATTAATTACTTTTAAATAAAGAAAAATATCAAAATTCTGTTCAGTCATTTCTATGCGGCTCACTCCAAAGATCACATGTGCCAAATCTCATAAGAATTGAACCAAATTTGAAGGAGGAGTAGCGAAAAAACGAAATACTGTACATTTCAAAATGGTCGCTACTGTAATGGGTGGAGTCTTACTGTAAGGTATTAAAAACAATAAGCATGAGGAGAGCAATCACGTGTACTAAGTAGAATTTTCATAGAGCAAATGGATCATGAGTTATAACCATTTGAACATTGAATTTTTGAGATGATGGTGGCGCTATAGAGTTACTGCTAGAGACCCCATTTTTGGCCACATGACTATTTATGACCACCACTACAACTGTGCCAAATTTCATCATTTTCCTACATACGCTTCATAGGGCTGCCATAGACACCAATGGCTAAGAAGAAGAAAAAAGTACAATTCCAATAGGTGTCTCAGCACCTTCGGTGCTTGACCCCTAATTACAATAGGTGTCTCAGCACCTTCGGTGCTTGACCCCTAATAATAATAATAAATATAGCTGCAAGCAGCAATTGCGGGGTCAAGCACCTTCAGCGCAATGAGCACCCAAAGCACAGCAAAAACCACACGACGCAGCAAATGCGCAAAGCGCAGAAAGCGCGCAATACAGAGCCCGAACCCGAAGCAAAGCAAATGCAGAGCAGAACCACTGCAGTGCGGAGCAACAACAGTAAAGATGGCAAAAATATAACACGTGTGGAAAACCAGACAGGTCGAGAAGAACGTGTTAAAAGGAACACAAAAGGAAATCTCAATAAGTGAAAGTAAGAGCTGGGATTCGAACCCATGACCTCAGGTTCCCAAAGCAACGCACTAACCGCATGCGCCACTGAGTAAACGATTAAACCACTGAGTTGGTGTGTCCAAGCTATAGAATAGAGATTTAGAGCTGTAAACATTGATATCCAGCAATTACCAAACGTGCAGAAATAACAACAGAGAGCACAAATAACTGAAATACAATGTATTGTATGAAAATCACAAAACTTAAGTGAGAAAAAAGTTAAGACAAAATATCACTGCACATGGGGTTTGAACCCATGACCTCAGATTCTCATGGCATGTGGTTAACCAGATGCGCAACTCAGCTAACACAGCTCAAAGGGCAGCAAAAAACAGCTTAGGTGCTTCAAGGATTGACGTGTGCCAATCAACACAGATGCAGAACTGACAGTGCAGAGCAGAACTATCAGAAATACAATGTATATGGGAATCAAAAAGCTCAAATGAGATTGAAGACAAGAACATCATTCTGTATAGTAATGCTATACAATGTAATATACAGTCACATTAATTTACTATGACAAATAGACAACGTCACAGGCACGGTCAACTTTGGAGTGGTATTTCTAAGAAAGAGAACAGAATATCAAAAATCTGTTCGGTCATTTCTGTGCGGATTGCTCCAAACATTATACGAGCAGTACCTGGCATAAAATAAACAACATTTGTAAAAGGAGTAGCGAAAAAATAATCTACCATATGCTTTACAATAACACATGAACAGAATGTTGGAAAATGACAAACGAGGCATCGTTGCAATCGGCATAAACCAGTGAATACAATTTCACAAAGAAATTAATATCAGACAAAGTATTCAGAAGTTACAAGCAGTTCCATGAGAACTGTTATAGTTTATAACCCCTAGGTGGCGCTGTACTCTGACTTCCCAGGTACCTTCAGGACATCATGTCGAAGCTCCTTACTAATTTTTGCGCGGATATGTCCAATAGTTCAAAAAATATAACAAATTATGTGAAATTTCAAAATGGCGGACAGGCGGTTCGGTCAAACCCGGCATAATACACATCGACAGATGCGGCATGAGGTAAGCAATCCATAGACATCAAGATCATAATTTTCTGACAAACAGTTCAGAAGTTATGGGCAAAAATAGCCTATTTTATTATCTCATGACCCATAGGTGGCGCTGTCACCAAATTTGGCATGGACCCCAAGTTCATGGTCCACATGAAGTGTACCAAATTTCATTTCAATTGATCAAAGAATGACTGAGCTACAGCTTCAGAACCATTTTTGCGTCAACCTCGTTAAGTTTGCGCATTTATTACTTTTGAACAAAGATAAATATCAAAATTCTGTTCAGTCATTTCTATGCGGCTTACTCCAAAGATCATCTGTGCCAAATCTCATAAGAATTGAACAACATTTGAAGGAGGAGTAGCGAAAAAATGGAATACTGTACATTTCAAAATGGCCGCTACTGTAATGGGTGGAGTTTTACTGTAAGGTATTAAAATCAACAAGCATGAGGAGAGCAATCACGTGTACTAAGTAGAATTTTCATAGATCAAGCGGATCAGAAGTTATAACCCTTTGAACATTGAATTTTTGAACTGCTGGTGGCGCTATAGAGTTAGTACTAGAGACCCCATTTTTGGTCACATGACTTTTTAAGACCACCACTACAACTGTGCCAAATTTCATCATTTTCCTATGTACGGTTCATAGGGCTGCCATAGACGCCTATGGCTAAGAAGAAGAAGAAGAAGCAGAATAATAATAATAAATATAGCTGCAAGCAGCAATTGCGGGGTCAAGCACCTTCAGCGCAATGAGCACCCAAAGCACAGCAAAAACCACACGACGCAGCAAATGCGCAAAGCGCAGAAAGCGCGCAATACAGAGCCCGAACCCGAAGCAAAGCAAATGCAGAGCAGAACCACTGCAGTGCGGAGCAACAACAGTAAAGATGGCAAAAATATAACACGTGTGGAAAACCAGACAGGTCGAGAAGAACGTGTTAAAGGGAACACAAAAGGAAATCTCAATAAGTGAAAGTAAGAGCTGGGATTCGAACCCATGACCTCAGGTTCCCAAAGCAACGCACTAACCGCATGCGCCACTGAGTAAACGATTAAACCACTGAGTTGGTGTGTCCAAGCTATAGAATAGAGATTTAGAGCTGTAAACATTGATATCCAGCAATTACCAAACGTGCAGAAATGACAACAGAGAGCACAAATAACTGAAATACAATGTATTGTATGAAAATCACAAAACTTAAGTGAGAAAAAAGTTAAGACAAATTATCACTGCACATGGGATTTGAACCCATGACCTCAGAATCTCATGGCATGTGGTTAACCAGATGCGCAACTCAGCTAACACAGCTCAAAGGGCAGCAAAAAACAGCTTAGGTGCTTCAAGGATTGACATGTGCCAATCAACACAGATGCAGAACTGACAGTGCAGAGCAGAACTATCACAAATACAATGTATATGGGAATCAAAAAGCTCAAATGAGATTGAAGACAAGAACATCATTCTGTATAGTAATGCTATACAATGTAATATACAGTCACATTAATTTACTATGACAAATAGACAACGTCACAGGCACGGTCAACTTTGGAGTGGTATTTCTAAGAAAGAGAACAGAATATCAAAAATCTGTTCGGTCATTTCTGTGCGGATTGCTCCAAACATTATACGAGCAGTACCTGGCATAAAATAAACAACATTTGCAAAAGGAGTAGCGAAAAAATAATCTACCATATGCTTTACAATAACACATGAACAGAATGTTGGAAAATGACAAACGAGGCATCGTTGCAATCGGCATAAACCAGTGAATACAATTTCACAAAGAAATTAATATCAGACAAAGTATTCAGAAGTTATAAGCAGTTCCATGAGAACTGTTATAGTTTATAACCCCTAGGTGGCGCTGTACTCTGACTTCCCAGGTACCTTCAGGACATCATGTCGAAGCTCCTTACTAATTTTTGCGCGGATATGTCCAATAGTTCAAAAAATATAACAAATTATGTGAAATTTCAAAATGGCGGACAGGCGGTTCGGTCAAACCCGGCATAATACACATCGACAGATGCGGCATGAGGTAAGCAATCCATAGACATCAAGATCATAATTTTCTGACAAACAGTTCAGAAGTTATGGGCAAAAATAGCCTATTTTATTATCTCATGACCCATAGGTGGCGCTGTCACCAAATTTGGCATGGACCCCAAGTTCATGGTCCACATGAAGTGTACCAAATTTCATTTCAATTGATCAAAGAATGACTGAGCTACAGCTTCAGAACCATTTTTGCGTCAACCTCGTTAAGTTTGCGCATTTATTACTTTTGAACAAAGATAAATATCAAAATTCTGTTCAGTCATTTCTATGCGGCTTACTCCAAAGATCATCTGTGCCAAATCTCATAAGAATTGAACAACATTTGAAGGAGGAGTAGCGAAAAAATGGAATACTGTACATTTCAAAATGGCCGCTACTGTAATGGGTGGAGTTTTACTGTAAGGTATTAAAATCAACAAGCATGAGGAGAGCAATCACGTGTACTAAGTAGAATTTTCATAGATCAAGCGGATCAGAAGTTATAACCCTTTGAACATTGAATTTTTGAACTGCTGGTGGCGCTATAGAGTTAGTACTAGAGACCCCATTTTTGGTCACATGACTTTTTAAGACCACCACTACAACTGTGCCAAATTTCATCATTTTCCTATGTACGGTTCATAGGGCTGCCATAGACGCCTATGGCTAAGAAGAAGAAGAAGAAGCAGAATAATAATAATAATAATACTAACAATTACAATAGGTGTCTCAGCACCTTCGGTGCTTGACCCCTAAATATAGCTGCAAGCAGCGATTCGGGGCCAAGCACCTTTAGCGCAATGAGCACCCAAAGCACAGCAAGCAACATAGAAGGTATCAATCACCCAATGCTCACTGACCACCCAAGGTGCATCAAGAACACAAAGCGCAGCAAGTACCCAAAGCGTTGCAATGACAGAGCAGAACTACCGCAGTGCAGAGCAGCAACAGAAAACATGGCAAAAATAGAACATATGTGAACTTCAGACAGGTCAAGAAGAATAGGTGGGAAAGAACAAAACTTTAATAGAAGAAATTAACACCTGCCTCAGGTGGGATTCAAACCCATGAACTCAGGATCTCTATGCATACGACTTAGTGGATGCGCCACTCAGCAGACACAGCTCAAAGGGCAGCAGGAAAGAGATTACAGAAATGCAAGCATTGACATATGCCAATCACCAAAGATGTAGAAATGACACCGCAGAGCAGAAATCACAGAAATACAATGTATATGAGAATCAAAAAGCTCAAGTGAGATTGAAGACAAGAAGAACATTCCGTAGAGTAACGCTATAAAATGTAATATAAAGTAATTAACTATGACAAATAGACAACATCACAGGGACGATCAACTTTACAGAGGTTTTTCTCAAAAAAATTCCTAGGTGCAAAAAAAATCTGTTCAGTCATTTCTGTGCGGATTGCTCCAAACATTATACGAGCAGAACCTGGCATAAAATAAACAAAATTTGTA
This sequence comes from Paramisgurnus dabryanus, assembly GCF_030506205.2. Lineage (NCBI taxonomy): Eukaryota > Metazoa > Chordata > Actinopteri > Cypriniformes > Cobitidae > Paramisgurnus > Paramisgurnus dabryanus. Next base: position 3,454,208 of record NC_133342.1, read on the forward strand.
AAAGGAGTAGCGAAAAAATCATTTACCATATGCCTTACAATAACACATGAACAGAATGATGGAAAATGACAAACGAGGTATCGTTGCAATCGGCATAAACCAGTGAATACAATTTCACAAAGAAAATTAATATCCGACAAAGTATTCAGAAGTTATGAGCAGTTTTATAAGAACTGTTATAGTTTATAACCCCTAGGTGGCGCTGTATTCTGACTTCCCAGATACAATCAGGACATCATGCCAAAGCTTCCTACCGATTTTTGCGCCAATATATCCAATACTTCAAAAGTTATAACAATTTATGACAAATTTCAAAATGGCGGACAGGCGGTTCGGTCAAACCCGGCATAATACACATCGACAGATGCGGCATGAGGTAAGGAATCCGTGGACACCAAGATCATAATTTTCTGACAAACGATTCAGAAGTTATGCGCAAAAATAGCCTTTTTTACTATCTCATGACCCATAGGTGGCGCTGTCACCAAATTTGGCATGGACCCCCATTTCATGGTCAACATGAAGCGTACCAAATTTCATCTTGATTGATCAAAGAATGACCGAGATACAGCTTCAGAACCAATTTTGCGTCAATCTCGTTAAGTTCACGCATTAATTACTTTTAAATAAAGAAAAATATCAAAATTCTGTTCAGTCATTTCTATGCGGCTCACTCCAAAGATCACATGTGCCAAATCTCATAAGAATTGATCCAAATTTGAAGGAGGAGTAGCGAAAAAACGAAATACGGTACATTTCAAAATGGCCGCTACTGTAATGGGTGGAATCTTACTGTAAGGTATTAAAAACAATAAGCATGAGGAGAGCAATCACGTGTACTAAGTAGAATTTTCATAGAGCAAATGGATCATGAGTTACAGATGTGGCCTTTAAAAACGCGCGTTTTCTCCCGCGGCATTCGCCAAATCGTCTCGCGGAGTCACGCAGAATTCTGCAAGTGTTTTCGGGGGGGCTACTTTCCCTTTTCCCTTAATGTGTTTCGCTTCACAGAAAATCCACCAGGTGGCGCATAAAAAACTACATTTTTATATGCGTTGTCATTGCGGTTGTTTCCAGAAGTTAATAAGGGCATTGCTGAATATTTAACATTTCTATTAAAACAGCAAAGTGACGTCAACCAATTCTTGCCAGCATAACAGCGCATACATATATAAAGATGACTGTACGTGCAATGGGCATTTATACTAAGTGCAACAAAGAATTTAGTGTGAGCCTAATACACTTAACTCTATTTACAATGTATATCTTAATTATTTGTGTTGTCGAATTTTGACACCGTTTCATTGTTTGTTCATAATATTAATAATTATGTCCGTTTTTCTAAAAGTATTAATATTTTAAAGAGATTCATGTGGTATAAAAATACATGTTTTAAAGTTAAAAATGTTGTAAAAATATAGTAGTATTATTGTTCTTAATATATTAAGAACAATAATATGACACATGTATATTGCGCTAAATTGCTTTACATATGGAAAGAGGAATTCTTCTCAACCACCACCAATAAAGTTTAAAAAATATTCTTTAGAAAAACGGCGTTTAAACCCACGCAGAGCGAACAAGAAAACATGGGCCTACATACTGTACAGTGGGCATATGATATCTTTATTTAGTTTTACATATTTAAAACTTTAATACCTTTCTTGCGCATATAGGCAGTCAGTGTTATGATTTTTTTTTTATCCTTTCAGCCGTTATTCATAACAGTAAAAATATTCAGTGGCTTTGTAAATATATTACTAAAATAATGGATTAAAGTAACTTTATAAAATCTCTTAATGTCACTTATGTATTTTTTAGTTGGTCAAAACAAAATAAATTGCTAGAAATAGAACAGACATTTTAATTTAAAATGTACATATATTATAGGCGTATATTATAGGTCCTTCCAGATATCTTATCTCAGACGTTCGCAGTCAACACTTTTAAAACTTATTTATATAAAATCTAATTTATAAATTAAAAAACAAAGTTTTAAGTTAAGACAATAATAAATATGTTTATTTTTATTGAAAGAAAAACGTAGAAAATGTTATTATGGGTATAGTTGATGCAAATAAAGTGTGCAGTATACAAAAAATGCAAACAAATTATTTCTAAAAGTGGCAAGATTTTAAAAAGATAAAGGTGGCATAAAGAAAGACATGAGAAAAGTAGAGGTATGCAAAAGAGCACAGTTTAGTTATTGTTAATTAAAGCGGTTTTATACACCTTTGTTTGAATTGACAAGCATTTTATTCGCCACTTTCAACACATTTTGTGATTGATTTACTGATTTATTACAGAAAATTGTTGTCAGAAGCAAAGCTATTGTACAAAGCATCTTTATATGTATGTTTTAAAGTTAAAAATGTTGTAAAAAATATATTAGTATTCTTTTATATTAAGAATAACAATATGATACATTTATATTGCGCTAAAATGCAATATACATTATTCTGCAATATAAATTATTCTCAACCACCACCAATAAAGTTTAAACATTATTCTTTAGAAAAAAAACGGCGTTTAAACCCGTGTTGCGTGGAGCGAACAAGAAAACATATGCTTACATGCTCAATCGGCACCGGGCGGGTATCCTTTTCCTCCAGACCTTGACGCATGGTCGCGGAAAAGCGAGAAATATATTTTTTTTAAGTAAAAATATTTTGCACAATTGATATATTACTTATGAATATTTTAGGAAATTATTTTTGACACACGTAGGTTATTACGTGTATTTTGGATTTTAATTTCATTACTGTGCCTATCCGTGGCCTCATCCGAGCGCACTTTCTTTGTCTTGCGTCTTTTAAAGACATTGGTACAGCACCATGACCCAGAAAAGACTCACACACCTTTCCCAGATGCATGCCCACACAGAAATACTGAACTCCCTGGACATTCGTCCCCTAGCTCATGAGAGACTTTGGAATTTCTATTATACAACCGGCGCAATGCGCGACGCGAGTTTTTTCTGCGCGAGTAAAGAGCGCATTGATAATATGCGTATTAACGGAATGACAACGCGGGTTTGTTTATTACATACATGGATGCGCAGCAGCACAAAAACGCTTTTTAATATGAAAAATTAAAGGATTAAAATGTAACAGATTATTATTGAGTCTCTTGGACATAAATGATGATCAATTATGAGACGTTAGAAGGCTTAAATAGCTGCTTCATCTGTAGCTAAGTAAATAAATGCTTTGCTTTAAACAAATGCATCTACTTTTAAATGTTTTTTTTAAATGCTACCCAACGGATTTATTGTATATAATGACTCTGCACCTGTAGATATGGTGAGATGAGAAAACATTTTAAGTAATGCTTTTAAAAAAAACATTTCGCTGTCCAAGTGCTGAAATGGCTTTCCACACGTTTGTAAATTCTTTATCTTTTGTTTGTAACAAATAGAGTATTTTTACAGTACAAACCTTATATAAAGCCTATTCTAAAAATGTAATTATACACCATGTATTTCTTTATAAAAGTATACAATATCAGAACTAAACCCATCATTATTTTTGTTCAAATTATGAATTATTTATAAGTTTAAAAAAGACAGTAATAGTACTATTTAGTAAAAAAAAAGATCTATATAAAAATATACTAGGTATGTTAATGTGAGAATATTTTACATCTGTCGTGTGATTCTAACTTAAAAACGAAAGTAAAATATGTTCGTCCGCATGGACATTGAAAATTGTGAAGTTTAATTAATATTATATGTTGTTATAATATTATATGTTGTATGTAAATTGTAACGAAAGTAATTCCCCCTGGGATAAGTATTTTTGCTTCTGATTAATAGCGCATATTCATCTGAGAACTGATGATGTCTGTGTGTTTCAGACCCTGGCTGTGTGCCCTGAAGTGTATATGACAATAAAGTAGTAAATCTCAATGTATTTATTTTTAAAATGTATTTTAAATAGGCCTATAGGCTCATAGGTTTTTTGGTTAAAAAATTCACAGCACCCCCTGTTCAAAATGACTTCCAGCGGCCCTGCCTTGACGCTTTGTGTGTTCGACTTTAAATGTTTTTTTTTTTTTTTTTTTTTTTTTAGAGAACATATGAACATTAATACAGAAAACAGGCATCAAAATAGAAACTTCCAAAGTTGAATAACAAAATAGTTATAAAAATAAAATAGAAGACATTCACAGGACGCCAAATACAGACTCATAGACATTAACAATACATGTACCTTTTACATTTTTACAAGTTTAAGAGACTTCATTAAAAGAGTGATTTCTTTTAAGAAAACCAGGTGTAAAGGATAAGATTTTAACAATCTACATTTATGAATAAAGAATTTGCCATACAAAATGAAGAAATTTACCAAATTGTAAATGTTTTTATCATCATTCTCAAAGTAACAAATAATATCTTTCATATTAAATGTTATGACTGTGTTAGTTTTAGTTGATAGGACAGAAAAACATTCATTCCAAAATGCCTGAACATTTTGGCAATCAAAAAATAAATGACATAAAGACTCCTCAGTATTATTACAAAATGAACATTCGTTCCCAATGTCCATAAATTTAGAAAGTAGTAAATTAGTTGGGTATATTTTGTGTAATATCTTCAAATGAATTTCTCTCACTTTATTTGAAATACAAAATTTATAGGGCAGCAACCATGCTTTACACCAAATTACATCTCTTAGAATCATGGGCGTCGGAACCATTATACGTGGGTGGGACAGGACCCACCCACTTTTTAAGACCAATGATAATGGACCCACCCACTTTTTCTCTAATTTAGCGCAATTGTCTGTTCACTTATCAAAGCGCTGTTAGTCAAAATCCATTCCACTAGAGCAGGGATCCCTAACCTTTGCTTTTTTACACCGCGGACCCGTTTCAGCTTTTAAACATAATTCGCGGGGGTGAGTGGACGCTGAGTTGCTGTTCGAACATAGTGCTGAAAAACCTCCTTTGCCAAATGTTTTAAACATAAGTAAATGTCAAACAACCATGCATAAGGAAAATTAATAACTGCTTTATTTATAGTATATTTTCTATAGACGTGTAAAACCATATTAAAGCGGATTATTTTACTTTCATTGTTTCACGAGTTTGCCTGCCCATTTAGTCTTAATAATTAACGGTAAACGAACTTAGCTTGGTGTTCTTAAAGGCAGCTCGAACCTTAGGTCGGACTCGAGCCCCAAGTTCAAGACACAGAAGAAAAAAGGAGGAGATGATGAGGAGAGATGCCAGAAGAATTGCGTTTGTCGCGGAGGCACAGAGATCCCGTTTTGCTTTTAATGATAACTAACACAGCACTAAATGTGGTTCCTTTCAAACGTTAAAAGTGTAGGCTAATCGTTAAAATATTATTACTGCTGTAAAATAGTTTATTTTGATTATGGTCCCACGATCGCTGGATAATTTTCAAGTTTTTTTTTTACAGAAGCCTGCAATTACTTTTCATTTGCGACATGAACGTCCTCACGTAGGCTATTGTTATTATTTGCGAGGTACATTTGCAGAATTCATAAAGTCATACCTCTGTTTAATCGATTGTGTTTTAGAAGTACACATGCTCAAACTCTTATGACAGCATTGTTTCCCGACGGATACCATAAAATAAAGTGATCTCATTTCCAGAATCTCACATTTATATTTCTCCAAGAGAGAGAAAGAGAAATTACAAATAAAAAAGGTATACAAAAGTTGTATCAGTTTACCTTCATTCGTTTTTCTTACCTTTTATTTCCTCAAAATAAAAAATAAACATTGTAGCCTACTGTCAGCAGAGTAGAGAAAAAAAATGACACAGAGAAAGATAAATGAAACATGACATCTGTCATTATTTGCACAATATTTAACGGGCTATTACCAGAATTTCGACCGTAATAGGCTACTGTCTTTAATTTAATAAACGCAAATGTTCAGGCTAATTAAAAGGAAACATGAAAATGTCATCTATTGCAGTAAATGTATTTTTCGGGGGGGGGGGGGGGGGGTTATGTGGGGACCCACCCACTTTTCATTTGCTTCCGACGCCCATGCTTAGAATGGAATTCCAATAAAATTTTCCTCTTGGAGTAACTCTCTTCCTTTCATGAAAAACTTGTCTAATATCTTTATTAGTGCATTTTTTTTTCAAAAATATTTTTTCGACTTTAAATGGTGCGGCGCTGACTGGTCGGCGTATGACATCAGAGTACCGCGAGAGCAAAGGTAAAGTCGGACCATTTGTAACATTTCGACTTGCTCTCGCGGTACTTTGATGTCTTCGTTGCCGAACTGTCTGCGCAGCGCCACATAGAAACGCCCTTTGACTCTTTAAGGCAAAGTACCAGCAACATGAGAAGTGGTGGCACGCAAAAGAAAGTGAAGGTACGCAGTACGCTAAAATATAAAGCGTCTGTACTGCGAGCACTGGTATAATTATTTACATCGTGTGTTGCTCTTTCACCATTGTGCACCCGCGCACTCGCTCTGTAGTTTGTAGCTCGCGCTCCGGCTTCGATAAACACCGTTTCTCAATACCAAGTAGGGGAGAGTGGGGCAAAGTGAGCCAGTGGGTAAGTTGACCCACCCCCTTTATCTAGGCAACCATACAGATTTGTAGCCGTGTGACCACAAATACAGGTAGCAACCATAATTTATATGTTAAAGAGAAGGACAAATTAAAGAGTTATGATTAAAGTATGATTTTTTTAACAAAAAAAAAAACAGTTTTTATCCTATCAAAGTAAAATTTATACATACCAGGTATAAAGGCTGTTATGTTAAAGTAGATTTATCCAGGTCTAAATATTCATACCATAAATATTTGTGATAGGCTAATGTATAAAACCATGTGAATGATTTAGCTAAAGATTAGCCTGAATTACTAAGCTAGGCAGTTTCCCAGAACGGTGGCTGTGGGGCAAAGTGAAACAGATGGGGTAAACTGAACCAGGGGTTAAACCCCACCATGAGGCACTGTAACCATTGAATATGTTTCATAAAAAAAAAATTCTGTGTAGTTTCGCACAACTGATTTGTTCATTTTTAAACATTTTAGAAAACATATCATGCTAAGACATTACCATATTAATTAATTTTTATGCATTTGGCGTTTTGCAGGTCTACACTGAAAAAACAAACATACCACTCAGAAACGTCCATTGACAATCTCCAAACAATAAGTTGTTCCTCAAAATCTGTATTTTTATCTGATACAGACTCAAACATGAGTGGATGACATCAGAGTACCGCGAGAGCGATTTAAAACCAACCTCCTCCGCTTTATTTCTCGCGGTACTCTGATGTCATCTGCTTGTCGGTTCTTGTGGCGCTGCGTAAAGTTGACCACACCTAAAAAATGTACTGCTAAACTCGACAGAAATGCTCTGTATACCAGCACCTCCTTTATTAATTTGTATAGCAGGAAAAGTTCTATTTTACTTCTCAGCGTGATAAATAGCTTACAAGGTTTGGTGTGTGAGCGTGTGAACTGACAGAAATGCGTGTGTCTCATGGCGATTGCGTGGAACTTAAGAGCCTAGGTTATATCAACATATGTCAAATTAAGTTACCTGATATCCACTTAATTTTATAAGTTATAAACATTCATTTAAAATAACATACAGCTTATGTATTAGGCCTATTTGCTTAAATTACATTTTAACAAAGAAACTGCAAAGGTTGATATTAAAACCCAACACGCTGGTGAAAACTGGATAAACCGGTTTTCTTTGATGAGGTGATCGATTAGCATTGGGGGTTGGCAAAGAATTGGCAGACCTAGGGGTGGGTGGTTTTTAATTTCTTGACTCTCTGTCACTGGTAGCTGCTAAAACAAGCAGCTAAACCATGTACAATTAATTACATTTTGGAATTAACTTCCTTCATGTCTTTTTATTTATACACTGTAAAAAATATTTTCTGAATTTTTAAGTAAAGTTAGCATTAAATATGTTTTACAAACAATTGATTTACAAACTCTGGGATGTTTGTGATTATCATCATTCAGAAAAGTGGTGCTTGTGTTTAGACTCATGTTTTACGTGATTAAATCAGGTTACATTAGTTTCTTTTCAGTGTAGAACAGTTTGTAATCAAAATGCAAAAATATAGTACATTTATAAACATCGCTGAAACAAAGAGTGAATTAAAATTAAAAAAGTAATAAAGTTAAAGCTGCTGATAATTTTGTTTATATTTACTAGCATTTTCTGAGTGAAAAATGTTTAGATTTTGTTAAGTAGCCTAAATCCTACTCCAATTTATTTCAGTGTAGGTTTCTCATTTTTATCAGCTTTCTTTTGCTTTTCAAAGGGCCGTCTACCTTTGCTACCGCCAGTGCTTTAATGTGGGCCAGTACCGCCACTTCCAAATATAGCTCTTGAGCGTACCACCGCCTCTCCCTGCGCCCAGAACCTACTTCTAACGTACCAGAACGCTCGTTTGCACATCTGTTTAAATCAGAGGCTTAATTTAATTATTTGGCTGCGCTGCCGCTTTTCAAAGCGCCCTTCACAATGCAAGCTACCTAATTCGTCCCACCGAGAGCAGAGACTACATTACCCATTCACCTTTGAGTTTTACAAGTTAAAAGCGCATGCGTAGCTTTTGCTGCTGTCAATAGGCTTGTTCGACTTCATGCGGCGCCCCGAGAATCGACAGCCAGAAGACGTCACAGTATCGCGAGAGCGAGGCGAAATATGATTTCTTGAATCATTCTCGCGGTACTCTGACGTCATCCGGCTGTCGGTTCTTGCGGCGCCGCATGAAGTCGAACAAGCATAGTGTTAACAACGTGGTTTGGAGGGGTGTGTGAAACGCGCAACCATAGCTGCTCTGTTAAAATGAAAATACAATGAATACTTAATATGCCCTCCTGGTTTTAGACTCTAAGGAGTAAAAGAACAAGGTCAGAATCAGATGACTCTCGCTGGCTGACATCCCAACAAGCCAGAATGATATCGCTGCAGGTCAGATGCAAGCTTTTTCCAATACCCTTCTGTAGGTACGTGACAATCTCTGCTGTCGCGGCTGTCAGCTTGGTTCCCCTCGACGCAACTTCGGATTTCCTCAGACGATGTGCAGACTGATTGTATTATACATACTTGCTAAACTACAAGTGTACGAAATTTCAATGAATTTGAACGACGCGCACAGGAGTTTTACCACACGCAAAATGGAAAACAATGGGACAAAATAAAGTGATGACTTTCGAGTTTCAAATGGCCAATATTCTGTTATTCTTGAACCCATAGACATGGTCTTGGTGTCCAGAGAGTATCTTTGCCCGACAGCGACAATATGTTATTAAAAAATAAATTACATCATTATGGATAAATGAGTGCTTACAGAATATATATGTTTGAGAATGCTTATCAGTACTTTTTTGTTTCTTAAACTTTAAAGATAAATATTCTCCTTTAGAGATGGGCAATTTTCAGCAATAGCACATTATATTCAAATTTTTGAGCTCATAAAAAATATTTTTCGCTTATTTAAATGACTTTTTTATGTTTTTATGCACGTTTAGTTTTGGTGCAATTTCATCAAAAGCTTGTAATTAGGAAATACACACAACATGCTTAACGTGTATTTTCTATATGTTAAAAAGTTTGTAAAAATTGCGTATTCTTATATAATAAGAATAACAATATGATATATTTATATTGCGCTCAAAATGATTTAGAAATGGAAAAAGGAATTCTTCTCAACTACCACCAATAAAGTTTTAAAATTCTTCTTTAGAAAAACGGCATTTAAACCCACGTGCACCGAACAAGAAAACGTATGCTTACATACAGTCCGTGTATGATATCTTTTTTATTTAGTTTTACATATTTTTATTTATATGCATTTAATAATAAGGTCATAATGTACACACTGTTAAAAATGATTCAGTGGCTTTGTAAATATCTCTAAAATAAATGATTAAAGTAACTTAATAAAATCTCTTAATGCAGTTATGCGATTTTTTTAGTTGGAAAATAAATTACTAAAAATAGAACAGATATTTTGTGTAAAATGTACATATATTATTTGATGTATACGCCTTAATAATATAAGTATTACATTTAAAGATTATTTTAGTCAATTTATTTAAAAAGGTCAGAGTAATATATTTAAGTTTTTAAAACTGTAATAATTGCATATTTCAAATTATTATTATTTCTATTTGACATCAAAAATGTGTAAGTTTTACGCCTAACTTGAAGTATGATTTACTTATATTTTCACATTGATATTATTTGAGTAAATGTAGGCAAAAAATAAATTAATAATAAGTAGAAAAAATGTCAATTTTAAACAATCACATAGCCAACGGTTTTTAATCAGCAACAAAGAAACTGCGCATTTTGCCGATGACAAACACATCAGAAACTCCTCGAATTTATGAATATTTACACTCACAATATGATTTTATTTCCTTAGTACAAAAGTATAACATATTATACAAATTCTCAGTGAAATGTATTAAACACCAATGCATACTTTTTATCGTGTTTCATACCATGTAAAGGGAAACATAATAATATAAAAAGTAGCCTACTGTTCAGTAATGCAGAAAAGCGCACCACAACCATGTTAAAGCTATTAAAACGTTCAGATGCAAAAATGAACTAAATGTAAAATTAGATAAACTAGTTAATGATATTGCGTAAATGCGCTCGGTCTCTTCAAAGGTCTTCGCGAATTATTTTGTTATAAGACTCGATTATCATACATCACGTCTCTTCTACTGTAAGTACACGGAAAAAATAAGACAAATGATCCGCGTTTGAGTCGGATTTTTATGAAGAATATGTGACTGTTTATGTAACTGGCAAAAGAAAACTTCGCCAACAAAATGTTTGCCAAAAAGCATGCATTTGTATGACATCAAAGTCCGTGTCATGTTACTTCAATATCATACAGTATACGCTCAGCATGAAGTCGAGCACACACATTGTCGTCAGTATGGCCTACAAGAAACACGCCTGCCCTCTACAGGTTTTTATATTTCCTGCGTCCCCCACCGAACCCCCCTTTTGCGGGATCTCGCAGAATTTCGGAAGTCTCCGCGGCATTCTGGTCTCAGAGACGCGCATTTTTAAAGGCCACATCTGTATAACCATTTGAACATTGAATTTTTGAGATGATGGTGGCGCTATAGAGTTATTGCTAGAGACCCAATTTTTGGCCAAATGACTATTTATGACCACCACTACAACTGTGCCAAATTTCATCATTTTCCTACATACGGTTCATAGGGCTGCCATAGACACCAATGGCTAAGAAGAAGAAAAAAGTACAATTCCAATAGGTGTCTCAGCACCTTCGGTGCTTGACCCCTAAATATAGCTGCAAGCAGCGATACGGGGTCAAGCACCTTCAGCGCAATGAGCACCCAAAGCACAGCAAAAACGGCACAACGCAGCAAATGCGCAAAGCGCAGAAAGCGCGCAATACAGAGCCCGAACCCGAAGCAAAGCAAATGCAGAGCAGAACCACTGCAGTGCGGAGCAACAACAGTAAAGATGGCAAAAATATAATATCAGACAAAGTATTCAGAAGTTATAAGCAGTTCCATAAGAACTGTTATAGTTTATAACCCCTAGGTGGCGCTGTACTCTGACTTCCCAGGTACCTTCAGGACATCATGTCGAAGCTCCTTACTAATTTTTGCGCGGATATGTCCAATATTTCCAAAAATATAACAAATTATGTGAAATTTCAAAATGGCGGACAGGCGGTTCGGTCAAACCCGGCATAATACACATCGACAGATGCGGCATGAGGTAAGCAATCCATAGACATCAAGATCATAATTTTCTGACAAACAGTTCAGAAGTTATGGGCAAAAATAGCCTATTTTATTATCTCATGACCCATAGGTGGCGCTGTCACCAAATTTGGCATGGACCCCAAGTTCATGGTCCACATGAAGTGTACCAAATTTCATTTCAATTGATCAAAGAATGACTGAGCTACAGCTTCAGAACCATTTTTGCGTCAACCTCGTTAAGTTTGCGCATTTATTACTTTTGAACAAAGATAAATATCAAAATTCTGTTCAGTCATTTCTATGCGGCTTACTCCAAAGATCATCTGTGCCAAATCTCATAAGAATTGAACAACATTTGAAGGAGGAGTAGCGAAAAAATGGAATACTGTACATTTCAAAATGGCCGCTACTGTAATGGGTGGAGTTTTACTGTAAGGTATTAAAAGCAACAAGCATGAGGAGAGCAATCACGTGTACTAAGTAGAATTTTCATAGATCAAGCGGATCAGAAGTTATAACCCTTTGAACATTGAATTTTTGCACTGCTGGTGGCGCTATAGAGTTAGTACTAGAGACCCCATTTTTGGTCACATGACTTTTTAAGACCACCACTACAACGGTGCCAAATTTCATCATTTTCCTATGTACGGTTCATAGGGCTGCCATAGACGCCTATGGCTAAGAAGAAGAAGAAGAAGCAGAATTATAATAATAAATATAGCTGCAAGCAGCGATTCGGGGCCAAGCACCTTTAGCGCAATGAGCACCCAAAGCACAGCAAGCAACATAGAAGGTATCAATAACCCAATGCTCACTGACCACCCAAGGTGCATCGAGAACACAAAGCGCAGCAAGTACCCAAAACGTAGCAATCACAGATCAGAACCACTGCAGTGCAGAGCAGCAACAGAAAACATGACAAAAATAGAACATATGTGAACTACAGACAGGTCAGGAAGAATAGGTGGGAAAGAACAAAACTTTAATAGAAGAAATTAACACCTGCCTCAGGCTGGATTCGAACCCATGAACTCAGGATCTCTATGCATACGACTTAACAGATGCGCCACTCAGTAGACACAGCTCAAGGGTCAGCAGAAAAGAGCTTACATGCCAAAGAATTCAGAAGTTATAAGCAATTCGATAAGAACTGTTATAGTTTATAACCCCTAGGTGGCGCTGTACTCTGATTTCCTCAGTACATCATGCCGAAGCTCCCTACCGATGTTTGCGCCGATATATCCGATACTTCAAAAGTTATAGCAAATTATCACAAATTTCAAAATGGCGGACAGACGGTTCGGTCAATCCCGGCATAATACACATCGACAGATGCGGCATGAGCCAAGGAATCCGTAGACACCAAGATCATAATTTTCTGACAAACGATTCAGAAGTTATGCACAAAAATAGCCTTTTTTCCTATCTCATGACCCATAGGTGGCGCTGTCACCAAATTTGGCATGGACCCCCAGTTCATGGTCGACATGAAGCGTACCAAATTTCATCTCGATTGATCAAAGAATGACCGAGATACAGCTTCAGAACCAATTTTGCGTCAATCTCGTTAAGTTCACGCATTAATTACTTTTAAATAAAGAAAAATATCAAAATTCTGTTCAGTCATTTCTATGCGGCTCACTCCAAAGATCACATGTGCCAAATCTCATAAGAATTGAACCAAATTTGAAGGAGGAGTAGCGAAAAAACGAAATACTGTACATTTCAAAATGGCCGCTACTGTAATGGGTGGAGTCTTACTGTAAGGTATCAAAAACAATAAGCATGAGGAGAGCAATCACGTGTACTAAGTAGAATTTTCATAGAGCAAATGGATCATGAGTTATAACCATTTGAATATTGAATTTTTGAACTGCTGGTGGCGCTATAGAGTTAGTACTAGAGACCCCATTTTTGGTCACATGACTTTTTAAGACCACCACTACAACTGTGCCAAATTTCATCATTTTCCTATGTACGGTTCATAGGGCTGCCATAGACGCCTATGGCTAAGAAGAAGAAGAAGAAGCAGAATAATAATAATACTAACAATTCCAATAGGTGTCACAGCACCTTCGGTGCTTGACCCCTAATAAATATAGCTGCAAGCAGCGATTCGGGGCCAAGCACCTTTAGCGCAATGAGCACCCAAAGCACAGCAAGCAACATAGAAGGTATCAATAACCCAATGCTCACTGACCACCCAAGGTGCATCAAGAACACAAAGCGCAGCAAGTACCCAAAGCGTTGCAATGACAGAGCAGAACCACCGCAGTGCAGAGCAGCAACAGAAAACATGGCAAAAATAGAACATATGTGAACTACAGACAGGTCAAGAAGAATAGGTGGGAAAGAACAAAACTTTAATAGAAGAAATTAACACCTGCCTCAGGTGGGATTCGAACCCATGAACTCAGGATCTCTATGCATACGACTTAGTGGATGCGCCACTCAGCAGACACAGCTCAACGGGCAGCAGGAAAGAGATTACAGAAATGCAAGCATTGACATATGCCAATCACCAAAGATGTAGAAATGACACCGCAGAGCAGAAATCACAGAAATACAATGTATATGAGAATCAAAAAGCTCAAGTGAGATTGAAGACAAGAAGAACATTCCGTAGAGTAACGCTATAAAATGTAATATAAAGTAATTAACTATGACAAATAGACAACATCACAGGGACGATCAACTTTACAGAGGTTTTTCTCAAAAAAATTCCTAGGTGCAAGAAAAATCTGTTCAGTCATTTCTGTGCGGATTGCTCCAAACATTATACGAGCAGAACCTGGCATAAAATAAACAAAATTTGTAAAAGGAGTAGCGAAAAAATCATTTACCATATGCCTTACAATAACACATGAACAGAATGATGGAAAATGACAAACGAGGTATCGTTGCAATCGGCATAAACCAGTGAATACAATTTCACAAAGAAAATTAATATCCGACAAAGTATTCAGAAGTTATGAGCAGTTCTATAAGAACTGTTATAGTTTATAACCCCTAGGTGGCGCTGTATTCTGACTTCCCAGATACAATCAGGACATCATGCCGAAGCTTCCTACCGATTTTTGCGCCAATATATCCAATACTTCAAAAGTTATAACAATTTATGACAAATTTCAAAATGGCGGACAGGCGGTTCGGTCAAACCCGGCAAAATACACATCGACAGATGCGGCATGAGGTAAGGAATCCGTAGACACCAAGATCATAATTTTCTGACAAACGATTCAGAAGTTATGCGCAAAAATAGCCTTTTTTCCTATCTCATGACCCATAGGTGGCGCTGTCACCAAATTTGGCATGGACCCCCATTTCATGGTCGACATGAAGCGTACCAAATTTCATCTCGATTGATCAAAGAATGACCGAGATACAGCTTCAGAACCAATTTTGCGTCAACCTCGTTAAGTTTGCGCATTTATTACTTTTGAACAAAGATAAATATCAAAATTCTGTTCAGTCATTTCTATGCGGCTTACTCCAAAGATCATCTGTGCCAAATCTCATAAGAATTGAACAACATTTGAAGGAGGAGTAGCGAAAAAATGGAATACTGTATATTTCAAAATGGCCGCTACTGTAATGGGTGGAGTTTTACTGTAAGGTATTAAAAGCAACAAGCATGAGGAGAGCAATCACGTGTACTAAGTAGAATTTTCATAGATCAAGCGGATCAGAAGTTATAACCCTTTGAACATTGAATTTTTGCACTGCTGGTGGCGCTATAGAGTTAGTACTAGAGACTCCATTTTTGGTCACATGACTTTTTAAGACCACCACTACAACTGTGCCAAATTTCATCATTTTCCTACATACGGTTCATAGGGCTGCCATAGACACCAATGGCTAAGAAGAAGAAAAAAGTACAATTCCAATAGGTGTCTCAGCACCTTCGGTGCTTGACCCCTAAATATAGCTGCAAGCAGCAATTGCGGGGTCAAGCACCTTCAGCGCAATGAGCACCCAAAGCACAGCAAAAACCACACGACGCAGCAAATGCGCAAAGCGCAGAAAGCGCGCAATACAGAGCCCGAACCCGGAGCAAAGCAAATGCAGAGCAGAACCACTGCAGTGCGGAGCAACAACAGTAAAGATGGCAAAAATATAACACGTGTGGAAAACCAGACAGGTCGAGAAGAACGTGTTAAAGGGAACACAAAAGAAAATCTCAATAAGTGAAAGTAAGAGCTGGGATTCGAACCCATGACCTCAGGTTCCCAAAGCAACGCACTAACCGCATGCGCCACTGAGTAAACGATTAAACCACTGAGTTGGTGTGTCCAAGCTTTAGAATAGAGATTTAGAGCTGTAAACATTGATATCCAGCAATTACCAAACGTGCAGAAATAACAACAGAGAGCACAAATAACTGAAATACAATGTATTGTATGAAAATCACAAAACTTAAGTGAGAGAAAAGTTAAGACAAAATATCACTGAACATGGGATTTGAACCCATGACCTCAGAATCTCATGGCATGTGGTTTACCAGATGCGCAACTCAGCTAACACAGCTCAAAGGGCAGCAAAAAACAGCATAGGTGCTTCAAGGATTGACATGTGCCAATCAACACAGATGCAGAACTGACAGTGCAGAGCAGAACTATCAGAAATACAATGTATATGGGAATCAAAAAGCTCAAATGAGATTGAAGACAAGAACATCATTCTGTATAGTAATGCTATACAATGTAATATACAGTCACATTAATTTACTATGACAAATAGACAACGTCACAGGCACGGTCAACTTTGGAGTGGTATTTCTAAGAAAGAGAACAGAATATCAAAAATCTGTTCGGTCATTTCTGTGCGGATTGCTCCAAACATTATACGAGCAGTACCTGGCATAAAATAAACAACATTTGTAAAAGGAGTAGCGAAAAAATAATCTACCATATGCTTTACAATAACACATGAACAGAATGTTGGAAAATGACAAACGAGGCATCGTTGCAATCGGCATAAACCAGTGAATACAATTTCACAAAGAAATTAATATCAGACAAAGTATTCAGAAGTTATAAGCAGTTCCATGAGAACTGTTATAGTTTATAACCCCTAGGTGGCGCTGTACTCTGACTTCCCAGGTACCTTCAGGACATCATGTCGAAGCTCCTTACTAATTTTTGCGCAGATATGTCCAATAGTTCAAAAAATATAACAAATTATGTGAAATTTCAAAATGGCGGACAGGCGGTTCGGTCAAACCCGGCATAATACACATCGACAGATGCGGCATGAGGTAAGCAATCCATAGACATCAAGATCATAATTTTCTGACAAACAGTTCAGAAGTTATGGGCAAAAATAGCCTATTTTATTATCTCATGACCCATAGGTGGCGCTGTCACCAAATTTGGCATGGACCCCAAGTTCATGGTCCACATGAAGTGTACCAAATTTCATTTCAATTGATCAAAGAATGACTGAGCTACAGCTTCAGAACCATTTTTGCGTCAACCTCGTTAAGTTTGCGCATTTATTACTTTTGAACAAAGATAAATATCAAAATTCTGTTCAGTCATTTCTATGCGGCTTACTCCAAAGATCATCTGTGCCAAATCTCATAAGAATGGAACAACATTTGAAGGATGAGTAGCGAAAAAATGGAATACTGTACATTTCAAAATGGCCGCTACTGTAATGGGTGGAGTTTTACTGTAAGGTATTAAAAGCAACAAGCATGAGGAGAGCAATCACGTGTACTAAGTAGAATTTTCATAGAGCAAATGGATCAGAAGTTATAACCCTTTGAACATTGAATTTTTGCACTGCTGGTGGCGCTATAGAGTTAGTACTAGAGACCCCATTTTTGGTCACATGACTTTTTAAGACCACCACTACAACTGTGCCAAATTTCATCATTTTCCTATGTACGGTTCATAGGGCTGCCATAGACGCCTATGGCTAAGAAGAAGAAGAAGCAGAATAATAATAATAATAAATATAGCTGCAAGCAGCAATTGCGGGGTCAAGCACCTTCAGCGCAATGAGCACCCAAAGCACAGCAAAAACCACACGACGCAGCAAATGCGCAAAGCGCAGAAAGCGCGCAATACAGAGCCCGAACCCGAAGCAAAGCAAATGCAGAGCAGAACCACTGCAGTGCGGAGCAACAACAGTAAAGATGGCAAAAATATAACACGTGTGGAAAACCAGACAGGTCGAGAAGAACGTGTTAAAGGGAACACAAAAGGAAATCTCAATAAGTGAAAGTAAGAGCTGGGATTCGAACCCATGACCTCAGGTTCCCAAAGCAACGCACTAACCGCATGCGCCACTGAGTAAACGATTAAACCACTGAGTTGGTGTGTCCAAGCTATAGAATAGAGATTTAGAGCTGTAAACATTGATATCCAGCAATTACCAAACGTGCAGAAATAACAACAGAGAGCACAAATAACTGAAATACAATGTATTGTATGAAAATCACAAAACTTAAGTGAGAAAAAAGTTAAGACAAAATATCACTGCACATGGGGTTTGAACCCATGACCTCAGAATCTCATGGCATGTGGTTAACCAGATGCGCAACTCAGCTAACACAGCTCAAAGGGCAGCAAAAAACAGCTTAGGTGCTTCAAGGATTGACGTGTGCCAATCAACACAGATGCAGAACTGACAGTGCAGAGCAGAACTATCAGAAATACAATGTATATGGGAATCAAAAAGCTCAAATGAGATTGAAGACAAGAACATCATTCTGTATAGTAATGCTATACAATGTAATATACAGTCACATTAATTTACTATGACAAATAGACAACGTCACAGGCACGGTCAACTTTGGAGTGGTATTTCTAAGAAAGAGAACAGAATATCAAATCTTGATGTCCATAGACATCAAGATCATAATTTTCTGACAAACAGTTCAGAAGTTATGGGCAAAAATAGCCTATTTTATTATCTCATGACCCATAGGTGGCGCTGTCACCAAATTTGGCATGGACCCCAAGTTCATGGTCCACATGAAGTGTACCAAATTTCATTTCAATTGATCAAAGAATGACTGAGCTACAGCTTCAGAACCATTTTTGCGTCAACCTCGTTAAGTTTGCGCATTTATTACTTTTGAACAAAGATAAATATCAAAATTCTGTTCAGTCATTTCTATGCGGCTTACTCCAAAGATCATCTGTGCCAAATCTCATAAGAATTGAACAACATTTGAAGGAGGAGTAGCGAAAAAATGGAATACTGTACATTTCAAAATGGCCGCTACTGTAATGGGTGGAGTTTTACTGTAAGGTATTAAAATCAACAAGCATGAGGAGAGCAATCACGTGTACTAAGTAGAATTTTCATAGATCAAGCGGATCAGAAGTTATAACCCTTTGAACATTGACTTTTTAAGATCACCACTACAACTGTGCCAAATTTCATCATTTTCCTATGTACGGTTCATAGGGCTGCCATAGACACCAATGGCTAAGAAGAAGAAGAAGAAGCAGAATAATAATAATACTAACAATTCCAATAGGTGTCTCAGCACCTTCGGTGCTTGACCCCTAAATATAGCTGCAAGCAGCGATTCGGGGCCAAGCACCTTTAGCGCAATGAGCACCCAAAGCACAGCAAGCAACATAGAAGGTATCAATCACCCAATGCTCACTGACCACCCAAGGTGCATCAAGAACACAAAGCGCAGCAAGTACCCAAAGCGTTGCAATGACAGAGCAGAACCACCGCAGTGCAGAGCAGCAACAGAAAACATGGCAAAAATAGAACATATGTGAACTACAGACAGGTCAAGAAGAATAGGTGGGAAAGAACAAAACTTTAATAGAAGAAATTAACACCAGCCTCAGGTGGGATTCGAACCCATGAACTCAGGATCTCTATGCATACGACTTAGTGGATGCGCCACTCAGCAGACACAGCTCAAGGGGCAGCAGGAAAGAGATTACAGAAATGCAAGCATTGACATATGCCAATCACCAAAGATGTAGAAATGACACCGCAGAGCAGAAATCACAGAAATACAATGTATATGAGAATCAAAAAGCTCAAGTGAGATTGAAGACAAGAAGAACATTCCGTAGAGTAACGCTATAAAATGTAATATAAAGTAATTAACTATGACAAATAGACAACATCACAGGGACGATCAACTTTACAGAGGTTTTTCTCAAAAAAATTCCTAGGTGCAAGAAAAATCTGTTCAGTCATTTCTGTGCGGATTGCTCCAAACATTATACGAGCAGAACCTGGCATAAAATAAACAAAATTTGTAAAAGGAGTAGCGAAAAAATCATTTACCATATGCCTTACAATAACACATGAACAGAATGATGGAAAATGACAAACGAGGTATCGTTGCAATCGGCATAAACCAGTGAATACAATTTCACAAAGAAAATTAATATCCGACAAAGTATTCAGAAGTTATGAGCAGTTCTATAAGAACTGTTATAGTTTATAACCCCTAGGTGGCGCTGTATTCTGACTTCCCAGATACAATCAGGACATCATGCCAAAGCTTCCTACCGATTTTTGCGCCAATATATCCAATACTTCAAAAGTTATAACAATTTATGACAAATTTCAAAATGGTGGACAGGCGGTTCGGTCAAACCCGGCATAATACACATCGACAGATGCGGCATGAGGTAAGGAATCCGTAGACACCAATATCATAATTTTCTGACAAACGATTCAGAAGTTATGCGCAAAAATAGCCTTTTTTACTATCTCATGACCCATAGGTGGCGCTGTCACCAAATTTGGCATGGACCCCCAGTTCATGGTCGACATGAAGCGTACCAAATTTCATCTCGATTGATCAAAGAATGACCGAGATACAGCTTCAGAACCAATTTTGCGTCAATCTCGTTAAGTTCACGCATTAATTACTTTTAAATAAAGAAAAATATCAAAATTCTGTTCAGTCATTTCTATGCGGCTCACTCCAAAGATCACATGTGCCAAATCTCATAAGAATTGAACCAAATTTGAAGGAGGAGTAGCGAAAAAACGAAATACTGTACATTTCAAAATGGCCGCTACTGTAATGGGTGGAGTCTTACTGTAAGGTATTAAAAACAATAAGCATGAGGAGAGCAATCACGTGTACTAAGTAGAATTTTCATAGAGCAAATGGATCATGAGTTATAACCATTTGAACATTGAATTTTTGAGATGATGGTGGCGCTATAGAGTTACTGCTAGAGACCCCATTTTTGGCCACATGACTATTTATGACCACCACTACAACTGTGCCAAATTTCATCATTTTCCTACATACGGTTCATAGGGCTGCCATAGACACCAATGGCTAAGAAGAAGAAAAAAGTACAATTCCAATAGGTGTCTCAGCACCTTCGGTGCTTGACCCCTAATAATACTAACAATTACAATAGGTGTCTCAGCACCTTCGGTGCTTGACCCCTAAATATAGCTGCAAGCAGCGATTCGGGGCCAAGCACCTTTAGCGCAATGAGCACCCAAAGCACAGCAAAAACCACACGACGCAGCAAATGCGCAAAGCGCAGAAAGCGCGCAATACAGAGCCCGAACCCGAAGCAAAGCAAATGCAGAGCAGAACCACTGCAGTGCGGAGCAACAACAGTAAAGATGGCAAAAATATAACACGTGTGGAAAACCAGACAGGTCGAGAAGAACGTGTTAAAGGGAACACAAAAGGAAATCTCAATAAGTGAAAGTAAGAGCTGGGATTCGAACCCATGACCTCAGGTTCCCAAAGCAACGCACTAACCGCATGCGCCACTGAGTAAACGATTAAACCACTGAGTTGGTGTGTCCAAGCTATAGAATAGAGATTTAGAGCTGTAAACATTGATATCCAGCAATTACCAAACGTGCAGAAATGACAACAGAGAGCACAAATAACTGAAATACAATGTATTGTATGAAAATCACAAAACTTAAGTGAGAAAAAAGTTAAGACAAAATATCACTGCACATGGGGTTTGAACCCATGACCTCAGAATCTCATGGCATGTGGTTAACCAGATGCGCAACTCAGCTAACACAGCTCAAAGGGCAGCAAAAAACAGCTTAGGTGCTTCAAGGATTGACGTGTGCCAATCAACACAGATGCAGAACTGACAGTGCAGAGCAGAACTATCAGAAATACAATGTATATGGGAATCAAAAAGCTCAAATGAGATTGAAGACAAGAACATCATTCTGTATAGTAATGCTATACAATGTAATATACAGTCACATTAATTTACTATGACAAATAGACAACGTCACAGGCACGGTCAACTTTGGAGTGGTATTTCTAAGAAAGAGAACAGAATATCAAAAATCTGTTCGGTCATTTCTGTGCGGATTGCTCCAAACATTATACGAGCAGTACCTGGCATAAAATAAACAACATTTGCAAAAGGAGTAGCGAAAAAATAATCTACCATATGCTTTACAATAACACATGAACAGAATGTTGGAAAATGACAAACGAGGCATCGTTGCAATCGGCATAAACCAGTGAATACAATTTCACAAAGAAATTAATATCAGACAAAGTATTCAGAAGTTATAAGCAGTTCCATGAGAACTGTTATAGTTTATAACCCCTAGGTGGCGCTGTACTCTGACTTCCCAGGTACCTTCAGGACATCATGTCGAAGCTCCTTACTAATTTTTGTGCGGATATGTCCAATAGTTCAAAAAATATAACAAATTATGTGAAATTTCAAAATGGCGGACAGGCGGTTTGGTCAAACCCGGCATAATACACATCGACAGATGCGGCATGAGGTAAGCAATCCATAGACATCAAGATCATAATTTTCTGACAAACAGTTCAGAAGTTATGGGCAAAAAAGCCTATTTTATTATCTCATGACCCATAGGTGGCGCTGTCACCAAATTTGGCATGGACCCCAAGTTCATGGTCCACATGAAGTGTACCAAATTTCATTTCAATTGATCAAAGAATGACTGAGCTACAGCTTCAGAACCATTTTTGCGTCAACCTCGTTAAGTTTGCGCATTTATTACTTTTGAACAAAGATAAATATCAAAATTCTGTTCAGTCATTTCTATGCGGCTTACTCCAAAGATCATCTGTGCCAAATCTCATAAGAATTGAACAACATTTGAAGGAGGAGTAGCGAAAAAATGGAATACTGTACATTTCAAAATGGCCGCTACTGTAATGGGTGGAGTTTTACTGTAAGGTATTAAAATCAACAAGCATGAGGAGAGCAATCACGTGTACTAAGTAGAATTTTCATAGATCAAGCGGATCAGAAGTTATAACCCTTTGAACATTGAATTTTTGAACTGCTGGTGGCGCTATAGAGTTAGTACTAGAAACCCCATTTTTGGTCACATGACTTTTTAAGACCACCACTACAACTGTGCCAAATTTCATCATTTTCCTATGTACGGTTCATAGGGCTGCCATAGACGCCTATGGCTAAGAAGAAGAAGAAGAAGCAGAATAATAATAATAATAAATATAGCTGCAAGCAGCAATTGCGGGGTCAAGCACCTTCAGCGCAATGAGCACCCAAAGCACAGCAAAAACCACACGATGCAGCAAATGCGCAAAGCGCAGAAAGCGCGCAATACAGAGCCCGAACCCGAAGCAAAGCAAATGCAGAGCAGAACCACTGCAGTGCGGAGCAACAACAGTAAAGATGGCAAAAATATAACACGTGTGGAAAACCAGACAGGTCGAGAAGAACGTGTTAAAGGGAACACAAAAGGAAATCTCAATAAGTGAAAGTAAGAGCTGGGATTCGAACCCATGACCTCAGGTTCCCAAAGCAACGCACTAACCGCATGCGCCACTGAGTAAACGATTAAACCACTGAGTTGGTGTGTCCAAGCTATAGAATAGAGATTTAGAGCTGTAAACATTGATATCCAGCAATTACCAAACGTGCAGAAATAACAACAGAGAGCACAAATAACTGAAATACAATGTATTGTATGAAAATCACAAAACTTAAGTGAGAAAAAAGTTAAGACAAAATATCACTGCACATGGGGTTTGAACCCATGACCTCAGAATCTCATGGCATGTGGTTAACCAGATGCGCAACTCAGCTAACACAGCTCAAAGGGCAGCAAAAAACAGCTTAGGTGCTTCAAGGATTGACGTGTGCCAATCAACACAGATGCAGAACTGACAGTGCAGAGCAGAACTATCAGAAATACAATGTATATGGGAATCAAAAAGCTCAAATGAGATTGAAGACAAGAACATCATTCTGTATAGTAATGCTATACAATGTAATATACAGTCACATTAATTTACTATGACAAATAGACAACGTCACAGGCACGGTCAACTTTGGAGTGGTATTTCTAAGAAAGAGAACAGAATATCAAAAATCTGTTCGGTCATTTCTGTGCGGATTGCTCCAAACATTATACGAGCAGTACCTGGCATAAAATAAACAACATTTGTAAAAGGAGTAGCGAAAAAATAATCTACCATATGCTTTACAATAACACATGAACAGAATGTTGGAAAATGACAAACGAGGCATCGTTGCAATCGGCATAAACCAGTGAATACAATTTCACAAAGAAATTAATATCAGACAAAGTATTCAGAAGTTATAAGCAGTTCCATGAGAACTGTTATAGTTTATAACCCCTAGGTGGCGCTGTACTCTGACTTCCCAGGTACCTTCAGGACATCATGTCGAAGCTCCTTACTAATTTTTGCGCGGATATGTCCAATAGTTCAAAAAATATAACAAATTATGTGAAATTTCAAAATGGCGGACAGGCGGTTCGGTCAAACCCGGCATAATACACATCGACAGATGCGGCATGAGGTAAGCAATCCATAGACATCAAGATCGTAATTTTCTGACAAACAGTTCAGAAGTTATGGGCAAAAATAGCCTATTTTATTATCTCATGACCCATAGGTGGCGCTGTCACCAAATTTGGCATGGACCCCAAGTTCATGGTCCACATGAAGTGTACCAAATTTCATTTCAATTGATCAAAGAATGACTGAGCTACAGCTTCAGAACCATTTTTGCGTCAACCTCGTTAAGTTTGCGCATTTATTACTTTTGAACAAAGATAAATATCAAAATTCTGTTCAGTCATTTCTATGCGGCTTACTCCAAAGATCATCTGTGCCAAATCTCATAAGAATTGAACAACATTTGAAGGAGGAGTAGCGAAAAAATGGAATACTGTACATTTCAAAATGGCCGCTACTGTAATGGGTGGAGTTTTACTGTAAGGTATTAAAATCAACAAGCATGAGGAGAGCAATCACGTGTACTAAGTAGAATTTTCATAGATCAAGCGGATCAGAAGTTATAACCCTTTGAACATTGAATTTTTGAACTGCTGGTGGCGCTATAGAGTTAGTACTAGAGACCCCATTTTTGGTCACATGACTTTTTAAGACCACCACTACAACTGTGCCAAATTTCATCATTTTCCTATGTACGGTTCATAGGGCTGCCATAGACACCAATGGCTAAGAAGAAGAAGAAGAAGCAGAATAATAATAATACTAACAATTCCAATAGGTGTCTCAGCACCTTCGGTGCTTGACCCCTAATAATACTAACAATTACAATAGGTGTCTCAGCACCTTCGGTGCTTGACCCCTAATAATAATACTAACAAATATAGCTGCAAGCAGCAATTGCGGGGTCAAGCACCTTCAGCGCAATGAGCACCCAAAGCACAGCAAAAACCACACGACGCAGCAAATGCGCAAAGCGCAGAAAGCGTGCAATACAGAGCTCGAACCCGAAGCAAAGCAAATGCAGAGCAGAACCACTGCAGTGCGGAGCAACAACAGAAAAGATTTCAAAAATATAACACGTGTGGAAAACCAGACAGGTCGAGAAGAACGTGTTAAAGGGAACACAAAAGGAAATCTCAATAAGTGAAAGTAAGAGCTGGGATTTGAACCCATGACCTCATGTTCCCAAAGCGCAGCACTAACCACATGCGCCACTGAGTAAACGATTAAACCACTGAGTTGGTGTGTCCAAGCTATAGAATACAGCTTTACAGCTATAAACATTGATATCCAGCAATTACCAAAAGTGTAGAAATGACAACAGAGAGCACAAATAACTGAAATACAATGTATAGTATGAAAATCACAAAACTTAAGTGAGAAAAAAGTTAAGACAAAAAACCACTGCACATGGGATTTGAACCCATGAACTCAGGTTCTCAAAGCACAGCACTAACCGCACGCGCCACTGAGGAATCATGGGTTGAAAGGCTGTGGAAAAGAGGCTTCAAAACTGCAAACATTGACATGCCAATCACTGAAAGGGCAGAAATAACACAACAAAGCAAAAATAAACAGAAATACAAAGCGTAGGGCAATCAGATAACTTAAATGGCACTGAATTTGTGAAGAACATTTTGTACAATAATGAACAACATGGGCAAATTTTGTCAGATTCTTTTTAATATGACAAAGGGACAGCATGACAGGCACGGTCCGCTTTACAGAGGTATTTCTCAAAAATTTGACACTCAGCAGAAAAATCTGTTCAGTCACGTCTGTGCGGATTGCTCCAAACATTATACAAGCAGAACCTGGCATAAAATAAACAAAATTTGTAAAAAGAGTAGCGAAAAAATCATTTACCATATGCCTTACAATAACACATGAACAGAATGATGGAAAATGACAAACAAGTTATTGTTGCGATCGGCAAAAAACCAGTAAATAAAATTTCACAAAGAAAATGTATATCAGACAAAGTATTCTGAAGATATAAGCAGTTCTATAAGAACTGTTATAGTTTATAACCCCTAGGTGGCGCTGTACTCTGACTTCCCAGGTACCTTCAGGACATCATGCCGAAGCTCCCTGACTATTTTTGCACGAATATGTCCAATAGTTCAAAAGATATAACAATTTATGATCAATTTCAAAATGGCAGACAGGTGGTGTGGTCAAACCCGACATAATACATATCGACAGATTCGGCATGAGGCAAGGAATCCGTAAACACCAACATCATAATTTTCAGACAAACAATTCAGTAGTTATGGGCAAAAAAAGCAATTTTTCATATCTCATGACCCATAGGTGGCGCTGTCACCAAATTTTGCATGAACCCCAAGTTCATGGTCCACATGAAGTGTACCAAATTTCATTTCAATTGATCAAAGAATGACCGAGATACAGCTTCAGAACCATTTTTGCATCAACCTCGTTAAGTTTGCGCATTTATTACTTTTGAACAAAGATAAATATCAAAATTCTGTTCGGTCATTTCTGTGCGGCTCACTCCAAAGTTCACCTGTGCCAAATTTCATAACAATTTAACCAAATTTGAAGGAGGAGTAGCGAATAAACGGAATACTGTACATTTCAAAATGGCCGCTACTGTAATGGGTGGAGTTTTCATGTAAGGTATTAAAAACAATAAGCATGAGGAGAGCAATCACGTGTACTAAGTAGAATTTTCATGGATCAAGCGGATCAGCAGTTATAACCATTTGAACATTGAATTTTTGCACTGCTGGTGGCGCTATAGAGTAAGTACTAGAGACCCCATTTTTGGTCACGTGACTTTTTAAGACCACCACTACAACTGTGCCAAATTTCATCATTTTCCTATGTACGGTTCATAGGGCTGCCATAGACGCCTATGGCTAAGAAGAGGAAGAAACAGCAGAATAATAATAATACTGACAATTCCAATAGGTGTCTCAGCACCTTCGGTGCTTGACCCCTAAATATAGCTGCAAGCAGCAACACGGGGTCAAGCACCTTCGGCGCAATGCACACACAGCACAGCAAGCACACAAAGCACAGCAAATTCACAATGCACAGCAAGCACACAAAGCACAGCAATTACACAGATCACAGCAGGCACACAAAGCACAGCAAGCTCACAAAGCACAGCAAGCACACAAAGCACAGCAAGCACACAAAGCACAGCAAGCACACAAAGCACAGCAAGCTCACAATGCACAGCAAGCACACAAAGCACAGCAAGCTCACAATGCACAGCAAGCACACAAAGCACAGCAATTACACAAAGCACAGCAAGCTCGCAAAGCACAGCAAGCACACAAAGCACAGCAAGCACGCAAAGCACAGCAAACACACAAAGCACAGTAATCTCACAAAGCATAGCAAACTCACAAAGCACAGCAAGCACACAAAGCACAGCAAGCTCACAAAGCACAGCAAGCTCACAAAGCACAGCAAACTCACAAAGCACAGCAAGCACACAAAGCACAGCAAGCTCACAAAGCACAGCAAGCTCACAAAGCACAGCAAGCTCACAAAGCACAGCAAGCTCACAAAGCACAGCAAGCACACAAAGCACAGTAAGCACACAGAGCACAGCAAGCACACAAAGCATAGCAACAAAAAAGCACTGCAAGCACACAAAGCACAGCAAGCTCACAAAGCAAAGCAAGCTCACAAAGCACAACCAGCACACAAAGCACAGCAAACTCCCAAAGTACAGCATGCACACAAAGCACACAAAGCACAGAAAGCACAGCAAGAACCACCACAATGCAGAGCAACAACAGCAAACATGGAAAAATAGAACACATTTGAACTACAGACAGGTTGAGAAGAACTGATGAGGAAGAACAAAAGACCTGACTCAGGTGGGATTCAAACCCAGGAACTCAGAATCTCAATACATATGATTAACTTGATGCGCCACTCAGATGACACAGCTCATGAGGCAGCAGAAAAGAGATTAGAAAGCTACAAGGATTAACATATGTCAAATTAGTTTATAAACCCTAGGTGGCGCTGTATTCTGACTTCTCAGGTACCTTCAGGATATCATGTCAAAGCTCCTTATCAATTTTTGCGCAGATATGTCCAATAGTTCAAAAAATATAACAATTTATGTCAAATTTCAAAATGGCGGACAGGCGGTTTGGTCAAACCCGGCATAATACACATCGACAGATGCGGCATGAGGTAAGCAATCCATAGACATCAAGATCATAATTTTCTGACAAACAGTTCAGAAGTTATGGGCAAAAATAGCCTATTTTCCTATCTCATTACCCATAGGTGGCGCTGTCACCAAATTTGGCATGGACCCCAAGTTCATGGTCGACATGAAGTGTACCAAATTTCATTTCAATTGATCAAAGAATGACCGAGCTACAGCTTCAGAACCATTTTTGCGTCAACCTCGTTAAGTTTGCGCATTTATTACTTTTGAACAAAGATAAATATCAAAATTCTGTTCAGTCATTTCTATGCGGCTCACTCCAAAGATCACCTGTGCCAAATCTCATAAGAATTGAACCACATTTGAAGGAGGAGTAGCGAAAAAACAAAATACTGTACATTTCAAAATGGCCGTTACTGTAATGGGTGGAGTCTTACTGTAAAGTATCAAATTCAATAAGCGGGATGAGAGCAATCACGTGTACTAAGTAGAATTTTCATAGATCAAATGGTTCACTATTTATAACAGTTTGAACATTGATTTTTTGCACTGCTGGTGGCGCTATAGAGTTATTGCTAGAGACCCCATTTTTGGTCACATGACTATTTATGACCACCTCTACAACTGTGCCAAATTTCATCATTTTCCTATGTACTGTTCATAGGGCTGCCATAGACTCCCATGGGACGATAATAATAATAAATATAGCTGCAAGCAGCAACACGGGGTCAAGCACCTTCGGCGCAATGCACACACAGCACAGCAAGCACACAAAGCACAGCAAGCTCACAATGCACAGCAAGCACACAAAGCACAGCAATTACACAAATCACAGCAGGCACACAAAGCACAGCAAGCTCACAAAGCACAGCAAGAACCACCACAATGCAGAGCAACAACAGCAAACATGGAAAAATAGAACACATGTGAACTACAGACAGGTTGAGAAGAATTGATGAGGAAGAACAAAACGTCATGACTCAGGTGGGATTCGAACCCAGGAACTCAGAATCTCAATGCATACGATTAACTAGATGCGCCACTCAGTTGACACAGTTCATGAGGCAGCAGACAAGAGATTAGAGAGCTGAAAGGATTAACATATGTCAATCACCAAAGATGCAGGAAAGACACAGCTGAAGCAGAAATAACAGAAATAAAATGTAGATGAGCTCAAGTGAGATTGAAGACAAGCAGATCATTCTGTATAGTGATGCTATACAATGTAATATACAGTCACATTAATTTACTATGACAAATAGACAACGTCACAGGCACGGTCAACTTTGGAGTGGTATTTCTAAGAAAAAAACAGAATATCAAAAATCTGTTCAGTCATTTCTGTGCGGATTGCTCCAAACATTATACGAGCAGTACCTGGCATAAAATAAACAAAATTTGTAAAAGGAGTAGCGAAAAAATCATCTACCATATGCTTTACAATAACACATGAACAAAATGTTGGAAAATGACAAACGAGGTATCGTTGCAATCGGCATAAACCAGTGAATACAATTTCACAAAGAAAAAATTAATATCAGACAAAGTATTCAGAAGTTATAAGCAGTTCCATAAGAACTGTTATAGTTTATAACCCCTAGGTGGCGCTGTACTCTGACTTCCCAGGTACCTTCAGGACATCATGTCGAAGCTCCTTACTAATTTTTGCGCGGATATGTTCAATAGTTCAAAAAATATAACAAATTATGTGAAATTTCAAAATGGCGGACAGGCGGTTCAGTCAAACCCGGCATAATACACATCGACAGATGCGGCATGAGGTAAGCAATCCATAGACATCAAGATCATAATTTTCTGACAAACAGTTCAGAAGTTATGGGCAAAAATAGCCTATTTTCATATCTCATGACCCATAGGTGGCGCTGTCACCAAATTTGGCATGGACCCCCAGTTCATGGTCGACATGAAGTGTACCAAATTTCATTTCAATTGATCAAAGAATGACTGAGCTACAGCTTCAGAACCATTTTTGCGTCAACCTCGTTAAGTTTGCGCATTTATTACTTTTGAACAAAGATAAATATCAAAATTCTGTTCAGTCATTTCTATGCGGCTTACTCCAAAGATCATCTGTGCCAAATCTCATAAGAATTTAACAACATTTGAAGGAGGAGTAGCGAAAAAATGGAATACTGTACATTTCAAAATGGCCGCTACTGTAATGGGTGGAGTTTTACTGTAAGGTATTAAAAACAACAAGCATGAGGAGAGCAATCACGTGTACTAAGTAGAATTTTCATAGATCAAGCGGATCAGAAGTTATAACCCTTTGAACATTGAATTTTTGCACTGCTGGTGGCGCTATAGAGTTAGTACTAGAGACCCCATTTTTGGTCACATGACTTTTTAAGACCACCACTACAACTGTGCCAAATTTCATCATTTTCCTATGTACGGTTCATAGGGCTGCCATAGTCGCCTATGGCTAAGAAGAAGAAGAAGAAGCAGAATAATAATAATACTAACAATTCCAATAGGTGTCACAGCACCTTCGGTGCTTGACCCCTAAATATAGCTGCAAGCAGCGATACGGGGTCAAGCACCTTCGGCGCAATGAGCACCCAAAGCACAGCAAAAACGGCACGACGCAGCATATGCGCAAAGCGCAGAAAGCGCGCAATACAGAGCCCGAACCCGAAGCAAAGCAAATGCAGAGCAGAACCACTGCAGTGCGGAGCAACAACAGTAAAGATGGCAAAAATATAATATCAGACAAAGTATTCAGAAGTTATAAGCAGTTCCATAAGAACTGTTATAGTTTATAACCCCTAGGTGGCGCTGTACTCTGACTTCCCAGGTACCTTCAGGACATCATGTCGAAGCTCCTTATTAATTTTTGCGCGGATATGTCCAATATTTCCAAAAATATAACAAATTATGTGAAATTTCAAAATGGCGGACAGGCGGTTCGGTCAAACCCGGCATAATACACATCGACAGATGCGGCATGAGGTAAGCAATCCATAGACATCAAGATCATAATTTTCTGACAAACAGTTCAGAAGTTATGGGCAAAAATAGCCTATTTTATTATCTCATGACCCATAGGTGGCGCTGTCACCAAATTTGGCATGGACCCCAAGTTCATGGTCCACATGAAGTCTACCAAATTTCATTTCAATTGATCAAAGAATGACTGAGCTACAGCTTCAGAACCATTTTTGCGTCAACCTCGTTAAGTTTGCGCATTTATTACTTTTGAACAAAGATAAATATCAAAATTCTGTTCAGTCATTTCTATGCGGCTTACTCCAAAGATCATCTGTGCCAAATCTCATAAGAATTGACCGCTACTGTAATGGGTGGAGTTTTACTGTAAGGTATTAAAATCAACAAGCATGAGGAGAGCAATCACGTGTACTAAGTAGAATTTTCATAGATCAAGCGGATCAGAAGTTATAACCCTTTGAACATTGAATTTTTGAACTGCTGGTGGCGCTATAGAGTTAGTACTAGAGACCCCATTTTTGGTCACATGACTTTTTAAGACCACCACTACAACTGTGCCAAATTTCATCATTTTCCTATGTACGGTTCATAGGGCTGCCATAGACGCCTATGGCTAAGAAGAAGAAGAAGAAGCAGAATAATAATAATAATAATAATACTAACAAATATAGCTGCAAGCAGCGATTCGGGGCCAAGCACCTTTAGCGCAATGAGCACCCAAAGCACAGCAAGCAACATAGAAGGTATCAATCACCCAATGCTAACTGACCACCCAAGGTGCATCAAGAACACAAAGCGCAGCAAGTACCCAAAGCGTTGCAATGACAGAGCAGAACCACCGCAGTGCTGAGCAGCAACAGAAAACATGGCAAAAATAGAACATATGTGAACTACAGACAGGTCAAGAAGAATAGGTGGGAAAGAACAAAACTTTAATAGAAGAAATTAACACCTGCCTCAGGTGGGATTCGAACCCATGAACTCAGGATCTCTATGCATACGACTTAGTGGATGCGCCACTCAGCAGACACAGCTCAAGGCGCAGCAGGAAAGAGATTACAGAAATGCAAGCATTGACATATGCCAATCACCAAAGATGTAGAAATGACACCGCAGAGCAGACATCACAAAAAATACAATGTATATGAGAATCAAAAAGCTCAAGTGAGATTGAAGACACGAAGAACATTCCGTAGAGTAACGCTATAAAATGTAATATAAAGTAATTAACTATGACAAATAGACAACATCACAGGGACGATCAACTTTACAGAGGTTTTTCTCAAAAAAATTCCTAGGTGCAAGAAAAATCTGTTCAGTCATTTCTGTGCGGATTGCTCCAAACATTATACGAGCAGAACCTGGCATAAAATAAACAAAATTTGTAAAAGGAGTAGCGAAAAAATCATTTACCATATGCCTTACAATAACACATGAACAGAATGATGGAAAATGACAAACGAGGTATCGTTGCAATCGGCATAAACCAGTGAATACAATTTCACAAAGAAAATTAATATCCGACAAAGTATTCAGAAGTTATGAGCAGTTCTATAAGAACTGTTATAGTTTATAACCCCTAGGTGGCGCTGTATTCTGACTTCCCAGATACAATCAGGACATCATGCCAAAGCTTCCTACCGATTTTTGCGCCAATATATCCAATACTTCAAAAGTTATAACAATTTATGACAAATTTCAAAATGGCGGACAGGCAGTTCGGTCAAACCCGGCATAATACACATCGACAGATGCGGCATGAGGTAAGGAATCCGTAGACACCAATATCATAATTTTCTGACAAACGATTCAGAAGTTATGCGCAAAAATAGCCTTTTTTACTATCTCATGACCCATAGGTGGCGCTGTCACCAAATTTGGCATGGACCCCCAGTTCATGGTCGACATGAAGCGTACCAAATTTCATCTCGATTGATCAAAGAATGACCGAGATACAGCTTCAGAACCAATTTTGCGTCAATCTCGTTAAGTTCACGCATTAATTACTTTTAAATAAAGAAAAATATCAAAATTCTGTTCAGTCATTTCTATGCGGCTCACTCCAAAGATCACATGTGCCAAATCTCATAAGAATTGAACCAAATTTGAAGGAGGAGTAGCGAAAAAACGAAATACTGTACATTTCAAAATGGCCGCTACTGTAATGGGTGGAGTCTTACTGTAAGGTATTAAAAACAATAAGCATGAGGAGAGCAATCACGTGTACTAAGTAGAATTTTCATAGAGCAAATGGATCATGAGTTATAACCATTTGAACATTGAATTTTTGAGATGATGGTGGCGCTATAGAGTTACTGCTAGAGACCCCATTTTTGGCCACATGACTATTTATGACCACCACTACAACTGTGCCAAATTTCATCATTTTCCTACATACGGTTCATAGGGCTGCCATAGACACCAATGGCTAAGAAGAAGAAAAAAGTACAATTCCAATAGGTGTCTCAGCACCTTCGGTGCTTGACCCCTAAATATAGCTGCAAGCAGCGATTCGGGGCCAAGCACCTTTAGCGCAATGAGCACCCAAAGCACAGCAAGCAACATAGAAGGTATCAATCACCCAATGCTCACTGACCACCCAAGGTGCATCAAGAACACAAAGCGCAGCAAGTACCCAAAGCGTTGCAATGACAGAGCAGAACCACCGCAGTGCAGAGCAGCAACAGAAAACATGGCAAAAATAGAACATATGTGAACTACAGACAGGTCAAGAAGAATAGGTGGGAAAGAACAAAACTTTAATAGAAGAAATTAACACCTGCCTCAGGTGGGATTCGAACCCATGAACTCAGGATCTCTATGCATACAACTTAGTGGATGCACCACTCAGCAGACACAGCTCAAGGGGCAGCAGGAAAGAGATTACAGAAATGCAAGCATTGACATATGCCAATCACCAAAGATGTAGAAATGACACCGCAGAGCAGAAATCACAGAAATACAATGTATATGAGAATCAAAAAGCTCAAGTGAGATTGAAGACAAGAAGAACATTCCGTAGAGTAACGCTATAAAATGTAATATAAAGTAATTAACTATGACAAATAGACAACATCACAGGGACGATCAACTTTACAGAGGTTTTTCTCAAAAAAATTCCTAGGTGCAAGAAAAATCTGTTCAGTCATTTCTGTGCGGATTGCTCCAAACATTATACGAGCAGAACCTGGCATAAAATAAACAAAATTTGTAAAAGGAGTAGCGAAAAAATCATTTACCATATGCCTTACAATAACACATGAACAGAATGATGGAAAATGACAAACGAGGTATCGTTGCAATCGGCATAAACCAGTGAATACAATTTCACAAAGAAAATTAATATCCGACAAAGTATTCAGAAGTTATGAGCAGTTCTATAAGAACTGTTATAGTTTATAACCCCTAGGTGGCGCTGTATTCTGACTTCCCAGATACAATCAGGACATCATGCCAAAGCTTCCTACCGATTTTTGCGCCAATATATCCAATACTTCAAAAGTTATAACAATTTATGACAAATTTCAAAATGGCGGACAGGCGGTTCGGTCAAACCCGGCATAATACACATCGACAGATGCGGCATGAGGTAAGGAATCCGTAGACACCAATATCATAATTTTCTGACAAACGATTCAGAAGTTATGCGCAAAAATAGCCTTTTTTACTATCTCATGACCCATAGGTGGCGCTGTCACCAAATTTGGCATGGACCCCCAGTTCATGGTCGACATGAAGCGTACCAAATTTCATCTCGATTGATCAAAGAATGACCGAGATACAGCTTCAGAACCAATTTTGCGTCAATCTCGTTAAGTTCACGCATTAATTACTTTTAAATAAAGAAAAATATCAAAATTCTGTTCAGTCATTTCTATGCGGCTCACTCCAAAGATCACATGTGCCAAATCTCATAAGAATTGAACCAAATTTGAAGGAGGAGTAGCGAAAAAACGAAATACTGTACATTTCAAAATGGCCGCTACTGTAATGGGTGGAGTCTTACTGTAAGGTATTAAAAACAATAAGCATGAGGAGAGCAATCACGTGTACTAAGTAGAATTTTCATAGAGCAAATGGATCATGAGTTATAACCATTTGAACATTGAATTTTTGAGATGATGGTGGCGCTATAGAGTTACTGCTAGAGACCCCATTTTTGGCCACATGACTATTTATGACCACCACTACAACTGTGCCAAATTTCATCATTTTCCTACATACGGTTCATAGGGCTGCCATAGACACCAATGGCTAAGAAGAAGAAAAAAGTACAATTCCAATAGGTGTCTCAGCACCTTCGGTGCTTGACCCCTAAATATAGCTGCAAGCAGTGATACGGGGCCAAGCACAATCAGCGCAATGAGCTCCCAAAGCACAGCAAGAAAGATACAACTTATCAATCACTCAGGGCGCATTGAGCCCTCAAGTTGCATCAAGAAAACCAGGCTCAGCAAAGAACCCAAAGCGTAACAATGACAGAGCAGAACCACCGCAGTGCAGAGCAGCAACAGAAAACATGGCAAAAATAGAACATATGTGAACTACAGACAGGTCAAGAAGAATAGGTGGGAAAGAACAAAACTTTAATAGAAGAAATTAACATCTGCCTCAGGCAGGATTCGAACCCAAGAACTCAGGATCTCTATGCATACGACTTGACAGATGCGCCACTCAGTAGACACAGCTCAAGGGGCAGCAGAAAAGAGCTCACATGCCATACAAAGAATTCAGAAGTTATAATCAGTTCTATAAAAACTGTTATAGTTTATAAACCCTAGGTGGCGCTGTTCTCTGATTTCCTCAGGACTTCATGCCGAAGCTCCCTACCGATTTTTGCGCCGATATATCCGATACTTCAAAAGTTATAGCAATTTATCACAGATTTCAAAATGGCGGACAGGCGGTTCGGTCAATCCCGGCATAATACATATCTGCAGATGCGGCATGAGCCAAGGAATCCGTAGACACCAAGATCATAATTTTCTGACAAACGATTCAGAAGTTATGCGCAAAAATAGCCTTTTTTCCTATCTCATGACTCATAGGTGGCGCTGTCACCAAATTTGGCATGGACCCCCATTTCATGGTCGACATGAAGCGTACCAAATTTCATCTCGATTGATCAAAGAATGACCGAGATACAGCCTCAGAACCAATTTTGCGTCAATCTCGTTAAGTTTGCGCATTTATTACTTTTGAACAAAGATAAATATCAAAATTCTGTTCAGTCATTTCTGTGCGGCTCACTCCAAAGATCACCTGTGCCAAAATTCATAACAATTGAACCAAAATTGAAGGAGGAGTAGCGAATAAACTGAATACTGTACATTACAAAATGGCCGCTACTGTAATGGGTGGAGTTTTACTGTAAGGTATTAAAAACAACAAGCATGAGGAGAGCAATCACGTGTACGAAGTAGAATTTTCATAGATCAAGCGGATCAGCAGTTATAACCATTTGAACATTGAATTTTTGCACTGCTGGTGGCGCTATAGAGTTAGTGGTAGAGACCCCATTTTTGGTCACTTGACTTTTCAGGACCACCTCTACAACTGTGCCAAATTTCATCATTTTCCTATGTACGGTTCATAGGGCTGCCATAGACACCAATGGCTAAGAAGAAGAAGAAGAAGCAGAATAATAATAATACTAACAATTCCAATAGGTGTCTCAGCACCTTCGGTGCTTGACCCCTAATAAATATAGCTGCAAGCAGCAACACGGGGTCAAGCACCTTCGGCGCAATGCACACACAGCACAGCAAGCACACAAAGCACGGCAAGCTCACAAAGCAGAGCAATTACACAAATCACAGCAGGCACACTAAGCACAGCAAGCTCACAAAGCACAGCAAGCTCACAAAGCACAGCAAGCACACAAAGCACAGCAAGCACACAAAGCACAGCAAGCTCACAATGCACAGCAAGCACACAAGCACAGCAATTACACAAATCACAGCAGGCACACAAAGCACAGCAAGCTCACAAAGCACAGCAAGCACACAAAGCACAGCAAGCACACAAAGCACAGCAAGCCCACAAAGCACAGCAAGCTCACAAAGCACAGCAAGCACACAAAGCACAGCAAGCTCACAAAGCACAGCAAGCTCACAAAGCACATCAAGCACACAAAGCACAGCAAGCACACAAAGCACAGCAAGCAAACAAAGCATAGCAAGCTCACAAAGCACAGCAAGCACACAAAGCACATCAATTACACAAATCACAACAGGCATACAAAGCACAGCAAGCTCACAAAGCACAGCAAGCACACAAAGCACAGCAGGCACACAAAGCACAGCAAGCACACAAAGCACAGCAATTACACAAGTCACAGCAGGCACACAATGCACAGCAAGCTCACAAAGCACAGCAAGCACACAAAGCACAGCAAGCACACAAAGCACAGCAAGCTCACAATGCACACCAAGCACACAAAGCACAGCAATTACACAAATCACAGCAGGCACACAAAGCACAGTAAGCTCACAAAGCACAGCAAGCACACAAAGCACGGCAAGCTCACAAAGCACAGCAAGCACACAAAGCACAGCAAGCACACAAAGCACACAAAGCACAGAAAGCACAGCAAGAACCACCACAATGCAGAGCAAAAACAGCAAACATGGAAAAATAGAACACATTTGAACTACAGACAGGTTGAGAAGAACTGATGAGGAAGAACAAAATACCTGACTCAGGTGGGATTCAAACCCAGGAACTCAGAATCTCAATACATATGATTAACTTGATGCGCCACTCAGATGACACAGCTCATGAGGCAGCAGAAAAGAGATTAGAAAGCTACAAGGATTAACATATGTCAAATTAGTTTATAAACCCTAGGTGGCGCTGTATTCTGACTTCTCAGGTACCTTCAGGATATCATGTCAAAGCTCCTTATCAATTTTTGCGCAGATATGTCCAATAGTTCAAAAAATATAACAATTTATATCAAATTTCAAAATGGCGGACAGGCGGTTTGGTCAAACCCGGCATAATACACATCAACAGATGCGGCATGAGGTAAGCAATCCATAGACATCAAGATCATAATTTTCTGACAAACAGTTCAGAAGTTATGGGCAAAAATAGCCTATTTTCCTATCTCATTACGCATAGGTGGCGCTGTCACCAAATTTGGCATGGACCCCAAGTTCATGGTCGACATGAAGTGTACCAAATTTCATTTCAATTGATCAAAGAATGACCGAGCTACAGCTTCAGAACCATTTTTGCGTCATCCTCGTTAAGTTTGCGCATTTATTACTTTTGAACAAAGATAAATATCAAAATTCTGTTCAGTCATTTCTATGCGGCTCACTCCAAAGATCACCTGTGCCAAATCTCATAAGAATTGAACCACATTTGAAGGAGGAGTAGCGAAAAAATGGAATACTGTACATTTCAAAATGGCCGCTACTGTAATGGGTGGAGTTTTACTGTAAGGTATTAAAAGCAACAAGCATGAGGAGAGCAATCACGTGTACTAAGTAGAATTTTCATAGATCAAGCGGATCAGAAGTTATAACCCTTTGAACATTGAATTTTTGCACTGCTGGTGGCGCTATAGAGTTAGAACTAGAGACCCCATTTTTGGTCACATGACTTTTTAAGACCACCACTACAACTGTGCCAAATTTCATCATTTTCCTATGTACGGTTCATAGGGCTGCCATAGACACCTATGGCTAAGAAGAAGAAGAAGCAGAATAATAATAATAAATATAGCTGCAAGCAGCGATACGGGGCCAAGCACCATCAGCGCAATGAGCACCAAAAGCACAGCAAGAAAGATACAACGTATCAATCACCCAGGGCGCATTGAGCACCCAAGGTGCATCAAGAACACAAGGCTCAGCAAAGAACCCAAAGCGTAGCAATGACAGAGCAGAACCATCGCAGTGCAGAGCAGCAACAGAAAACATGGCAAAAATAGAACATATGTGAACTACAGACAGGTCAAGAAGAATAGGTGGGAAAGAACAAAACTTTAATATAGAAGAAAGTAACACGTGCCTCAGGCGGGATTCGAACCCATGAACCCAGGATCTCTATCCATGCGACCTAGCAGATGCGCCACTCAGTAGACACAGCTCAGTGGGCAGCAGAAAAGAGCTTACATGCCATACAAAGAATTCAGAAGTTATAAGCAGTTCTATAAGAACTTTCATAGTTTATAAACCATAGGTGGCACTGTTCTCTGATTTCCTCAGGACATCATGCTGAACCTCCGTACTGATTTTTGCGCCGATATATCTGATAATTCAAAAGTTATAGCAATTTATCACAAATTTCAAAATGACGGACAGACGATTCGGTCAATCCCGGCATAATACACATCGATAGATGCGGCATGAGCCAAGGAATCCATAGACACAAATATCACAATTTTCTGACAAACGGTTCAGTAGTTATGGGCAAAAAGAGCCTTTTTTCATATCTGATGACCTATAGGTGGCGCTGTCACCAAATTTGGCATGGACCCCCAATTCATGGTTGACATGAAGTGTACCAAATGTCATTTCGATTGATCAAAGAATGACCGAGATACAGCTTCAGAACCAATTTTGCGTCAATCTCATTAAGTTCACACAATAATTACTTTTGAATAAAGATAAATATCAAAATTCTGTTCGGTCATTTCTATGCAGCTCACTCCAAATATTACCTGTGCCAAATTTCATAAGAATTGAACCAAATTTGAAGGAGGAGTAGCGAAAAAACGAAATACTGCACATTTCAAAATGGCCGCTACTGTAATGGGTGGAGTCCTACTGTAATGTATTAAAAACAATAAGCATGAGGAGAGCAATCACGTGTACTAAGTAGAATTTTTATAGAGCAAATGGATCACCAGTTATAACCATTTGAACATTGAATTTTTGCACTGCTGGTGGCGCTATAGAGTTACTGCTAGTGACCCCTTCTTTGGCCACATGACTATTTATGACCACCACTACAACTGTGCCAAATTTCATCATTTTCCTACATACGGTTCATAGGGCTGCCATAGACTCCCATTGGGGAAGAAGAAAAATTTACTAACAGAAACAATGACCAATATAGCTGCAAGCAGCGATTCGGGGCCAAGCACCTTTAGCGCAATGAGCACCCAAAGCACAGCAAGCAACATAGAAGGTATCAATAACCCAATGCTCACTGACCACCCAAGGTGCATCAAGAACACAAAGCGCAGCAAGTACCCAAAGCGTTGCAATGACAGAGCAGAACCACCGCAGTGCAGAGCAGCAACAGAAAACATGGCAAAAATAGAACATATGTGAACTACAGACAGGTCAAGAAGAATAGGTGGGAAAGAACAAAACTTTAATAGAAGAAACTAACACCTGCCTCAGGCTGGATTCAAACCCATGAACTCAGGATCTCTATGCAAACGACTTAGACAGATGTGCCACTCAGTAGACACAGCTCAATGAGCAGCAGAAAAGAGCTTACATGCCATACAAAGAATTCAGAAGTTATAAGCAGTTCTATAAGAACTGTTATAGTTTATAACCCCTAGGTGGCGCTATTCTCTGATTTCCTCAGGACATCATGCCGAAGCTCCCTACCGATTTTTGCCCCGATATATCCGATACTTCAAAAGTTATAGCAAATTATCACAAATATCAAAATGGCGGACAGGCGATTCGGTCAAAGCCGGCATAATACATATCGACAGATGCGGCATGAGCCAAGGAATCCGAAGACACCACGATCATAATTTTCTGACAAACGATTCAGTACATATGGGCAAAAATAGCCTTTTTTCATATCTCATGACCCATAGGTGGCGCTGTCACCAAATTTGGCATGTACACACAGTTCATGGTCGACATGAAGTGTACCAAATTTCATCTCGATTGATCAAAGAATGACCGAGCTACAGCTTCAGAACCATTTTTGCGTCAATCTCGTTAAGTTCACGCATTAATAACTTTTGAATAAAAAAAAATATCAAAATTCTGTTCAGTCATTTCTATGCGGCTCACTCCAAAGATCATCTGTGCCAAATCTCATAAGAATTGAACCACATTTGAAGGAGGAGTAGCGAAAAAACGAAATACTGTACATTTCAAAATGGCCGCTACTGTAATGGGTGGAGTTTTACTGTAAGGTATTAAAAACAACAAGCATGAGGAGAGCAATCACGTGTACTAAGTAGAATTTTCATAGATCAAGCGGATCAGCAGTTATAACCATTTGAACATTGAATTTTTGAACTGCTGGTGGCGCTATAGAGTTAGTACTAGAGACCCCATTTTTGGTCACATGACTTTTTAAGACCACCACTACAACTGTGCCAAATTTCATCATTTTCCTATGTACGGTTCATAGGGCTGCCATAGACGCCTATGGCTAAGAAGAAGAAGAAGAAGCAGAATAATAATAATACTAACAATTCCAATAGGTGTCACAGCACCTTCGGTGCTTGACCCCTAAATATAGCTGCAAGCAGCAATTGCGGGGTCAAGCACCTTCAGCGCAATGAGCACCCAAAGCACAGCAAAAACCAGACGACGCAGCAAATGCGCAAAGCACAGAAAGCGTGCAATACAGAGCTCGAACCCGAAGCAAAGCAAATGCAGAGCAGAACCACTGCAGTGCGGAGCAACAACAGAAAAGATTTCAAAAATATAACACGTGTGGAAAACCAGACAGGTCGAGAAGAACGTGTTAAAGGGAACACAAAAGGAAATCTCAATAAGTGAAAGCAAGAGCTGGGATTCGAACCCATGACCTCATGTTCCCAAAGCACAGCACTAACCGCATGCGCCACTGAGTAAACGATTAAACCACTGAGTTGGTGTGTCCAAGCTATAGAATACAGCTTTACAGCTATAAACATTGATATCCAGCAATTACCAAAAGTGTAGAAATGATAACAGAGAGCACAAATAACTGAAATACAATGTATAGTATGAAAATCACAAAACTTAAGTGAGAAAAAAAGTTAAGACAAAAAACCACTGCACATGGGATTTGAACCCATGAACTCAGGTTCTCAAAGCACAGCACTAACTGCATGCGCCACTGAGGAATCATGGGTTGAAAGGCTGTGGAAAAGAGGCTTCAAAACTGCAAACATTGACATGCCAATCACTGAAAGGGCAGAAATAACACAACAAAGCAAAAATAAACAGAAATACAAAGTGTAGGGCAATCAGATAACTTAAATGGCACTGAATTCGTGAAGAACATTTTGTACAATAATGAACAACATGGGCAAATTTTGTCAGATTCTTTTTAATATGACAAAGGGACAGCATGACAGGCACGGTCCGCTTTACAGAGGTATTTCTCAAAAATTTGACACTCAGCAGAAAAATCTGTTCAGTCACGTCTGTGCGGATTGCTCCAAATATTATACAAGCAGAACCTGGCATAAAATAAACAAAATTTGTAAAAGGAGTAGCGAAAAAATCATTTACCATATGCCTTACAATAACACATGAACAGAATGATGGAAAATGACAAACAAGGTATTGTTGCGATCGGAAAAAAACAGTAAATAAAATTTCACAAAGAAAATGTATATCAGACAAAGTATTCTGAAGATATAAGCAGTTCTATAAGAACTGTTATAGTTTATAACCCCTAGGTGGCGCTGTACTCTGACTTCCCAGGTACCTTCAGGACATCATGCCGAAACTCCCTGACTATTTTTGCACGAATATGTCCAATAGTTCAAAAGATATAACAATTTATGATCAATTTCAAAATGGCAGACAGGTGGTGTGGTCAAACCCGACATAATACATATCGACAGATTCGGCATGAGCCAAGGAATCCGTAAACACCAACATCATAATTTTCTGACAAACAATTCAGTAGTTATGGGCAAAAAAAGCCATTTTTCATATCTCATGACCCATAGGTGGCGCTGTCACCAAATTTTGCATGAACCCCAAGTTCATGGTCCACATGAAGTGTACCAAATTTCATTTCAATTGATAAAAGAATGACCGAGATACAGCTTCAGAACCATTTTTGCGTCAACCTCGTTAAGTTTGCTTATTTATTACTTTTGAACAAAGATAAATATCAAAATTCTGTTCGGTCATTTCTGTACGGCTCACTCCAAAGTTCACCTGTGCCAAATTTCATAACAATTTAACCAAATTTGAAGGAGGAGTAGCGAATAAACGGAATACTGTACATTTCAAAATGGCCGCTACTGTAATGGGTGGAGTTTTCATGTAAGGTATTAAAAACAATAAGCATGAGGAGAGCAATCACGTGTACTAAGTAGAATTTTCATGGATCAAGCGGATCAGCAGTTATAACAATTTGAACATTGAATTTTTGCACTGCTGGTGGCGCTATAGAGTTAGTACTAGAGACCCCATTTTTGGTCACGTGACTTTTTAAGACCACCACTACAACTGTGCCAAATTTCATCATTTTCCTATGTACGGTTCATAGGGCTGCCATAGACGCCTATGGCTAAGAAGAAGAAGAAACAGCAGAATAATAATAATACTGACAATTCCAATAGGTGTCTCAGCACCTTCGGTGCTTGACCCCTAAATAT
Organism: Paramisgurnus dabryanus; assembly: GCF_030506205.2. Lineage (NCBI taxonomy): Eukaryota > Metazoa > Chordata > Actinopteri > Cypriniformes > Cobitidae > Paramisgurnus > Paramisgurnus dabryanus. The sequence goes on from NC_133342.1 coordinate 3,498,333, forward strand.
AGCTGCAAGCAGCGATACGGGGCCAAGCACCTTCAGCGCAATGAGCACCCAAAGCACAGCAAAAACCACACGACGCAGCAAATGCGCAAACCGCAGAAAGCGCGCAATACAGAGGCCGAACCCGAAGCAAAGCAAATGCAGAGCAGAACCACTGCAGTGCGGAGCAACAACAGTAAAGATGGCAAAAATATAACACGTGTGGAAAACCAGACAGGTCGAGAAGAACGTGTTAAAGGGAACACAAAAGGAAATCTCAATAAGTGAAAGTAAGAGCTGGGATTCGAACCCATGACCTCAGGTTCCCAAAGCAACGCACTAACCGCATGCGCCACTGAGTAAACGATTAAACCACTGAGTTGGTGTGTCCAAGCTATAGAATAGAGATTTAGAGCTGTAAACATTGATATCCAGCAATTACCAAACGTGCAGAAATAACAACAGAGAGCACAAATAACTGAAATACAATGTATTGTATGAAAATCACAAAACTTAAGTGAGAAAAAAGTTAAGACAAAATATCACTGCACATGGGGTTTGAACCCATGACCTCAGAATCTCATGGCATGTGGTTAACCAGATGCGCAACTCAGCTAACACAGCTCAAAGGGCAGCAAAAAACAGCTTAGGTGCTTCAAGGATTGACGTGTGCCAATCAACACAGATGCAGAACTGACAGTGCAGAGCAGAACTATCAGAAATACAATGTATATGGGAATCAAAAAGCTCAAATGAGATTGAAGACAAGAACATCATTCTGTATAGTAATGCTATACAATGTAATATACAGTCACATTAATTTACTATGACAAATAGACAACGTCACAGGCACGGTCAACTTTGGAGTGGTATTTCTAAGAAAGAGAACAGAATATCAAAAATCTGTTCGGTCATTTCTGTGCGGATTGCTCCAAATATTATACGAGCAGTACCTGGCATAAAATAAACAACATTTGTAAAAGGAGTAGCGAAAAAATAATCTACCATATGCTTTACAATAACACATGAACAGAATGTTGGAAAATGACAAACGAGGCATCGTTGCAATCGGCATAAACCAGTGAATACAATTTCACAAAGAAATTAATATCAGACAAAGTATTCAGAAGTTACAAGCAGTTCCATGAGAACTGTTATAGTTTATAACCCCTAAGTGGCGCTGTATTTGACTTCCCAGGTACCTTCAGGACATCATGTCGAAGCTCCTTACTAATTTTTGCGCGGATATGTCCAATAGTTCAAAAAATATAACAAATTATGTGAAATTTCAAAATGGCGGACAGGCGGTTCGGTCAAACCCGGCATAATACACATCGACAGATGCGGCATGAGGTAAGCAATCCATAGACATCAAGATCATAATTTTCTGACAAACAGTTCAGAAGTTATGGGCAAAAATAGCCTATTTTATTATCTCATGACCCATAGGTGGCGCTGTCACCAAATTTGGCATGGACCCCAAGTTCATGGTCCACATTTAGTGTACCAAATTTCATTTCAATTGATCAAAGAATGACTGAGCTACAGCTTCAGAACCATTTTTGCGTCAACCTTGTTAAGTTTGCGCATTTATTACTTTTGAACAAAGATAAATATCAAAATTCTGTTCAGTCATTTCTATGCGGCTTACTCCAAAGATCATCTGTGCCAAATCTCATAAGAATTGAACAACATTTGAAGGAGGAGTAGCGAAAAAATGGAATACTGTACATTTCAAAATGGCCGCTACTGTAATGGGTGGAGTTTTACTGTAAGGTATTAAAATCAACAAGCATGAGGAGAGCAATCACGTGTACTAAGTAGAATTTTCATAGATCAAGCGGATCAGAAGTTATAACCCTTTGAACATTGAATTTTTGAACTGCTGGTGGCGCTATAGAGTTAGTACTAGAGACCCCATTTTTGGTCACATGACTTTTTAAGACCACCACTACAACTGTGCCAAATTTCATCATTTTCCTATGTACGGTTCATAGGGCTGCCATAGACGCCTATGGCTAAGAAGAAGAAGAAGAAGCAGAATAATAATAATAAATATAGCTGCAAGCAGCAACACGGGGTCAAGCACCTTCGGCGCAATGCACACACAGCACAGCAAGCAACATAGAAGGTATCAATCACCCAATGCTCACTGACCACCCAAGGTGCATCAAGAACACAAAGCGCAGCAAGTACCCAAAGCGTTGCAATGACAGAGCAGAACCACCGCAGTGCAGAGCAGCAACAGAAAAAATGGCAAAAATAGAACATATGTGAACTACAGACAGGTCAAGAAGAATAGGTGGGAAAGAACAAAACTTTAATAGAAGAAATTAACACCTGCCTCAGGTGGGATTCGAACCCATGAACTCAGGATCTCTATGCATACGACTTAGTGGATGCGCCACTCAGCAGACACAGCTCAAGTGGCAGCAGGAAAGAGATTACAGAAATGCAAGCATTGACATATGCCAATCACCAAAGATGTAGAAATGACACCGCAGAGCAGAAATCACAGAAATACAATGTATATGAGAATCAAAAAGCTCAAGTGAGATTGAAGACAAGAAGAACATTCCGTAGAGTAACGCTATAAAATGTAATATAAAGTAATTAACTATGACAAATAGACAACATCACAGGGACGATCAACTTTACAGAGGTTTTTCTCAAAAAAATTCCTAGGTGCAAGAAAAATCTGTTCAGTCATTTCTGTGCGGATTGCTCCAAACATTATACGAGCAGAACCTGGCATAAAATAAACAAAATTTGTAAAAGGAGTAGCGAAAAAATAATTTACCATATGCCTTACAATAACACATGAACAGAATGATGGAAATTGACAAACGAGGTATCGTTGCAATCGGCATAAACCAGTGAATACAATTTCACAAAGAAAATTAATATCCGACAAAGTATTCAGAAGTTATGAGCAGTTCTATAAGAACTGTTATAGTTTATAACCCCTAGGTGGCGCTGTATTCTGACTTCCCAGATACAATCAGGACATCATGCCAAAGCTTCCTACCGATTTTTGCGCCAATATATCCAATACTTCAAAAGTTATAACAATTTATGACAAATTTCAAAATGGCGGACAGGCGGTTCGGTCAAACCCGGCATAATACACATCGACAGATGCGGCATGAGGTAAGGAATCCGTAGACACCAATATCATAATTTTCTGACAAACGATTCAGAAGTTATGCGCAAAAATAGCCTTTTTTACTATCTCATGACCCATAGGTGGCGCTGTCACCAAATTTGGCATGGACCCCCAGTTCATGGTCGACATGAAGCGTACCAAATTTCATCTCGATTGATCAAAGAATGACCGAGATACAGCTTCAGAACCAATTTTGCGTCAATCTCGTTAAGTTCACGCATTAATTACTTTTAAATAAAGAAAAATATCAAAATTCTGTTCAGTCATTTCTATGCGGCTCACTCCAAAGATCACATGTGCCAAATCTCATAAGAATTGAACCAAATTTGAAGGAGGAGTAGCGAAAAAACGAAATACTGTACATTTCAAAATGGCCGCTACTGTAATGGGTGGAGTCTTACTGTAAGGTATTAAAAACAATAAGCATGAGGAGAGCAATCACGTGTACTAAGTAGAATTTTCATAGAGCAAATGGATCATGAGTTATAACCATTTGAACATTGAATTTTTGAGATGATGGTGGCGCTATAGAGTTACTGCTAGAGACCCCATTTTTGGCCACATGACTATTTATGACCACCACTACAACTGTGCCAAATTTCATCATTTTCCTACATACGGTTCATAGGGCTGCCATAGACACCAATGGCTAAGAAGAAGAAAAAAGTACAATTCCAATAGGTGTCTCAGCACCTTCGGTGCTTGACCCCTAATAATACTAACAATTACAATAGGTGTCTCAGCACCTTCGGTGCTTGACCCCTAAATATAGCTGCAAGCAGCAACGCGGGGTCAAGCAGCTTCAGCGCAATGAGCACCCAAAGCACAGCAAAAACCACACGACGCAGAAAATGCGCAAAGCGCAGAAAGCGCGCAATACAGAGCCCAAACCCGAAGCAAAGCAAATGCAGAGCAGAACCACTGCAGTGCGGAGCAACAACAGTAAAGATGGCAAAAATATAACACGTGTGGAAAACCAGACAGGTCGAGAAGAACGTGTTAAAGGGAACACAAAAGGAAATCTCAATAAGTGAAAGTAAGAGCTGGGATTCGAACCCATGACCTCAGGTTCCCAAAGCAACGCACTAACCGCATGCGCCACTGAGTAAACGATTAAACCACTGAGTTGGTGTGTCCAAGCTATAGAATAGAGATTTAGAGCTGTAAACATTGATATCCAGCAATTACCAAACGTGCAGAAATAACAACAGAGAGCACAAATAACTGAAATACAATGTATTGTATGAAAATCAATAAACTTAAGTGAGAAAAAAGTTAAGACAAAATATTACTGTACATGGGGTTTGAACCCATGACCTCAGGATCTCATGGCATCTGGTTAACCAGATGCGCAACTCAGTTAACACAGCCCAAAGGGCAGCAAAAAACAGCTTAGGTGCTGCAAGGATTGACATATGCCAATCAACACAGATGCAGAACTGACAGTGCAGAGGAGAACTAACAGAAATACAATGTATATGAGAATCAAAAAGATCAAGTGAGATTGAAGACAAGAAGATCATTCTGTATAGTAATGCTATACAATGTAATATACAGTCACATTAATTTACTATGACAAATAGACAACGGCACAGGCACAGTCAACTTTGGAGTGGTATTTCTAAGAAAGAGAACAGAATATCAAAAATCTGTTCGGTCATTTCTGTGCGGATTGCTCCAAACATTATACGAGCAGCACCTGGCATAAGATAAACAAAATTTGTAAAAGGAGTAGCGAAAAAATCATGTTCCAAATGCTTTACAATAACACATGAACAGAATGTTGGAAAATGACAAACGAGGTATCGTTGCAATCGGCATAAACCAGTGAATACAATTTCACAAAGAAATTAATATCAGACAAAGTATTCAGAAGTTATAAGCAGTTCCATAAAAACTGTTATAGTTTATAACCCCTAGGTGGCGCTGTACTCTGACTTCCCAGGTACCTTCAGGACATCATGTCGAAGCTCCTTACAAATTTTTGCGCGGATATGTCCAATAGTTAAAAAAATATAACAAATTATGTGAAATTTCAAAATGGCGGACAGGCGGTTCGGTCAAACCCGGCATAATACACATCGACAGATGCGGCATGAGGTAAGCAATCCATAGACATCAAGATCATAATTTTCTGACAAACAGTTCAGAAGTTATGGGCAAAAATAGCCTATTTTATTATCTCATGACCCATAGGTGGCGCTGTCACCAAATTTGGCATGGACCCCAAGTTCATGGTCCACATGAAGTGTACCAAATTTCATTTCAATTGATCAAAGAATGACTGAGCTACAGCTTCAGAACCATTTTTGCGTCAACCTTGTTAAGTTTGCGCATTTATTACTTTTGAACAAAGATAAATATCAAAATTCTGTTCAGTCATTTCTATGCGGCTTACTCCAAAGATCATCTGTGCCAAATCTCATAAGAATTGAACAACATTTGAAGGAGGAGTAGCGAAAAAATGGAATACTGTACATTTCAAAATGGCCGCTACTGTAATGGGTGGAGTTTTACTGTAAGGTATTAAAATCAACAAGCATGAGGAGAGCAATCACGTGTACTAAGTAGAATTTTCATAGATCAAGCGGATCAGAAGTTATAACCCTTTGAACATTGAATTTTTGAACTGCTGGTGGCGCTATAGAGTTAGTACTAGAGACCCCATTTTTGGTCACATGACTTTTTAAGACCACCACTACAACTGTGCCAAATTTCATCATTTTCCTATGTACGGTTCATAGGGCTGCCATAGACGCCTATGGCTAAGAAGAAGAAGAAGAAGCAGAATAATAATAATAATAATACTAACAAATATAGCTGCAAGCAGCAATTGCGGGGTCAAGCACCTTCAGCGCAATGAGCACCCAAAGCACAGCAAAAACCACACGACGCAGCAAATGCGCAAAGCGCAGAAAGCGCGCAATACAGAGCCCGAACCCGAAGCAAAGCAAATGCAGAGCAGAACCACTGCAGTGCGGAGCAACAACAGTAAAGATGGCAAAAATATAACACGTGTGGAAAACCAGACAGGTCGAGAAGAACGTGTTAAAGGGAACACAAAAGGAAATCTCAATAAGTGAAAGTAAGAGCTGGGATTCGAACCCATGACCTCAGGTTCCCAAAGCAACGCACTAACCGCATGCGCCACTGAGTAAACGATTAAACCACTGAGTTGGTGTGTCCAAGCTATAGAATAGAGATTTAGAGCTGTAAACATTGATATCCAGCAATTACCAAACGTGCAGAAATAACAACAGAGAGCACAAATAACTGAAATACAATGTATTGTATGAAAATCACAAAACTTAAGTGAGAAAAAAGTTAAGACAAAATATCACTGCACATGGGGTTTGAACCCATGACCTCAGAATCTCATGGCATGTGGTTAACCAGATGCGCAACTCAGCTAACACAGCTCAAAGGGCAGCAAAAAACAGCTTAGGTGCTTCAAGGATTGACGTGTGCCAATCAACACAGATGCAGAACTGACAGTGCAGAGCAGAACTATCAGAAATACAATGTATATGGGAATCAAAAAGCTCAAATGAGATTGAAGACAAGAACATCATTCTGTATAGTAATGCTATACAATGTAATATACAGTCACATTAATTTACTATGACAAATAGACAACGTCACAGGCACGGTCAACTTTGGAGTGGTATTTCTAAGAAAGAGAACAGAATATCAAAAATCTGTTCGGTCATTTCTGTGCGGATTGCTCCAAACATTATACGAGCAGTACCTGGCATAAAATAAACAACATTTGTAAAAGGAGTAGCGAAAAAATAATCTACCATATGCTTTACAATAACACATGAACAGAATGTTGGAAAATGACAAACGAGGCATCGTTGCAATCGGCATAAACCAGTGAATACAATTTCACAAAGAAATTAATATCAGACAAAGTATTCAGAAGTTATAAGCAGTTCCATGAGAACTGTTATAGTTTATAACCCCTAGGTGGCGCTGTACTCTGACTTCCCAGGTACCTTCAGGACATCATGTCGAAGCTCCTTACTAATTTTTGCGCGGATATGTCCAATAGTTCAAAAAATATAACAAATTATGTGAAATTTCAAAATGGCGGACAGGCGGTTCGGTCAAACCCGGCATAATACACATCGACAGATGCGGCATGAGGTAAGCAATCCATAGACATCAAGATCATAATTTTCTGACAAACAGTTCAGAAGTTATGGGCAAAAATAGCCTATTTTATTATCTCATGACCCATAGGTGGCGCTGTCACCAAATTTGGCATGGACCCCAAGTTCATGGTCCACATGAAGTGTACCAAATTTCATTTCAATTGATCAAAGAATGACTGAGCTACAGCTTCAGAACCATTTTTGCGTCAACCTCGTTAAGTTTGCGCATTTATTACTTTTGAACAAAGATAAATATCAAAATTCTGTTCAGTCATTTCTATGCGGCTTACTCCAAAGATCATCTGTGCCAAATCTCATAAGAATTGAACAACATTTGAAGGAGGAGTAGCGAAAAAATGGAATACTGTACATTTCAAAATGGCCGCTACTGTAATGGGTGGAGTTTTACTGTAAGGTATTAAAATCAACAAGCATGAGGAGAGCAATCACGTGTACTAAGTAGAATTTTCATAGATCAAGCGGATCAGAAGTTATAACCCTTTGAACATTGAATTTTTGAACTGCTGGTGGCGCTATAGAGTTAGTACTAGAGACCCCATTTTTGGTCACATGACTTTTTAAGACCACCACTACAACTGTGCCAAATTTCATCATTTTCCTATGTACGGTTCATAGGGCTGCCATAGACGCCTATGGCTAAGAAGAAGAAGAAGAAGCAGAATAATAATAATAATAATAATAATACTAACAATTACAATAGGTGTCTCAGCACCTTCGGTGCTTGACCCCTAATTACAATAGGTGTCTCAGCACCTTCGGTGCTTGACCCCTAAATATAGCTGCAAGCAGCAACACGGGGTCAAGCACCTTCAGCGCAATAATGAGCACCCAAAGCAAGCACAGCAAGCACACAAAACACAGCAAGCTCACCAAGCACACAAAGCACAGCAAGAAACATACAACGTATCAATCACCCAGGGCGCATTGAGCACCCAAGGTGCATCAAGAACACAAAGCGCAGCAAGTACCCAAAGCGTTGCAATGACAGAGCAGAACTACCACAGTGCAGAGCAGCAACAGAAAACATGGCAAAAATAGAACATATGTGAACTACAGACAGGTCAAGAAGAATAGGTGGGAAAGAACAAAACTTTAATAGAAGAAATTAACACCTGCCTCAGGTGGGATTCAAACCCATGAACTCAGGATGTCTATGCATACGACTTAGTGGATGCGCCACTCAGCAGACACAGCTCAAAGGGCAGCAGGAAAGAGATTACAGAAATGCAAGCATTGACATATGCCAATCACCAAAGATGTAGAAATGACACCGCAGAACAGAAATCACAGAAATACAATGTATATGAGAATCAAAAAGCTCAAGTGAGATTGAAGACAAGAAGAACATTCCGTAGAGTAACGCTATAAAATGTAATATAAAGTAATTAACTATGACAAATAGACAACATCACAGGGACGATCAACTTTACAGAGGTTTTTCTCAAAAAAATTCCTAGGTGCAAGAAAAATCTGTTCAGTCATTTCTGTGCGGATTGCTCCAAACATTATACGAGCAGAACCTGGCATAAAATAAACAAAATTTGTAAAAGGAGTAGCGAAAAAATCATTTACCATATGCCTTACAATAACACATGAACAGAATGATGGAAAATGACAAACGAGGTATCGTTGCAATCGGCATAAACCAGTGAATACAATTTCACAAAGAAAATTAATATCCGACAAAGTATTCAGAAGTTATGAGCAGTTCTATAAGAACTGTTATAGTTTATAACCCCTAGGTGGCGCTGTACTCTGACTTCCCAGGTACCTTCAGGACATCATGTCGAAGCTCCTTACTAGTTTTTGCGCGGATATGTCCAATAGTTCCAAAAATATAACAAATTATGTGAAATTTCAAAATGGCGGACAGGCGGTTCGGTCAAACCCGGCATAATACACATCGACAGATGCGGCATGAGGTAAGCAATCCATAGACATCAAGATCATAATTTTCTGACAAACAGTTCAGAAGTTATGGGCAAAAATAGCCTATTTTATTATCTCATGACCCATAGGTGGCGCTGTCACCAAATTTGGCATGGACCCCAAGTTCATGGTCCACATGAAGTGTACCAAATTTCATTTCAATTGATCAAAGAATGACTGAGCTACAGCTTCAGAACCATTTTTGCGTCAACCTCGTTAAGTTTGCGCATTTATTACTTTTGAACAAAGATAAATATCAAAATTCTGTTCAGTCATTTCTATGCAGCTTACTCCAAAGATCATCTGTGCCAAATCTCATAAGAATTGAACAACATTTGAAGGAGGAGTAGCGAAAAAATGGAATACTGTACATTTCAAAATGGCCGCTACTGTAATGGGTGGAGTTTTACTGTAAGGTATTAAAATCAACAAGCATGAGGAGAGCAATCACGTGTACTAAGTAGAATTTTCATAAATCAAGCAGATCAGAAGTTATAACCCTTTGAACATTGAATTTTTGAACTGCTGGTGGCGCTATAGAGTTAGTACTAGAGACCCCATTTTTGGTCACATGACTTTTTAAGACCACCACTACAACTGTGCCAAATTTCATCATTTTCCTATGTACGGTTCATAGGGCTGCCATAGACGCCTATGGCTAAGAAGAAGAAGAAGAAGCAGAATAATAATAAATATAGCTGCAAGCAGCAACACGGGGTCAAGCACCTTCGGCGCAATGCACACACAGCACAGCAAGCAACATAGAAGGTATCAATCACCCAATGCTCACTGACCACCCAAGGTGCATCAAGAACACAAAGCGCAGCAAGTACCCAAAGCGTTGCAATGACAGAGCAGAACCACCGCAGTGCAGAGCAGCAACAGAAAAAATGGCAAAAATAGAACATATGTGAACTACAGACAGGTCAAGAAGAATAGGTGGGAAAGAACAAAACTTTAATAGAAGAAATTAACACCTGCCTCAGGTGGGATTCGAACCCATGAACTCAGGATCTCTATGCATACGACTTAGTGGATGCGCCACTCAGCAGACACAGCTCAAGTGGCAGCAGGAAAGAGATTACAGAAATGCAAGCATTGACATATGCCAATCACCAAAGATGTAGAAATGACACCGCAGAGCAGAAATCACAGAAATACAATGTATATGAGAATCAAAAAGCTCAAGTGAGATTGAAGACAAGAAGAACATTCCGTAGAGTAACGCTATAAAATGTAATATAAAGTAATTAACTATGACAAATAGACAACATCACAGGGACGATCAACTTTACAGAGGTTTTTCTCAAAAAAATTCCTAGGTGCAAGAAAAATCTGTTCAGTCATTTCTGTGCGGATTGCTCCAAACATTATACGAGCAGAACCTGGCATAAAATAAACAAAATTTGTAAAAGGAGTAGCGAAAAAATAATTTACCATATGCCTTACAATAACACATGAACAGAATGATGGAAATTGACAAACGAGGTATCGTTGCAATCGGCATAAACCAGTGAATACAATTTCACAAAGAAAATTAATATCCGACAAAGTATTCAGAAGTTATGAGCAGTTCTATAAGAACTGTTATAGTTTATAACCCCTAGGTGGCGCTGTATTCTGACTTCCCAGATACAATCAGGACATCATGCCAAAGCTTCCTACCGATTTTTGCGCCAATATATCCAATACTTCAAAAGTTATAACAATTTATGACAAATTTCAAAATGGCGGACAGGCGGTTCGGTCAAACCCGGCATAATACACATCGACAGATGCGGCATGAGGTAAGGAATCCGTAGACACCAATATCATAATTTTCTGACAAACGATTCAGAAGTTATGCGCAAAAATAGCCTTTTTTACTATCTCATGACCCATAGGTGGCGCTGTCACCAAATTTGGCATGGACCCCCAGTTCATGGTCGACATGAAGCGTACCAAATTTCATCTCGATTGATCAAAGAATGACCGAGATACAGCTTCAGAACCAATTTTGCGTCAATCTCGTTAAGTTCACGCATTAATTACTTTTAAATAAAGAAAAATATCAAAATTCTGTTCAGTCATTTCTATGCGGCTCACTCCAAAGATCACATGTGCCAAATCTCATAAGAATTGAACCAAATTTGAAGGAGGAGTAGCGAAAAAACGAAATACTGTACATTTCAAAATGGCCGCTACTGTAATGGGTGGAGTCTTACTGTAAGGTATTAAAAACAATAAGCATGAGGAGAGCAATCACGTGTACTAAGTAGAATTTTCATAGAGCAAATGGATCATGAGTTATAACCATTTGAACATTGAATTTTTGAGATGATGGTGGCGCTATAGAGTTACTGCTAGAGACCCCATTTTTGGCCACATGACTATTTATGACCACCACTACAACTGTGCCAAATTTCATCATTTTCCTACATACGGTTCATAGGGCTGCCATAGACACCAATGGCTAAGAAGAAGAAAAAAGTACAATTCCAATAGGTGTCTCAGCACCTTCGGTGCTTGACCCCTAATAATAATACTAACAATTACAATAGGTGTCTCAGCACCTTCGGTGCTTGACCCCTAAATATAGCTGCAAGCAGCGATTCGGGGCCAAGCACCTTTAGCGCAATGAGCACCCAAAGCACAGCAAGCAACATAGAAGGTATCAATCACCCAATGCTCACTGACCACCCAAGGTGCATCAAGAACACAAAGCGCAGCAAGTACCCACAGCGTTGCAATGACAGAGCAGAACCACCGCAGTGCAGAGCAGCAACAGAAAACATGGCAAAAATAGAACATATGTGAACTACAGACAGGTCAAGAAGAATAGGTGGGAAAGAACAAAACTTTAATAGAAGAAATTAACACCTGCCTCAGGTGGGATTCGAACCCATGAATTCAGGATCTCTATGCATACGACTTAGTGGATGCGCCACTCAGCAGACACAGCTCAAGGGGCAGCAGGAAAGAGATTACAGAAATGCAAGCATTGACATATGCCAATCACCAAAGATGTAGAAATGACACCGCAGAGCAGAAATCACAGAAATACAATGTATATGAGAATCAAAAAGCTCAAGTGAGATTGAAGACAAGAAGAACATTCCGTAGAGTAACGCTATAAAATGTAATATAAAGTAATTAACTATGACAAATAGACAACATCACAGGGACGATCAACTTTACAGAGGTTTTTCTCAAAAAAATTCCTAGGTGCAAGAAAAATCTGTTCAGTCATTTCTGTGCGGATTGCTCCAAACATTATACGAGCAGAACCTGGCATAAAATAAACAAAATTTGTAAAAGGAGTAGCGAAAAAATCATTTACCATATGCCTTACAATAACACATGAACAGAATGATGGAAAATGACAAACGAGGTATCGTTGCAATCGGCATAAACCAGTGAATACAGTTTCACAAAGAAAATTAATATCCGACAAAGTATTCAGAAGTTATGAGCAGTTCTATAAAAACTGTTATAGTTTATAACCCCTAGGTGGCGCTGTATTCTGACTTCCCAGATACAATCAGGACATCATGCCAAAGCTTCCTACCGATTTTTGCGCCAATATATCCAATACTTCAAAAGTTATAACAATTTATGACAAATTTCAAAATGGCGGACAGGCGGTTCGGTCAAACCCGGCATAATACACATCGACAGATGCGGCATGAGGTAAGGAATCCGTAGACACCAATATCATAATTTTCTGACAAACGATTCAGAAGTTATGTGCAAAAATAGCCTTTTTTACTATCTCATGACCCATAGGTGGCGCTGTCACCAAATTTGGCATGGACCCCCAGTTCATGGTCGACATGAAGCGTACCAAATTTCATCTCGATTGATCAAAGAATGACCGAGATACAGCTTCAGAACCAATTTTGCGTCAATCTCGTTAAGTTCACGCATTAATTACTTTTAAATAAAGAAAAATATCAAAATTCTGTTCAGTCATTTCTATGCGGCTCACTCCAAAGATCACATGTGCCAAATCTCATAAGAATTGAACCAAATTTGAAGGAGGAGTAGCGAAAAAACGAAATACTGTCCATTTCAAAATGGCCGCTACTGTAATGGGTGGAGTCTTACTGTAAGGATTAAAAACAATAAGCATGAGGAGAGCAATCACGTGTACTAAGTAGAATTTTCATAGAGCAAATGGATCATGAGTTATAACCATTTGAACATTGAATTTTTGAGATGATGGTGGCGCTATAGAGTTACTGCTAGAGACCCCATTTTTGGCCACATGACTATTTATGACCACCACTACAACTGTGCCAAATTTCATCATTTTCCTACATACGGTTCATAGGGCTGCCATAGACACCAATGGCTAAGAAGAAGAAAAAAGTACAATTCCAATAGGTGTCTCAGCACCTTCGGTGCTTGACCCCTAATAATAATACTAACAATTACAATAGGTGTCTCAGCACCTTCGGTGCTTGACCCCTAATAATACTAACAATTACAATAGGTGTCTCAGCACCTTCGGTGCTTGACCCCTAAATATAGCTGCAAGCAGCAATTGCGGGGTCAAGCACCTTCAGCGCAATGAGCACCCAAAGCACAGCAAAAACCACACGACGCAGCAAATGCGCAAAGCGCAGAAAGCGCGCAATACAGAGCCCGAACCCGAAGCAAAGCAAATGCAGAGCAGAACCACTGCAGTGCGGAGCAACAACAGTAAAGATGGCAAAAATATAACACGTGTGGAAAACCAGACAGGTCGAGAAGAACGTGTTAAAGGGAACACAAAAGGAAATCTCAATAAGTGAAAGTAAGAGCTGGGATTCGAACCCATGACCTCAGGTTCCCAAAGCAACGCACTAACCGCATGCGCCACTGAGTAAACGATTAAACCACTGAGTTGGTGTGTCCAAGCTATAGAATAGAGATTTAGAGCTGTAAACATTGATATCCAGCAATTACCAAACGTGCAGAAATAACAACAGAGAGCACAAATAACTGAAATACAATGTATTGTATAAAATCACAAAACTTAAGTGAGAAAAAAGTTAAGACAAAATATCACTGCACATGGGGTTTGAACCCATGACCTCAGAATCTCATGGCATGTGGTTAACCAGATGCGCAACTCAGCTAACACAGCTCAAAGGGCAGCAAAAAACAGCTTAGGTGCTTCAAGGATTGACGTGTGCCAATCAACACAGATGCAGAACTGACAGTGCAGAGCAGAACTATCAGAAATACAATGTATATGGGAATCAAAAAGCTCAAATGAGATTGAAGACAAGAACATCATTCTGTATAGTAATGCTATACAATGTAATATACAGTCACATTAATTTACTATGACAAATAGACAACGTCACAGGCACGGTCAACTTTGGAGTGGTATTTCTAAGAAAGAGAACAGAATATCAAAAATCTGTTTGGTCATTTCTGTGCGGATTGCTCCAAACATTATACGAGCAGTACCTGGCATAAAATAAACAACATTTGTAAAAGGAGTAGCGAAAAAATAATCTACCATATGCTTTACAATAACACATGAACAGAATGTTGGAAAATGACAAACGAGGCATCGTTGCAATCGGCATAAACCAGTGAATACAATTTCACAAAGAAATTAATATCAGACAAAGTATTCAGAAGTTATAAGCAGTTCCATGAGAACTGTTATAGTTTATAACCCCTAGGTGGCGCTGTACTCTGACTTCCCAGGTACCTTCAGGACATCATGTCGAAGCTCCTTACTAATTTTTGCGCGGATATGTCCAATAGTTCATAAAATATAACAAATTATGTGAAATTTCAAAATGGCGGACAGGCGGTTCGGTCAAACCCGGCATAATACACATCGACAGATGCGGCATGAGGTAAGCAATCCATAGACATCAAGATCATAATTTTCTGACAAACAGTTCAGAAGTTATGGGCAAAAATAGCCTATTTTATTATCTCATGACCCATAGGTGGCGCTGTCACCAAATTTGGCATGGACCCCAAGTTCATGGTCCACATGAAGTGTACCAAATTTCATTTCAATTGATCAAAGAATGGCTGAGCTACAGCTTCAGAACCATTTTTGCGTCAACCTCGTTAAGTTTGCGCATTTATTACTTTTGAACAAAGATAAATATCAAAATTCTGTTCAGTCATTTCTATGCGGCTTACTCCAAAGATCATCTGTGCCAAATCTCATAAGAATTGAACAACATTTGAAGGAGGAGTAGCGAAAAAATGGAATACTGTACATTTCAAAATGGCCGCTACTGTAATGGGTGGAGTTTTACTGTAAGGTATTAAAATCAACAAGCATGAGGAGAGCAATCACGTGTACTAAGTAGAATTTTCATAGATCAAGCGGATCAGAAGTTATAACCCTTTGAACATTGAATTTTTGAACTGCTGGTGGCGCTATAGAGTTAGTACTAGAGACCCCATTTTTGGTCACATGACTTTTTAAGACCACCACTACAACTGTGCCAAATTTCATCATTTTCCTATGTACGGTTCATAGGGCTGCCATAGACGCCTATGGCTAAGAAGAAGAAGAAGAAGCAGAATAATAATAATAATAAATATAGCTGCAAGCAGCAATTGCGGGGTCAAGCACCTTCAGCGCAATGAGCACCCAAAGCACAGCAAAAACCACACGACGCAGCAAATGCGCAAAGCGCAGAAAGCGCGCAATACAGAGCCCGAACCCGAAGCAAAGCAAATGCAGAGCAGAACCACTGCAGTGCGGAGCAACAACAGAAAAGATTTCAAAAATATAACACGTGTGGAAAACCAGACAGGTCGAGAAGAACGTGTTAAAGGGAACACAAAAGGAAATCTCAATAAGTGAAAGTAAGAGCTGGGATTCGAACCCATGACCTCATGTTCCCAAAGCGCAGCACTAACCACATGCGCCACTGAGTAAACGATTAAACCACTGAGTTGGTGTGTCCAAGCTATAGAATACAGCTTTACAGCTATAAACATTGATATCCAGCAATTACCAAAAGTGCAGAAATGACAACAGAGAGCACAAATAACTGAAATACAATGTATAGTATGAAAATCACAAAACTTAAGTGAGAAAAAAGTTAAGACAAAAAACCACTGCACATGGGATTTGAACCCATGAACTCAGGTTCTCAAAGCACAGCACTAACCGCACGCGCCACTGAGGAATCATGGGTTGAAAGGCTGTGGAAAAGAGGCTTCAAAACTGCAAACATTGACATGCCAATCACTGAAAGGGCAGAAATAACACAACAAAGCAAAAATAAACAGAAATACAAAGCGTAGGGCAATCAGATAACTTAAATGGCACTGAATTTGTGAAGAACATTTTGTACAATAATGAACAACATGGGCAAATTTTGTCAGATTCTTTTTAATATGACAAAGGGACAGCATGACAGGCACGGTCCGCTTTACAGAGGTATTTCTCAAAAATTTGACACTCAGCAGAAAAATCTGTTCAGTCACGTCTGTGCGGATTGCTCCAAACATTATACAAGCAGAACCTGGCATAAAATAAACAAAATTTGTAAAAAGAGTAGCGAAAAAATCATTTACCATATGCCTTACAATAACACATGAACAGAATGATGGAAAATGACAAACAAGTTATTGTTGCGTTCGGCAAAAAACCAGTAAATAAAATTTCACAAAGAAAATGTATATCAGACAAAGTATTCTGAAGATATAAGCAGTTCTATAAGAACTGTTATAGTTTATAACCCCTAGGTGGCGCTGTACTCTGACTTCCCAGGTACCTTCAGGACATCATGCCGAAGCTCCCTGACTGTTTTTGCACGAATATGTCCAATAGTTCAAAAGATATAACAATTTATGATCAATTTCAAAATGGCAGACAGGTGGTGTGGTCAAACCCGACATAATACATATCGACAGATTCGGCATGAGGCAAGGAATCCGTAAACACCAACATCATAATTTTCAGACAAACAATTCAGTAGTTATGGGCAAAAAAAGCAATTTTTCATATCTCATGACCCATAGGTGGCGCTGTCACCAAATTTTGCATGAACCCCAAGTTCATGGTCCACATGAAGTGTACCAAATTTCATTTCAATTGATCAAAGAATGACCGAGATACAGCTTCAGAACCATTTTTGCATCAACCTCGTTAAGTTTGCGCATTTATTACTTTTGAACAAAGATAA
This sequence comes from Paramisgurnus dabryanus, assembly GCF_030506205.2. Lineage (NCBI taxonomy): Eukaryota > Metazoa > Chordata > Actinopteri > Cypriniformes > Cobitidae > Paramisgurnus > Paramisgurnus dabryanus. The sequence goes on from NC_133342.1 coordinate 3,515,726, forward strand.
ATATCAAAATTCTGTTCGGTCATTTCTGTGCGGCTCACTCCAAAGTTCACCTGTGCCAAATTTCATAACAATTTAACCAAATTTGAAGGAGGAGTAGCGAATAAACGGAATACTGTACATTTCAAAATGGCCGCTACTGTAATGGGTGGAGTTTTCATGTAAGGTATTAAAAACAATAAGCATGAGGAGAGCAATCACGTGTACTAAGTAGAATTTTCATGGATCAAGCGGATCAGCAGTTATAACCATTTGAACATTGAATTTTTGCACTGCTGGTGGCGCTATAGAGTAAGTACTAGAGACCCCATTTTTGGTCACGTGACTTTTTAAGACCACCACTACAACTGTGCCAAATTTCATCATTTTCCTATGTACGGTTCATAGGGCTGCCATAGACGCCTATGGCTAAGAAGAAGAAGAAACAGCAGAATAATAATAATACTGACAATTCCAATAGGTGTCTCAGCACCTTCGGTGCTTGACCCCTAAATATAGCTGCAAGCAGCAACACGGGGTCAAGCACCTTCGGCGCAATGCACACACAGCACAGCAAGCACACAAAGCACGGCAAGCTCACAAAGCAGAGCAATTACACAAATCACAGCAGGCACACAAAGCACAGCAGGCACACAAAGCACAGCAAGCTCACAAAGCACAGCAAGCACACAAAGCAAAGCAAGCACACAAAGCACAGCAAGCTCACAATGCACAGCAAGCACACAAAGCACAGCAAGCTCACAATGCACAGCAAGCACACAAAGCACAGCAATTACACAAAGCACAGCAAGCTCGCAAAGCACAGCAAGCACACAAAGCACAGCAAGCACGCAAAGCACAGCAAGCACACAAAGCACAGTAATCTCACAAAGCATAGCAAACTCACAAAGCACAGCAAGCACACAAAGCACAGCAAGCTCACAAAGCACAGCAAGCTCACAAAGCACAGCAAACTCACAAAGCACAGCAAGCACACAAAGCACAGCAAGCTCACAAAGCACAGCAAGCTCACAAAGCACAGCAAGCTCACAAAGCACAGCAAGCTCACAAAGCACAGCAAGCTCACAAAGCACAGCAAGCACACAAAGCACAGTAAGCACACAAAGCACAGCAAGCACACAAAGCATAGCAACAAAAAAAGAACTGCAAGCACACAAAGCACAGCAAGCTCACAAAGCACAGCAAGCTCACAAAGCACAACCAGCACACAAAGCACAGCAAACTCCCAAAGTACAGCATGCACACAAAGCACACAAAGCACAGAAAGCACAGCAAGAACCACCACAATGCAGAGCAACAACAGCAAACATGGAAAAATAGAACACATTTGAACTACAGACAGGTTGAGAAGAACTGATGAGGAAGAACAAAATACCTGACTCAGGTGGGATTCAAACCCAGGAACTCAGAATCTCAATACATATGATTAACTTGATGCGCCACTCAGATGACACAGCTCATGAGGCAGCAGAAAAGAGATTAGAAAGCTACAAGGATTAACATATGTCAATTTAGTTTATAAACCATAGGTGGCGCTGTATTCTGACTTCTCAGGTACCTTCAGGATATCATGTCAAAGCTCCTTATCAATTTTTGCGCAGATATGTCCAATAGTTCAAAAAATATAACAATTTATGTCAAATTTCAAAATGGCGGACAGGCGGTTTGGTCAAACCCGGCATAATACACATCGACAGATGCGGCATGAGGTAAGCAATCCATAGACATCAAGATCATAATTTTCTGACAAACAGTTCAGAAGTTATGGGCAAAAATAGCCTATTTTCCTATCTCATTACCCATAGGTGGCGCTGTCACCAAATTTGGCATGGACCCCAAGTTCATGGTCGACATGAAGTGTACCAAATTTCATTTCAATTGATCAAAGAATGACCGAGCTACAGCTTCAGAACCATTTTTGCGTCAACCTCGTTAAGTTTGCGCATTTATTACTTTTGAACAAAGATAAATATCAAAATTCTGTTCAGTCATTTCTATGCGGCTTACTCCAAAGATCATCTGTGCCAAATCTCATAAGAATTGAACAACATTTGAAGGAGGAGTAGCGAAAAAATGGAATACTGTACATTTCAAAATGGCCGCTACTGTAATGGGTGGAGTTTTACTGTAAGGTATTAAAATCAACAAGCATGAGGAGAGCAATCACGTGTGCTAAGTAGAATTTTCATAGATCAAGCGGATCAGAAGTTATAACCCTTTGAACATTGAATTTTTGAACTGCTGGTGGCGCTATAGAGTTAGTACTAGAGACCCCATTTTTGGTCACATGACTTTTTAAGACCACCACTACAACTGTGCCAAATTTCATCATTTTCCTATGTACGGTTCATAGGGCTGCCATAGACGCCTATGGCTAAGAAGAAGAAGAAGCAGAATAATAATTATAGCTGCAAGCAGCGATTCGGGGCCAAGCACCTTTAGCGCAATGAGCACCCAAAGCACAGCAAGCAACATAGAAGGTATCAATAACCCAATGCTCACTGACCACCCAAGGTGCATCAAGAACACAAAGCGCAGCAAGTACCCAAAGCATTGCAATGACAGATCAGAACCACCGCAGTGCAGAGCAGCAACAGAAAACATGGCAAAAATAGAACATATGTGAACTACAGACAGGTCAAGAAGAATAGGTGGGAAACAAAACTTTAATAGAAGAAACTAACACCTGACTCAAGCTGGATTCAAACCCATGAACTCAGGATCTCTATGCATACGACTTAGACAGATGTGCCACTCAGTAGACACAGCTCAAGGAGCAGCAGAAAAGAGCTTACATGCCAAACAAAGAATTCAGAAGTTATAAGCAGTTCTATAAGAACTGTTATAGTTTATAACCCCTAGGTGGCGCTATTCTCTGATTTCCTCAGGACATCATGCCGAAGCTCCCTACCGATTTTTGCCCCGATATATCCGATACTTCAAAAGTTATAGCAATTTATCACAAATTTCAAAATGGCGGACAGACAGTTCGGTCAATCCCTGCACAATACACATCGACAGATGCGGCATGAGGTAAGCAATCCTTAGACATCAAGATCATAATTTTCTGACAAACAGTTCAGAAGTTATGGGCAAAAAAAGCCTATTTTCATATCTCATGACCCATAGGTGGCGCTGTCACCAAATTTGGCATGAACCCCAAGTTCATGGTCCACATGAAGTGTAGCAAATTTCATTTCAATTGATCAAAGATTGACCGAGCTACAGCTTCAGAACCATTTTTGCGTCAACCTCGTTAAGTTTGCGCATTTATTACTTTTGAACAAAGATAAATATCAAAATTCTGTTCAGTCATTTCTGTGCGGCTCACTCCAAAGATCACCTGTGCCAAAATTCATAACAATTGAACCAAAATTGAAGGAGGAGTAGCGAATAAACTGAATACTGTACATTTCAAAATGGCCGCTACTGTAATGGGTGGAGTTTTACTGTAAGGTATTAAAAACAACAAGCATGAGGAGAGCAATCACGTGTACGAAGTAGAATTTTCATAGATCAAGCGGATCAGCAGTTATAACCATTTGAACATTGAATTTTTGCACTGCTGGTGGCGCTATAGAGTTAGTGGTAGAGACCCCATTTTTGGTCACTTGACTTTTCAGGACCACCTCTACAACTGTGCCAAATTTCATCATTTTCCTATGTACGGTTCATAGGGCTGCCATAGACACCAATGGCTAAGAAGAAGAAGAAGAAGCAGAATAATAATAATACTAACAATTCCAATAGGTGTCTCAGCACCTTCGGTGCTTGACCCCTAATAAATATAGCTGCAAGCAGCGATACGGGGTCAAGCACCTTCGGCGCAATGAGCACCCAAAGCACAGCAAAAACCGCACGATGCAGCAAATGCGCAAAGCGCAGAAAGCACGCAATACAGAGCCCGAACCCGAAGCAAAGTAAATGCAGAGCAGAACCACTGCAGTGCGGAGCAACAACAGTAAAGATGGCAAAAATATAACACGTGTGGAAAACCAGACAGGTCGAGAAGAACGTGTTAAAGGGAACACAAAAGGAAATCTCAATAAGTGAAAGTAAGAGCTGGGATTCGAACCCATGACCTCAGGTTCCCAAAGCAACGCACTAACCGCATGCGCCACTGAGTAAACGATTAAACCACTGAGTTGGTGTGTCCAAGCTATAGAATAGAGATTTAGAGCTGTAAACATTGATATCCAGCAATTACCAAACGTGCAGAAATAACAACAGAGAGCACAAATAACTGAAATACAATGTATTGTATGAAAATCACAAAACTTAAGTGAGAAAAAAGTTAAGACAAAATATCACTGCACATGGGGTTTGAACCCATGACCTCAGAATCTCATGGCATGTGGTTAACCAGATGCGCAACTCAGCTAACACAGCTCAAAGGGCAGCAAAAAACAGCTTAGGTGCTTCAAGGATTGACGTGTGCCAATCAACACAGATGCAGAACTGACAGTGCAGAGCAGAACTATCAGAAATACAATGTATATGGGAATCAAAAAGCTCAAATGAGATTGAAGACAAGAACAACATTCTGTATAGTAATGCTATACAATGTAATATACAGTCACATTAATTTACTATGACAAATAGACAACGTCACAGGCACGGTCAACTTTGGAGTGGTATTTCTAAGAAAGAGAACAGAATATCAAAAATCTGTTCGGTCATTTCTGTGCGGATTGCTCCAAACATTATACGAGCAGTACCTGGCATAAAATAAACAACATTTGTAAAAGGAGTAGCGAAAAAATAATCTACCATATGCTTTACAATAACACATGAACAGAATGTTGGAAAATGACAAACGAGGCATCGTTGCAATCGGCATAAACCAGTGAATACAATTTCACAAAGAAATTAATATCAGACAAAGTATTCAGAAGTTATAAGCAGTTCCATGAGAACTGTTATAGTTTATAACCCCTAGGTGGCGCTGTACTCTGACTTCCCAGGTACCTTCAGGACATCATGTCGAAGCTCCTTACTAATTTTTGCGCGGATATGTCCAATAGTTCAAAAAATATAACAAATTATGTGAAATTTCAAAATGGCGGACAGGCGGTTCGGTCAAACCCGGCATAATACACATCGACAGATGCGGCATGAGGTAAGCAATCCATAGACATCAAGATCATAATTTTCTGACAAACAGTTCAGAAGTTATGGGCAAAAATAGCCTATTTTATTATCTCATGACCCATAGGTGGCGCTGTCACCAAATTTGGCATGGACCCCAAGTTCATGGTCCACATGAAGTGTACCAAATTTCATTTCAATTGATCAAAGAATGACTGAGCTACAGCTTCAGAACCATTTTTGCGTCAACCTCGTTAAGTTTGCGCATTTATTACTTTTGAACAAAGATAAATATCAAAATTCTGTTCAGTCATTTCTATGCGGCTTACTCCAAAGATCATCTGTGCCAAATCTCATAAGAATTGAACAACATTTGAAGGAGGAGTAGCGAAAAAATGGAATACTGTACATTTCAAAATGGCCGCTACTGTAATGGGTGGAGTTTTACTGTAAGGTATTAAAATCAACAAGCATGAGGAGAGCAATCACGTGTACTAAGTAGAATTTTCATAGATCAAGCGGATCAGAAGTTATAACCCTTTGAACATTGAATTTTTGAACTGCTGGTGGCGCTATAGAGTTATTACTAGAGACCCCATTTTTGGTCACATGACTTTTTAAGACCACCACTACAACTGTGCCAAATTTCATCATTTTCCTATGTACGGTTCATAGGGCTGCCATAGACGCCTATGGCTAAGAAGAAGAAGAAGAAGCAGAATAATAATAATAAATATAGCTGCAAGCAGCGATACGGGGCCAAGCACCTTTAGCGCAATGAGCACCCAAAGCACAGCAAGCAACATAGAAGGTATCAATAACCCAATGCTCACTGACCACCCAAGGTGCATCAAGAACACAAAGCGCAGCAAGTACCCAAAGCGTTGCAATGACAGAGCAGAACCACCGCAGTGCAGAGCAGCAACAGAAAACATGGCAAAAATAGAACATATGTGAACTACAGACAGGTCAAGAAGAATAGGTGGGAAAGAACAAAACTTTAAAAGAAGAAACTAACACCTGCCTCAGGCTGGATTCGAACCCATGAACTCAGGATCTCTATGCGTACGACTTAGACAGATGTGCCACTCAGTAGACACAGCTCAAGGAGCAGCAGATAAGAGCTTACATGCCAAAGAATTCAGAAGTTATAAGCAATTCGATAAGAACTGTTATAGTTTATAACCCCTAGGTGGCGCTGTACTCTGATTTCCTCAGGACATCATGCCGAAGCTCCCTACCGATGTTTGCGCCGATATATCCGATACTTCAAAAGTTATAGCAAATTATCACAAATTTCAAAATGGCGGACAGACGGTTCGGTCAATCTCGGCATAATACACATCGACAGATGCGGCATGAGCCAAGGAATCCGTAGACACCAAGATCATAATTTTCTGACAAACGATTCAGAAGTTATGCGCAAAAATAGCCTTTTTTCCTATCTCATGACCCATAGGTGGCGCTGTCACCAAATTTGGCATGGACCCCCAGTTCATGGTCGACATGAAGCGTACCAAATTTCATCTCGATTGATCAAAGAATGACCGAGATACAGCTTCAGAACCAATTTTGCGTCAATCTCGTTAAGTTCACGCATTAATTACTTTTAAATAAAGAAAAATATCAAAATTTTGTTCAGTCATTTCTATGCGGCTCACTCCAAAGATCACATGTGCCAAATCTCATAAGAATTGAACCAAATTTGAAGGAGGAGTAGCGAAAAAACGAAATACTGTACATTTCAAAATGGCCGCTACTGTAATGGGTGGAGTCTTACTGTAAGGTATCAAAAACAATAAGCATGAGGAGAGCAATCACGTGTACTAAGTAGAATTTTCATAGAGCAAATGGATCATGAGTTATAACCATTTGAATATTGAATTTTTGAGATGATGGTGGCGCTATAGAGTTACTGCTAGAGACCCCATTTTTGGCCAAATGACTATTTATGACCACCACCACAACTGTGCCAAATTTCATCATTTTCCTACATACGGTTCATAGGGCTGCCATAGACTCCCATTGGGGAAGCGGAAAAATAATAATAATAATACTAACAGAAACAATAGGTGCCACAGCACCATAGGTGCTTGGCCCCTAATAATAATACTAACAAATATAGCTGCAAGCAGCGATACGGGGTCAAGCACCTTCAGCGCAATGAGCACCCAAAGCACAGCAAAAACGGCATGACGCAGCAAATGCGCAAAGCGCAGAAAGCGCGCAATACAGAGCCCGAACCCGAAGCAAAGCAAATGCAGAGCAGAACCACTGCAGTGCGGAGCAACAACAGTAAAGATGGCAAAAATATAATATCAGACAAAGTATTCAGAAGTTATAAGCAGTTCCATAAGAACTGTTATAGTTTATAACCCCTAGGTGGCGCTGTACTCTGACTTCCCAGGTACCTTCAGGACATCATGTCGAAGCTCCTTACTAATTTTTGCGCGGATATGTCAAATATTTCCAAAAATATAACAAATTATGTGAAATTTCAAAATGGCGGACAGGCGGTTCGGTCAAACCCGGCATAATACACATCGACAGATGCGGCATGAGGTAAGCAATCCATAGACATCAAGATCATAATTTTCTGACAAACAGTTCAGAAGTTATGGGCAAAAATAGCCTATTTTATTATCTCATGACCCATAGGTGGCGCTGTCACCAAATTTGGCATGGACCCCAAGTTCATGGTCCACATGAAGTGTACCAAATTTCATTTCAATTGATCAAAGAATGACTGAGCTACAGCTTCAGAACCATTTTTGCGTCAACCTCGTTAAGTTTGCGCATTTATTACTTTTGAACAAAGATAAATATCAAAATTCTGTTCAGTCATTTCTATGCGGCTTACTCCAAAGATCATCTGTGCCAAATCTCATAAGAATTGAACAACATTTGAAGGAGGAGTAGCGAAAAAATGGAATACTGTACATTTCAAAATGGCCGCTACTGTAATGGGTGGAGTTTTACTGTAAGGTATTAAAATCAACAAGCATGAGGAGAGCAATCACGTGTACTAAGTAGAATTTTCATAGATCAAGCGGATCAGAAGTTATAACCCTTTGAACATTGAATTTTTGCACTGCTGGTGGCGCTATAGAGTTAGTACTAGAGACCCCATTTTTGGTCACATGACTTTTTAAGACCACCACTACAACTGTGCCAAATTTCATCATTTTCCTATGTACGGTTCATAGGGCTGCCATAGACGCCTATGGCTAAGAAGAAGAAGAAGCAGAATAATAATAATAATAAATATAGCTGCAAGCAGCAATTGCGGGGTCAAGCACCTTCAGCGCAATGAGCACCCAAAGCACAGCAAAAACCACACGACGCAGCAAATGCGCAGAAAGCGCGCAATACAGAGCCCGAACCCGAAGCAAAGCAAATGCAGAGCAGAACCACTGCAGTGCGGAGCAACAACAGTAAAGATGGCAAAAATATAACACGTGTGGAAAACCAGACAGGTCGAGAAGAACGTGTTAAAGGGAACACAAAAGGAAATCTCAATAAGTGAAAGTAAGAGCTGGGATTCGAACCCATGACCTCAGGTTCCCAAAGCAACGCACTAACCGCATGCGCCACTAAGTAAACGATTAAACCACTGAGTTGGTGTGTCCAAGCTATAGAATAGAGATTTAGAGCTGTAAACATTGATATCCAGCAATTACCAAACGTGCAGAAATAACAACAGAGAGCACAAATAACTGAAATACAATGTATTGTATGAAAATCACAAAACTTAAGTGAGAAAAAAGTTAAGACAAAATATCACTGCACATGGGGTTTGAACCCATGACCTCAGAATCTCATGGCATGTGGTTAACCAGATGCGCAACTCAGCTAACACAGCTCAAAGGGCAGCAAAAAACAGCTTAGGTGCTTCAAGGATTGACGTGTGCCAATCAACACAGATGCAGAACTGACAGTGCAGAGCAGAACTATCAGAAATACAATGTATATGGGAATCAAAAAGCTCAAATGAGATTGAAGACAAGAACATCATTCTGTATAGTAATGCTATACAATATAATATACAGTCACATTAATTTACTATGACAAATAGACAACGTCACAGGCACGGTCAACTTTGGAGTGGTATTTCTAAGAAAGAGAACAGAATATCAAAAATCTGTTCGGTCATTTCTGTGCGGATTGCTCCAAACATTATACGAGCAGTACCTGGCATAAAATAAACAACATTTGTAAAAGGAGTAGCGAAAAAATAATCTACCATATGCTTTACAATAACACATGAACAGAATGTTGGAAAATGACAAACGAGGCATCGTTGCAATCGGCATAAACCAGTGAATACAATTTCACAAAGAAATTAATATCAGACAAAGTATTCAGAAGTTATAAGCAGTTCCATGAGAACTGTTATAGTTTATAACCCCTAGGTGGCGCTGTACTCTGACTTCCCAGGTACCTTCAGGACATCATGTCGAAGCTCCTTACTAATTTTTGCGCGGATATGTCCAATAGTTCAAAAAATATAACAAATTATGTGAAATTTCAAAATGGCGGACAGGCGGTTCGGTCAAACCCGGCATAATACACATCGACAGATGCGGCATGAGGTAAGCAATCCATAGACATCAAGATCATAATTTTCTGACAAACAGTTCAGAAGTTATGGGCAAAAATAGCCTATTTTATTATCTCATGACCCATAGGTGGCGCTGTCACCAAATTTGGCATGGACCCCAAGTTCATGGTCCACATGAAGTGTACCAAATTTCATTTCAATTGATCAAAGAATGACTGAGCTACAGCTTCAGAACCATTTTTGCGTCAACCTCGTTAAGTTTGCGCATTTATTACTTTTGAACAAAGATAAATATCAAAATTCTGTTCAGTCATTTCTATGCGGCTTACTCCAAAGATCATCTGTGCCAAATCTCATAAGAATTGAACAACATTTGAAGGAGGAGTAGCGAAAAAATGGAATACTGTACATTTTAAAATGGCCGCTACTGTAATGGGTGGAGTTTTACTGTAAGGTATTAAAATCAACAAGCATGAGGAGAGCAATCACGTGTACTAAGTAGAATTTTCATAGATCAAGCGGATCAGAAGTTATAACCCTTTGAACATTGAATTTTTGAACTGCTGGTGGCGCTATAGAGTTAGTACTAGAGACCCCATTTTTGGTCACATGACTATTTATGATCACCTCTACAACTGTGCCAAATTTCATCATTTTCCTATGTACGGTTCATAGGGCTGCCATAGACGCCTATGGCTAAGAAGAAGAAGAAGAAGCAGAATAATAATAATAATAATAAATATAGCTGCAAGCAGCGATTCGGGGCCAAGCACCTTTAGCGCAATGAGCACCCAAAGCACAGCAAGCAACATAGAAGGTATCAATCACCCAATGCTCACTGACCACCCAAGGTGCATCAAGAACACAAAGCGCAGCAAGTACCCAAAGCGTTGCAATGACAGAGCAGAACCACCGCAGTGCAGAGCAGCAACAGAAAACATGGCAAAAATAGAACATATGTGAACTACAGACAGGTCAAGAAGAATAGGTGGGAAAGAACAAAACTTAAATAGAAGAAATTAACACCTGCCTCAGGTGGGATTCGAACCCATGAACTCAGGATCTCTATGCATACGACTTAGTGGATGCGCCACTCAGCAGACACAGCTCAAGGGGCAGCAGGAAAGAGATTACAGAAATGCAAGCATTGACATATGCCAATCACCAAAGATGTAGAAATGACACCGCAGAGCAGAAATCACAGAAATACAATGTATATGAGAATCAAAAAGCTCAACTGAGATTGAAGACAAGAAGAACATTCCGTAGAGTAACGCTATAAAATGTAATATAAAGTAATTAACTATGACAAATAGACAACATCACAGGGACGATCAACTTTAGAGAGGTTTTTCTCAAAAAAATTCCTAGGTGCAAGAAAAATCTGTTCAGTCATTTCTGTGCGGATTGCTCCAAACATTATACGAGCAGAACCTGGCATAAAATAAACAAAATTTGTAAAAGGAGTAGCGAAAAAATCATTTACCATATGCCTTACAATAACACATGAACAGAATGATGGAAAATGACAAATGAGGTATCGTTGCAATCGGCATAAACCAGTGAATACAATTTCACAAAGAAAATTAATATCCGACAAAGTATTCAGAAGTTATGAGCAGTTCTATAAGAACTGTTATAGTTTATAACCCCTAGGTGGCGCTGTATTCTGACTTCCCAGATACAATCAGGACATCATGCCAAAGCTTCCTACCGATTTTTGCGCCAATATATCCAATACTTCAAAAGTTATAACAATTTATGACAAATTTCAAAATGGCGGACAGGCGGTTCGGTCAAACCCGGCATAATACACATCGACAGATGCGGCATGAGGTAAGGAATCCGTAGACACCAATATCATAATTTTCTGACAAACGATTCAGAAGTTATGCGCAAAAATAGCCTTTTTTACTATCTCATGACCCATAGGTGGCGCTGTCACCAAATTTGGCATGGACCCCCAGTTCATGGTCGACATGAAGCGTACCAAATTTCATCTCGATTGATCAAAGAATGACCGAGATACAGCTTCAGAACCAATTTTGCGTCAATCTCGTTAAGTTCACGCATTAATTACTTTTAAATAAAGAAAAATATCAAAATTCTGTTCAGTCATTTCTATGCGGCTCACTCCAAAGATCACATGTGCCAAATCTCATAAGAATTGAACCAAATTTGAAGGAGGAGTAGCGAAAAAACGAAATACTGTACATTTCAAAATGGCCGCTACTGTAATGGGTGGAGTCTTACTGTAAGGTATTAAAAACAACAAGCATGAGGAGAGCAATCACGTGTACGAAGTAGAATTTTCATAGATCAAGCGGATCAGCAGTTATAACCATTTGAACATTGAATTTTTGCACTGCTGGTGGCGCTATAGAGTTAGTGGTAGAGACCCCATTTTTGGTCACTTGACTTTTCAGGACCACCTCTACAACTGTGCGAAATTTCATCATTTTCCTATGTACGGTTCATAGGGCTGCCATAGACACCAATGGCTAAGAAGAAGAAGAAGAAGCAGAATAATAATAATACTAACAATTCCAATAGGTGTCTCAGCACCTTCGGTGCTTGACCCCTAAATATAGCTGCAAGCAGCGATTCGGGGCCAAGCACCTTTAGCGCAATGAGCACCCAAAGCACAGCAAGCAACATAGAAGGTATCAATCACCCAATGCTCACTGACCACCCAAGGTGCATCAAGAACACAAAGCGCAGCAAGTACCCAAAGCGTTGCAATGACAGAGCAGAACCACCGCAGTGCAGAGCAGCAACAGAAAACATGGCAAAAATAGAACATATGTGAACTACAGACAGGTCAAGAAGAATAGGTGGGAAAGAACAAAACTTTAATAGAAGAAATTAACACCTGCCTCAGGTGGGATTCGAACCCATGAACTCAGGATCTCTATGCATACGACTTAATGGATGCGCCACTCAGCAGACACAGCTCAAGGGGCAGCAGGAAAGAGATTACAGAAATGCAAGCATTGACATATGCCAATCACCAAAGATGTAGAAATGACACCGCAGAGCAGAAATCACAGAAATACAATGTATATGAGAATCAAAAAGCTCAAGTGAGATTGAAGACAAGAAGAACATTCCGTAGAGTAACGCTATAAAATGTAATATAAAGTAATTAACTATGACAAATAGACAACATCACAGGGACGATCAACTTTACAGAGGTTTTTCTAAAAAAATTCCTAGGTGCAAGAAAAATCTGTTCAGTCATTTCTGTGCGGATTGCTCCAAACATTATACGAGCAGAACCTGGCATAAAATAAACAAAATTTGTAAAAGGAGTAGCGAAAAAATCATTTACCATATGCCTTACAATAACACATGAACAGAATGATGGAAAATGACAAACGAGGTATCGTTGCAATCGGCATAAACCAGTGAATACAATTTCACAAAGAAAATTAATATCCGACAAAGTATTCAGAAGTTATGAGCAGTTCTATAAGAACTGTTATAGTTTATAACCCCTAGGTGGCGCTGTATTCTGACTTCCCAGATACAATCAGGACATCATGCCAAAGCTTACTACCGATTTTTGCGCCAATATATCCAATACTTCAAAAGTTATAACAATTTATGACAAATTTCAAAATGGCGGACAGGCGGTTCGGTCAAACCCGGCATAATACACATCGACAGATGCGGCATGAGGTAAGGAATCCGTAGACACCAAGATCATAATTTTCTGACAAACGATTCAGAAGTTATGCGCAAAAATAGCCTTTTTTACTATCTCATGACCCATAGGTGGCGCTGTCACCAAATTTGGCATGGACCCCCATTTCATGGTCGACATGAAGCGTACCAAATTTCATCTCGATTGATCAAAGAATGACCGAGATACAGCTTCAGAACCAATTTTGCGTCAATCTCGTTAAGTTCACGCATGAATTACTTTTAAATAAAGAAAAATATCAAAATTCTGTTCAGTCATTTCTATGCGGCTCACTCCAAAGATCACATGTGCCAAATCTCATAAGAATTGAACGAAATTTGAAGGAGGAGTAGCGAAAAAACGAAATACTGTACATTTCAAAATGGCCGCTACTGTAATGGGTGGAGTCTTACTGTAAAGTATCAAATTCAATAAGTGGGATGAGAGCAATCACGTGTACTAAGTAGAATTTTCATAGATCAAATGGTTCACCAATTATAACAGTTTGAACATTGAATTTTTGCACTGCTGGTGGCGCTATAGAGTTACTGCTAGAGACCCCATTTTTGGTCACATGACTTTTTAGGACCACCACTACAACTGTGCCAAATTTCATCACTCTACTACTTACGGTTCATAGGGCTGCCATAGACTCCCATTGGACAAGAGTAAGAATAATAATAATAATACTAACAATTGCAATAGGTGTCTCAGCACCTTCGGTGCTTGACCCCTAATAATACTAACAATTACAATAGGTGTCTCAGCACCTTCGGTGCTTGACCCCTAAATATAGCTGCAAGCAGCGATTCGGGGCCAAGCACCTTTAGCGCAATGAGCACCCAAAGCACAGCAAGCAACATAGAAGGTATCAATAACCCAATGCTCACTGACCACCCAAGGTGCATCAAGAACACAAAGCGCAGCAAGTACCCAAAGCGTTGCAATGACAGAGCAGAACCACCGCAGTGCAGAGCAGCAACAGAAAACATGGCAAAAATAGAACATATGTGAACTACAGACAGGTCAAGAAGAATAGGTGGGAAAGAACAAAACTTTAATAGAAGAAATTAACACCTGCCTCAGGTGGGATTCAAACCCATGAACTCAGGATCTCTATGCATACGACTTAGTGGATGCGCCACTCAGCAGACACAGCTCAAGGGGCAGCAGGTAAGAGATTACAGAAATGCAAGCATTGACATATGCCAATCACCAAAGATGTAGAAATGACACCGCAGAGCAGAAATCACAGAAATACAATGTATATGAGAATCAAAAAGCTCAAGTGAGATTGAAGACAAGAAGAACATTCCGTAGAGTAACGCTATAAAATGTAATATAAAGTAATTAACTATGACAAATAGACAACATCACAGGGACGATCAACTTTACAGAGGTTTTTCTCAAAAAAATTCCTAGGTGCAAGAAAAATCTGTTCAGTCATTTCTGTGCGGATTGCTCCAAACATTATACGAGCAGAACCTGGCATAAAATAAACAAAATTTGTAAAAGGAGTAGCGAAAAAATCATTTACCATAAGCCTTACAATAACACATGAACAGAATGATGGAAAATGACAAACGAGGTATCGTTGCAATCGGCATAAACCAGTGAATACAATTTCACAAAGAAAATTAATATCCGACAAAGTATTCAGAAGTTATGAGCAGTTCTATAAGAACTGTTATAGTTTATAACCCCTAGGTGGCGCTGTATTCTGACTTCCCAGATACAATCAGGACATCATGCCGAAGCTTCCTACCGATTTTTGCGCCAATATATCCAATACTTCAAAAGTTATAACAATTTATGACAAATTTCAAAATGGCGGACAAGCGGTTCGGTCAAGCCCGGCATAATACACATCGACAGATGCGGCATGAGGTAAGGAATCCGTAGACACCAAGATCATAATTTTCTGACAAACGATTCAGAAGTTATGCGCAAAAATAGCCTTTTTTCCTATCTCATGACCCATAGGTGGCGCTGTCACCAAATTTGGCATGGACCCCCATTTCATGGTCGACATGAAGCGTACCAAATTTCATCTCGATTGATCAAAGAATGACCGAGATACAGCTTCAGAACCAATTTTGCGTCAATCTCGTTAAGTTCACGCATTAAATACTTTTAAATAAAGAAAAATATCAAATTTCTGTTCAGTCATTTCTATGCGGCTCACTCCAAAGATCACATGTGCCAAATCTCATAAGAATTTAACCAAATTTGAAGGAGGAATAGCGAAAAAACGAAATACTGTACATTTCAAAATGGCCGCTACTGTAATGGGTGGAGTCTTACTGTAAGGTATTAAAAACAATAAGCATGAGGAGAGCAATCACGTGTACTAAGTAGAATTTTCATAGAGCAAATGGATCATGAGTTATAACCATTTGAACATTGAATTTTTGAGATGATGGTGGCGCTATAGAGTTACTGCTAGAGACCCCATTTTTGGCCAAATGACTATTTATGACCACCACTACAACTGTGCCAAATTTCATCATTTTCCTACATACGGTTCATAGGGCTGCCATAGACACCAATGGCTAAGAAGAAGAAAAAAGTACAATTCCAATAGGTGTCTCAGCACCTTCGGTGCTTGACCCCTAAATATAGCTGCAAGCAGCGATTCGGGGCCAAGCACCTTTAGCGCAATGAGCACCCAAAGCACAGCAAGCAACATAGAAGGTATCAATAACCCAATGCTCACTGACCACCCAAGGTGCATCAAGAACACAAAGCGCAGCAAGTACCCAAAGCGTTGCAATGACAGAGCAGAACCATCGCAGTGCAGAGCAGCAACAGAAAACATGGCAAAAATAGAACATATGTGAACTACAGACAGGTCAAGAAGAATACTGGGGAAAGAACAAAACTTTAATAGAAGAATCTAACACCTGCCTCAGGCTGGATTCAAACCCATGAACTCAGGATCTCTATGCATACGACTTAGACAGATGTGCCACTCAGTAGACACAGCTCAAAGAGCAGCAGAAAAGAGCTTACATGCCATACAAAGAATTCAGAAGTCATAATCAGTTCTATAAGAACTGTTATAGTTTATAACCCCTAGGTGGCGCTATTCTCTGATTTCCTCAGGACATCATGCCGAAGCTCCCTACCGATTTTTGCCCCGATATATCCGATACTTCAAAAGTTATAGCAAATTATCACAAATTTCAAAATGGCGGACAGGCGATTCGGTCAAAGCC
This sequence comes from Paramisgurnus dabryanus, assembly GCF_030506205.2. NCBI lineage: Eukaryota > Metazoa > Chordata > Actinopteri > Cypriniformes > Cobitidae > Paramisgurnus > Paramisgurnus dabryanus. Next base: position 3,532,275 of record NC_133342.1, read on the forward strand.
GGCATAATACATATCGACAGATGCGGCATGACCCAAGGAATCCGTAGACACCACGATCATAATTTTCTGACAAACGATTCAGTAGATATGGGCAAAAATAGCCTTTTTTCATATCTCATGACCCATAGGTGGCGCTGTCACCAAATTTGGCATGGACCCACAGTTCATGGTCGACATGAAGTGTACCAAATTTCATCTCGATTGATCAAAGAATGACCGAGCTACAGCTTCAGAACCATTTTTGCGTCAATCTCGTTAAGTTCACGCATTAATAACTTTTGAATAAAAAAAAAAATCAAAATTCTGTTCAGTCATTTCTATGCGGATGACTCCAAAGATCACCTGTGCCAAATCTCATAAGAATTGAACCACATTTGAAGGAGGAGTAGCGAAAAAACGAAATACTGTACATTTCAAAATGGCCGCTACTGTAATGGGTGGAGTCTTAATGTAGAGTATCAAATTCAATAAGCGGGATGAGAGCAATCACATGCACTAAGTAGAATTTTCATAGATCTAATGGATCATGAGTTATAACCATTTGAATATTGAATTTTTGAGATAATGGTGGCGCTATAGAGTTACTGCTAGAGACCCAATTTTTGGCCACATGACTATTTATGACCACCACTACAACTGTGCCAAATTTCATCATTTTCCTACATACGCTTCATAGGGCTGCCATAGACTCCCATTGGGGAAGAAGAAAAATTTACTAACAGAAACAATGACCAATATAGCTGCAAGCAGCAATTGCGGGGTCAAGCACCTTCAGCGCAATGAGCACCCAAAGCACAGCAAAAACCACACGACGCAGCAAATGCGCAAAGCGCAGAAAGCGCGCAATACAGAGCCCGAACCCGAAGCAAAGCAAATGCAGAGCAGAACCACTGCAGTGCGGAGCAACAACAGTAAAGATGGCAAAAATATAACACGTGTGGAAAACCAGACAGGTCGAGAAGAACGTGTTAAAGGGAACACAAAAGGAAATCTCAATAAGTGAAAGTAAGAGCTGGGATTCGAACCCATGACCTCAGGTTCCCAAAGCAACGCACTAACCGCATGCGCCACTGAGTAAACGATTAAACCACTGAGTTGGTGTGTCCAAGCTATAGAATAGAGATTTAGAGCTGTAAACATTGATATCCAGCAATTACCAAACGTGCAGAAATAACAACAGAGAGCACAAATAACTGAAATACAATGTATTGTATGAAAATCACAAAACTTAAGTGAGAAAAAAGTTAAGACAAAATATCACTGCACATGGGGTTTGAACCCATGACCTCAGAATCTCATGGCATGTGGTTAACCAGATGCGCAACTCAGCTAACACAGCTCAAAGGGCAGCAAAAAACAGCTTAGGTGCTTCAAGGATTGACGTGTGCCAATCAACACAGATGCAGAACTGACAGTGCAGAGCAGAACTATCAGAAATACAATGTATATGGGAATCAAAAAGCTCAAATGAGATTGAAGACAAGAACATCATTCTGTATAGTAATGCTATACAATGTAATATACAGTCACATTAATTTACTATGACAAATAGACAACGTCACAGGCACGGTCAACTTTGGAGTGGTATTTCTAAGAAAGAGAACAGAATATCAAAAATCTGTTCGGTCATTTCTGTGCGGATTGCTCCAAACATTATACGAGCAGTACCTGGCATAAAATAAACAACATTTGTAAAAGGAGTAGCGAAAAAATAATCTACCATATGCTTTACAATAACACATGAACAGAATGTTGGAAAATGACAAACGAGGCATCGTTGCAATCGGCATAAACCAGTGAATACAATTTCACAAAGAAATTAATATCAGACAAAGTATTCAGAAGTTATAAGCAGTTCCATGAGAACTGTTATAGTTTATAACCCCTAGGTGGCGCTGTACTCTGACTTCCCAGGTACCTTCAGGACATCATGTCGAAGCTCCTTACTAATTTTTGCGCGGATATGTCCAATAGTTCAAAAAATATAACAAATTATGTGAAATTTCAAAATGGCGGACAGGCGGTTCGGTCAAACCCGGCATAATACACATCGACAGATGCGGCATGAGGTAAGCAATCCATAGACATCAAGATCATAATTTTCTGACAAACAGTTCAGAAGTTATGGGCAAAAATAGCCTATTTTATTATCTCATGACCCATAGGTGGCGCTGTCACCAAATTTGGCATGGACCCCAAGTTCATGGTCCACATGAAGTGTACCAAATTTCATTTCAATTGATCAAAGAATGACTGAGCTACAGCTTCAGAACCATTTTTGCGTCAACCTCGTTAAGTTTGCGCATTTATTACTTTTGAACAAAGATAAATATCAAAATTCTGTTCAGTCATTTCTATGCGGCTTACTCCAAAGATCATCTGTGCCAAATCTCATAAGAATTGAACAACATTTGAAGGAGGAGTAGCGAAAAAATGGAATACTGTACATTTCAAAATGGCCGCTACTGTAATGGGTGGAGTTTTACTGTAAGGTATTAAAATCAACAAGCATGAGGAGAGCAATCACGTGTACTAAGTAGAATTTTCATAGATCAAGCGGATCAGAAGTTATAACCCTTTGAACATTGAATTTTTGAACTGCTGGTGGCGCTATAGAGTTAGTACTAGAGACCCCATTTTTGGTCACATGACTTTTTAAGACCACCACTACAACTGTGCCAAATTTCATCATTTTCCTATGTACGGTTCATAGGGCTGCCATAGACGCCTATGGCTAAGAAGAAGAAGAAGAAGCAGAATAATAATAATAATAATAATAATACTAACAATTACAATAGGTGTCTCAGCACCTTCGGTGCTTGACCCCTAAATATAGCTGCAAGCAGCGATTCGGGGCCAAGCACCTTTAGCGCAATGAGCACCCAAAGCACAGCAAGTAACATAGAAGGTATCAATCACCCAATGCTCACTGACCACCCAAGGTGCATCAAGAACACAAAGCGCAGCAAGTACCCAAAGCGTTGCAATGACAGAGCAGAACCACCGCAGTGCAGAGCAGCAACAGAAAACATGGCAAAAATAGAACATATGTGAACTACAGACAGGTCAAGAAGAATAGGTGGGAAAGAACAAAACTTTAATAGAAGAAATTAACACCTGCCTCATGTGGGATTCGAACCCATGAACTCAGGATATCTATGCATACGACTTATTGGATGCGCCACTCAGCAGACACAGCTCAAGGGGCAGCAGGAAAGAGATTACAGAAATGCAAGCATTGACATATGCCAATCACCAAAGATTTAGAAATGACACCGCAGAGCAGAAATCACAGAAATACAATGTATATGAGAATCAAAAAGCTCAAGTGAGATTGAAGACAAGAAGAACATTCCGTAGAGTAACGCTATAAAATGTAATATAAAGTAATTAACTATGACAAATAGACAACATCACAGGGACGATCAACTTTACAGAGGTTTTTCTCAAAAAAATTCCTAGGTGCAAGAAAAATCTGTTCAGTCATTTCTGTGCGGATTGCTCCAAACATTATACGAGCAGAACCTGGCATAAAATAAACAAAATTTGTAAAAGGAGTAGCGAAAAAATCATTTACCATATGCCTTACAATAACACATGAACAGAATGATGGAAAATGACAAACGAGGTATCGTTGCAATCGGCATAAACCAGTGAATACAATTTCACAAAGAAAATTAATATCCGACAAAGTATTCAGAAGTTATGAGCAGTTCTATAAGAACTGTTATAGTTTATAACCCCTAGGTGGCGCTGTATTCTGACTTCCCAGATACAATCAGGATATCATGCCAAAGCTTCCTACCGATTTTTGCGCCAATATATCCAATACTTCAAAAGTTATAACAATTTATGACAAATTTCAAAATGGCGGACAGGCGGTTCGGTCAAACCCGGCATAATACACATCGACAGATGGGGCATGAGGTAAGGAATCCGTAGACACCAATATCATAATTTTCTGACAAACGATTCAGAAGTTATGCGCAAAAATAGCCTTTTTTACTATCTCATGACCCATAGGTGGCGCTGTCACCAAATTTGGCATGGACCCCCAGTTCATGGTCGACATGAAGCGTACCAAATTTCATCTCGATTGATCAAAGAATGACCGAGATACAGCTTCAGAACCAATTTTGCGTCAATCTCGTTAAGTTCACGCATTAATTACTTTTAAATAAAGAAAAATATCAAAATTCTGTTCAGTCATTTCTATGCGGCTCACTCCAAAGATCACATGTGCCAAATCTCATAAGAATTGAACCAAATTTGAAGGAGGAGTAGCGAAAAAACGAAATACTGTACATTTCAAAATGGCCGCTACTGTAATGGGTGGAGTCTTACTGTAAGGTATTAAAAACAATAAGCATGAGGAGAGCAATCACGTGTACTAAGTAGAATTTTCATAGAGCAAATGGATCATGAGTTATAACCATTTGAACATTGAATTTTTGAGATGATGGTGGCGCTATAGAGTTACTGCTAGAGACCCCATTTTTGGCCACATGACTATTTATGACCACCACTACAACTGTGCCAAATTTCATCATTTTCCTACATACGGTTCATAGGGCTGCCATAGACACCAATGGCTAAGAAGAAGAAAAAAGTACAATTCCAATAGGTGTCTCAGCACCTTCGGTGCTTGACCCCTAAATATAGCTGCAAGCAGCAATTGCGGGGTCAAGCACCTTCAGCGCAATGAGCACCCAAAGCACAGCAAAAACCACACGACGCAGCAAATGCGCAAAGCGCAGAAAGCGCGCAATACAGAGCCCGAACCCGAAGCAAAGCAAATGCAGAGCAGAACCACTGCAGTGCGGAGCAACAACAGTAAAGATGGCAAAAATATAACACGTGTGGAAAACCAGACAGGTCGAGAAGAACGTGTTAAAGGGAACACAAAAGGAAATCTCAATAAGTGAAAGTAAGAGCTGGGATTCGAACCCATGACCTCAGGTTCCCAAAGCAACGCACTAACCGCATGCGCCACTGAGTAAACGATTAAACCACTGAGTTGGTGTGTCCAAGCTATAGAATAGAGATTTAGAGCTGTAAACATTGATATCCAGCAATTACCAAACGTGCAGAAATAACAACAGAGAGCACAAATAACTGAAATACAATGTATTGTATGAAAATCACAAAACTTAAGTGAGAAAAAAGTTAAGACAAAATATCACTGCACATGGGGTTTGAACCCATGACCTCAGAATCTCATGGCATGTGGTTAACCAGATGCGCAACTCAGCTAACACAGCTCAAAGGGCAGCAAAAAACAGCTTAGGTGCTTCAAGGATTGACGTGTGCCAATCAACACAGATGCAGAACTGACAGTGCAGAGCAGAACTATCAGAAATAAAATGTATATGGGAATCAAAAAGCTCAAATGAGATTGAAGACAAGAACATCATTCTGTATAGTAATGCTATACAATGTAATACACAGTCACATTAATTTACTATGACAAATAGACAACGTCACAGGCACGGTCAACTTTGGAGTGGTATTTCTAAGAAAGAGAACAGAATATCAAAAATCTGTTCGGTCATTTCTGTGCGGATTGCTCCAAACATTATACGAGCAGTACCTGGCATAAAATAAACAACATTTGTAAAAGGAGTAGCGAAAAAATAATCTACCATATGCTTTACAATAACACATGAACAGAATGTTGGAAAATGACAAACGAGGCATCGTTGCAATCGGCATAAACCAGTGAATACAATTTCACAAAGAAATTAATATCAGACAAAGTATTCAGAAGTTATAAGCAGTTCCATGAGAACTGTTATAGTTTATAACCCCTAGGTGGCGCTGTACTCTGACTTCCCAGGTACCTTCAGGACATCATGTCGAAGCTCCTTACTAATTTTTGCGCGGATATGTCCAATAGTTCAAAAAATATAACAAATTATGTGAAATTTCAAAATGGCGGACAGGCGGTTCGGTCAAACCCGGCATAATACACATCGACAGATGCGGCATGAGGTAAGCAATCCATAGACATCAAGATCATAATTTTCTGACAAACAGTTCAGAAGTTATGGGCAAAAATAGCCTATTTTATTATCTCATGACCCATAGGTGGCGCTGTCACCAAATTTGGCATGGACCCCAAGTTCATGGTCCACATGAAGTGTACCAAATTTCATTTCAATTGATCAAAGAATGACTGAGCTACAGCTTCAGAACCATTTTTGCGTCAACCTCGTTAAGTTTGCGCATTTATTACTTTTGAACAAAGATAAATATCAAAATTCTGTTCAGTCATTTCTATGCGGCTTACTCCAAAGATCATCTGTGCCAAATCTCATAAGAATTGAACAACATTTGAAGGAGGAGTAGCGAAAAAATGGAATACTGTACATTTCAAAATGGCCGCTACTGTAATGGGTGGAGTTTTACTGTAAGGTATTAAAATCAACAAGCATGAGGAGAGCAATCACGTGTACTAAGTAGAATTTTCATAGATCAAGCGGATCAGAAGTTATAACCCTTTGAACATTGAATTTTTGAACTGCTGGTGGCGCTATAGAGTTAGTACTAGATACCCCATTTTTGGTCACATGACTTTTTAAGACCACCACTACAACTGTGCCAAATTTCATCATTTTCCTATGTACGGTTCATAGGGCTGCCATAGACGCCTATGGCTAAGAAGAAGAAGCAGAATAATAATAATAAATATAGCTGCAAGCAGCAATTGCGGGGTCAAGCACCTTCAGCGCAATGAGCACCCAAAGCACAGCAAAAACCACACGACGCAGCAAATGCGCAAAGCGCAGAAAGCGCGCAATACAGAGCCCGAACCCGAAGCAAAGCAAATGCAGAGCAGAACCACTGCAGTGCGGAGCAACAACAGTAAAGATGGCAAAAATATAACACGTGTGGAAAACCAGACAGGTCGAGAAGAACGTGTTAAAGGGAACACAAAAGGAAATCTCAATAAGTGAAAGTAAGAGCTGGGATTCGAACCCATGACCTCAGGTTCCCAAAGCAACGCACTAACCGCATGCGCCACTGAGTAAACGATTAAACCACTGAGTTGGTGTGTCCAAGCTATAGAATAGAGATTTAGAGCTGTAAACATTGATATCCAGCAATTACCAAACGTGCAGAAATAACAACAGAGAGCACAAATAACTGAAATACAATGTATTGTATGAAAATCACAAAACTTAAGTGAGAAAAAAGTTAAGACAAAATATCACTGCACATGGGGTTTGAACCCATGACCTCAGAATCTCATGGCATGTGGTTAACCAGATGCGCAACTCAGCTAACACAGCTCAAAGGGCAGCAAAAAACAGCTTAGGTGCTTCAAGGATTGACGTGTGCCAATCAACACAGATGCAGAACTGACAGTGCAGAGCAGAACTATCAGAAATACAATGTATATGGGAATCAAAAAGCTCAAATGAGATTGAAGACAAGAACATCATTCTGTATAGTAATGCTATACAATGTAATATACAGTCACATTAATTTACTATGACAAATAGACAACGTCACAGGCACGGTCAACTTTGGAGTGGTATTTCTAAGAAAGAGAACAGAATATCAAAAATCTGTTCGGTCATTTCTGTGCGGATTGCTCCAAACATTATACGAGCAGTACCTGGCATAAAATAAACAACATTTGTAAAAGGAGTAGCGAAAAAATAATCTACCATATGCTTTACAATAACACATGAACAGAATGTTGGAAAATGACAAACGAGGCATCGTTGCAATCGGCATAAACCAGTGAATACAATTTCACAAAGAAATTAATATCAGACAAAGTATTCAGAAGTTATAAGCAGTTCCATGAGAACTGTTATAGTTTATAACCCCTAGGTGGCGCTGTACTCTGACTTCCCAGGTACCTTCAGGACATCATGTCGAAGCTCCTTACTAATTTTTGCGCGGATATGTCCAATAGTTCAAAAAATATAACAAATTATGTGAAATTTCAAAATGGCGGACAGGCGGTTCGGTCAAACCCGGCATAATACACATCGACAGATGCGGCATGAGGTAAGCAATCCATAGACATCAAGATCATAATTTTCTGACAAACAGTTCAGAAGTTATGGGCAAAAATAGCCTATTTTATTATCTCATGACCCATAGGTGGCGCTGTCACCAAATTTGGCATGGACCCCAAGTTCATGGTCCACATGAAGTGTACCAAATTTCATTTCAATTGATCAAAGAATGACTGAGCTACAGCTTCAGAACCATTTTTGCGTCAACCTCGTTAAGTTTGCGCATTTATTACTTTTGAACAAAGATAAATATCAAAATTCTGTTCAGTCATTTCTATGCGGCTTACTCCAAAGATCATCTGTGCCAAATCTCATAAGAATTGAACAACATTTGAAGGAGGAGTAGCGAAAAAATGGAATACTGTACATTTCAAAATGGCCGCTACTGTAATGGGTGGAGTTTTACTGTAAGGTATTAAAATCAACAAGCATGAGGAGAGCAATCACGTGTACTAAGTAGAATTTTCATAGATCAAGCGGATCAGAAGTTATAACCCTTTGAACATTGAATTTTTGAACTGCTGGTGGCGCTATAGAGTTAGTACTAGAGACCCCATTTTTGGTCACATGACTTTTTAAGACCACCACTACAACTGTGCCAAATTTCATCATTTTCCTATGTACGGTTCATAGGGCTGCCATAGACGCCTATGGCTAAGAAGAAGAAGAAGAAGCAGAATAATAATAATAAATATAGCTGCAAGCAGCGATACGGGGTCAAGCACCTTCAGCGCAATGAGCACCCAAAGCACAGCAAAAACGGCACGACGCAGCAAATGCGCAAAGCGCAGAAAGCGCGCAATACAGAGCCCGAAGCAAAGCAAATGCAGAGCAGAACCACTGCAGTGCGGAGCAACAACAGTAAAGATGGCAAAAATATAATATCAGACAAAGTTTTCAGAAGTTATAAGCAGTTCCATAAGAACTGTTATAGTTTATAACCCCTAGGTGGCGCTGTACTCTGACTTCCCAGGTACCTTCAGGACATCATGTCAAAGCTCCTTACTAATTTTTGCGCGGATATGTCCAATATTTCCAAAAATATAACAAATTATGTGAAATTTCAAAATGGCGGACAGGCGGTTCGGTCAAACCCGGCATAATACACATCGACAGATGCGGCATGAGGTAAGCAATCCATAGACATCAAGATCATAATTTTCTGACAAACAGTTCAGAAGTTATGGGCAAAAGTAGCCTATTTTATTATCTCATGACCCATAGGTGGCGCTGTCACCAAATTTGGCATGGACCCCAAGTTCATGGTCCACATGAAGTGTACCAAATTTCATTTCAATTGATCAAAGAATGACTGAGCTACAGCTTCAGAACCATTTTTGCGTCAACCTCGTTAAGTTTGCGCATTTATTACTTTTGAACAAAGATAAATATCAAAATTCTGTTCAGTCATTTCTATGCGGCTTACTCCAAAGATCATCTGTGCCAAATCTCATAAGAATTGAACAACATTTGAAGGAGGAGTAGCGAAAAAATGGAATACTGTACATTTCAAAATGGCCGCTACTGTAATGGGTGGAGTTTTACTGTAAGGTATTAAAAGCAACAAGCATGAGGAGAGCAATCACGTGTACTAAGTAGAATTTTCATAGATCAAGCGGATCAGAAGTTATAACCCTTTAAACATTGAATTTTTGCACTGCTGGTGGCGCTATAGAGTTAGTACTAGAGACCCCATTTTTGGTAACATTACTTTTTAAGACCACCACTACAACTGTGCCAAATTTCATCATTTTCCTATGTACGGTTCATAGGGCTGCCATAGACGCCTATGGCTAAGAAGAAGAAGCAGAATAATAATAAATATAGCTGCAAGCAGCGATTCGGGGCCAAGCACCTTTAGCGCAATGAGCACCCAAAGCACAGCAAGCAACATAGAAGGTATCAATCACCCAATGCTCACTGACCACCCAAGGTGCATCAAGAACACAAAGCGCAGCAAGTACCCAAAGCGTTGCAATGACAGAGCAGAACCACCGCAGTGCAGAGCAGCAACAGAAAACATGGCAAAAATAGAACATATGTGAACTACAGACAGGTCAAGAAGAATAGGTGGGAAAGAACAAAACTTTAATAGAAGAAATTAACACCTGCCTCAGGTGGGATTCGAACCCATGAACTCAGGATCTCTATGCATACGACTTAGTGGATGCGCCACTCAGCAGACACAGCTCAAGGGGCAGCAGGAAAGAGATTACAGAAATGCAAGCATTGACATATGCCAATCACCAAAGATGTAGAAATGACACCGCAGAGCAGAAATCACAGAAATACAATGTATATGAGAATCAAAAAGCTCAAGTGAGATTGAAGACAAGAAGAACATTCCATAGAGTAACGCTATAAAATGTAATATAAAGTAATTAACTATGACAAATAGACAACATCACAGGGACGATCAACTTTACAGAGGTTTTTCTCAAAAAAATTCCTAGGTGCAAGAAAAATCTGTTCAGTCATTTCTGTGCGGATTGCTCCAAACATTATACGAGCAGAACCTGGCATAAAATAAACAAAATTTGTAAAAGGAGTAGCGAAAAAATCATTTACCATATGCCTTACAATAACACATGAACAGAATGATGGAAAATGACAAACGAGGTATCGTTGCAATCGGCATAAACCAGTGAATACAATTTCACAAAGAAAATTAATATCCGACAAAGTATTCAGAAGTTAAGAGCAGTTCTATAAGAACTGTTATAGTTTATAACCCCTAGGTGGCGCTGTATTCTGACTTCCCAGATACAATCAGGACATCATGCCAAAGCTTCCTACCGATTTTTGCGCCAATATATCCGATACTTCAAAAGTTAAAGCAAATTATCACAAATTTCAAAATGGCGGACAGGCGATTCGGTCAAAGCCGGCATAACGCACATCGACAGATGCGGCATGAGGTAAGGAATCCGTAGACACCAATATCATAATTTTCTGACAAACGATTCAGAAGTTATGCGCAAAAATAGCCTTTTTTACTATCTCATGACCCATAGGTGGCGCTGTCACCAAATTTGGCATGGACCCCCAGTTCATGGTCGACATGAAGCGTACCAAATTTCATCTCGATTGATCAAAGAATGACCGAGATACAGCTTCAGAACCAATTTTGCGTCAATCTTATTAAGTTCACGCATGAATTACTTTTAAATAAAGAAAAATATCAAAATTCTGTTCAGTCATTTCTATGCGGCTCACTCCAAAGATCACATGTGCCAAATCTCATAAGAATTGAACCAAATTTGAAGGAGGAGTAGCGAAAAAACGAAATACTGTACATTTCAAAATGGCCGCTACTGTAATGGGTGGAGTCTTACTGTAAGGTATTAAAAACAATAAGCATGAGGAGAGCAATCACGTGTACTAAGTAGAATTTTCATAGAGCAAATGGATCATGAGTTATAACCATTTGAACATTGAATTTTTGAGATGATGGTGGCGCTATAGAGTTACTGCTAGAGACCCCATTTTTGGCCACATGACTATTTATGACCACCACTACAACTGTGCCAAATTTCATCATTTTCCTACATACGGTTCATAGGGCTGCCATAGACACCAATGGCTAAGAAGAAGAAAAAAGTACAATTCCAATAGGTGTCTCAGCACCTTCGGTGCTTGACCCCTAATAATAATAATAATACTAACAATTACAATAGGTGTCTCAGCACCTTCGGTGCTTGACCCCTAATAATAATACTAACAATTACAATAGGTGTCTCAGCACCTTCGGTGCTTGACCCCTAATAATAATACTAACAATTACAATAGGTGTCTCAGCACCTTCGGTGCTTGACCCCTAATTACAATAGGTGTCTCAGCACCTTCGGTGCTTGACCCCTAAATATAGCTGCAAGCAGCAATTGCGGGGTCAAGCACCTTCAGCGCAATGAGCACCCAAAGCACAGCAAAAACCACACGACGCAGCAAATGCGCAAAGCACAGAAAGCGCGCAATACAGAGCCCGAACCCGAAGCAAAGCAAATGCAGAGCAGAACCACTGCAGTGCGGAGCAACAACAGTAAATATGGCAAAAATATAACACGTGTGGAAAACCAGAGAGGTCGAGAAGAACGTGTTAAAGGGAACACAAAAGGAAATCTCAATAAGTGAAAGTAAGAGCTGGGATTCGAACCCATGACCTCAGGTTCCCAAAGCATCGCACTAACCGAATGCGCCACTGAGTAAACGATTAAACCACTGAGTTGGTGTGTCCAAGCTATAGAATAGAGATTTAGAACTGTAAACATTGATATCCAGCAATTACTAAAAGTGCAGAAATGACAACAGAGAGCACAAATAACTGAAATACAATGTATAGTATGAAAATCACAAAACTTAAGTGAGAAAAAAGTTAAGACAAAAACCACTGCACATGGGATTCAAACCCATGAACTCAGTTTCCCAAAGCACAACAGTTACCGCATGCGCCACTGAGTAAACGATTAAACCACTGAGTTGGTGTGTCCAAGCTATAGAATAGAGATTTAGAGCTGTAAACATTGATATCCAGCAATTACCAAACGTGCAGAAATGACAACAGAGAGCACAAATAACTGAAATACAATGTATTGTATGAAAATCACAAAACTTAAGTGAAAAAAAAAGTTAAGACAAAATATCACTGCACATGGGATTTGAACCCATGACCTCAGAATCTCATGGCATGTGGTTAACCAGATGCGCAAATCAGTTAACACAGCTCAAAGGGCAGCAAAAAACAGCTTAGGTGCTTTAAGGATTGACATGTGCCAATCAACACAGATGCAGAACTGACAGTGCAGAGCAGAACTATCAGAAATACAATGTATATGGGAATCAAAAAGCTCAAATGAGATTGAAGACAAGAACATCATTCTGTATAGTAATGCTATACAATGTAATATACAGTCACATTAATTTACTATGACAAATAGACAACGTCACAGGCACGGTCAACTTTGGAGTGGTATTTCTAAGAAAGAGAACAGAATATCAAAAATCTGTTCGGTCATTTCTCTGCGGATTGCTCCAAACATTATACGAGCAGTACCTGGCATAAAATAAACAACATTTGTAAAAGGAGTAGCGAAAAAATAATCTACCATATGCTTTACAATAACACATGAACAGAATGTTGGAAAATGACAAACGAGGCATCGTTGCAATCGGCATAAACCAGTGAATACAATTTCACAAAGAAATTAATATCAGACAAAGTATTCAGAAGTTATAAGCAGTTCCATGAGAACTGTTATAGTTTATAACCCCTAGGTGGCGCTGTACTCTGACTTCCCAGGTACCTTCAGGACATCATGTCGAAGCTCCTTACTAATTTTTGCGCGGATATGTCCAATAGTTCAAAAAATATAACAAATTATGTGAAATTTCAAAATGGCGGACAGGCGGTTCGGTCAAACCCTGCATAATACACATCGACAGATGCGGCATGAGGTAAGCAATCCATAGACATCAAGATCATAATTTTCTGACAAACAGTTCAGAAGTTATGGGCAAAAATAGCCTATTTTATTATCTCATGACCCATAGGTGGCGCTGTCACCAAATTTGGCATGGACCCCAAGTTCATGGTCCACATGAAGTGTACCAAATTTCATTTCAATAGATCAAAGAATGACTGAGCTACAGCTTCAGAACCATTTTTGCGTCAACCTCGTTAAGTTTGCGCATTTATTACTTTTGAACAAAGATAAGTATCAAAATTCTGTTCAGTCATTTCTATGCGGCTTACTCCAAAGATCATCTGTGCCAAATCTCATAAGAATTGAACAACATTTGAAGGAGGAGTAGCGAAAAAATGGAATACTGTACATTTCAAAATGGCCGCTACTGTAATGGGTGGAGTTTTACTGTAAGGTATTAAAATCAACAAGCATGAGGAGAGCAATCACGTGTACTAAGTAGAATTTTCATAGATCAAGCGGATCAGAAGTTATAACCCTTTGAACATTGAATTTTTGAACTGCTGGTGGCGCTATAGAGTTAGTACTAGAGACCCCATTTTTGGTCACATGACTTTTTAAGACCACCACTACAACTGTGCCAAATTTCATCATTTTCCTATGTACGGTTCATAGGGCTGCCATAGACGCCTATGGCTAAGAAGAAGAAGAAGCAGAATAATAATAATAAATATAGCTGCAAGCAGCGATTCGGGGCCAAGCACCTTTAGCGCAATGAGCACCCAAAGCACAGCAAGCAACATAGAAGGTATCAATCACCCAATGCTCACTGACCACCCAAGGTGCATCAAGAACACAAAGCGCAGCAAGTACCCAAAGCGTTGCAATGACAGAGCAGAACCACCGCAGTGCAGAGCAGCAACAGAAAACATGGCAAAAATAGAACATATGTGAACTACAGACAGGTCAAGAAGAATAGGTGGGAAAGAACAAAACTTTAATAGAAGAAATTAACACCTGCCTCAGGTGGGATTCGAACCCATGAACTCAGGATCTCTATGCATACGACTTAGTGGATGCGCCACTCAGCAGACACAGCTCAAGGGGCAGCAGGAAAGAGATTACAGAAATGCAAGCATTGACATATGCCAATCACCAAAGATGTAGAAATGACACCGCAGAGCAGAAATCACAGAAATACAATGTATATGAGAATCTAAAAGCTCAAGTGAGATTGAAGACAAGAAGAACATTCCGTAGAGTAACGCTATAAAATGTAATATAAAGTAATTAACTATGACAAATAGACAACATCACAGGGACGATCAACTTTACAGAGGTTTTTCTCAAAAAATTCCTAGGTGCAAGAAAAATCTGTTCAGTCATTTCTGTGCGGATTGCTCCAAACATTATACGAGCAGAACCTGGCATAAAATAAACAAAATTTGTAAAAGGAGTAGCGAAAAAATCATTTACCATATGCCTTACAATAACACATGAACAGAATGATGGAAAATGACAAACGAGGTATCGTTGCAATCGGCATAAACCAGTGAATACAATTTCACAAAGAAAATTAATATCCGACAAAGTATTCAGAAGTTATGAGCAGTTCTATAAGAACTGTTATAGTTTATAACCCCTAGGTGGCGCTGTATTCTGACTTCCCAGATACAATCAGGACATCATGCCAAAGCTTACTACCGATTTTTGCGCCAATATATCCAATACTTCAAAAGTTATAACAATTTATGACAAATTTCAAAATGGCGGACAGGCGGTTCGGTCAAACCCGGCATAATACACATCGACAGATGCGGCATGAGGTAAGGAATCCGTAGACACCAAGATCATAATTTTCTGACAAACGATTCAGAAGTTATGCGCAAAAATAGCCTTTTTTACTATCTCATGACCCATAGGTGGCGCTGTCACCAAATTTGGCATGGACCCACAGTTCATGGTCGACATGAAGCGTACCAAATTTCATCTCGATTGATCAAAGAATGACCGAGATACAGCTTCAGAACCAATTTTGCGTCAATCTCGTTAAGTTCACGCATTAATTACTTTTAAATAAAAAAAAATATCAAAATTCGGTTCAGTCATTTCTATGCGGCTCACTCCAAAGATCACATGTGCCAAATCTCATAAGAATTGAACCAAATTTGAAGGAGGAGTAGCGAAAAAACGAAATACTGTACATTTCAAAATGGCCGCTACTGTAATGGGTGGAGTCTTACTGTAAGGTATTAAAAACAATAAGCATGAGGAGAGCAATCACGTGTACTAAGTAGAATTTTCATAGAGCAAATGGATCATGAGTTATAACCATTTGAACATTGAATTTTTGAGATGATGGTGGCGCTATAGAGTTACTGCTAGAGACCCCATTTTTGGCCACATGACTATTTATGACCACCACTACAACTGTGCCAAATTTCATCATTTTCCTACATACGGTTCATAGGGCTGCCATAGACACCAATGGCTAAGAAGAAGAAAAAAGTACAATTCCAATAGGTGTCTCAGCACCTTCGGTGCTTGACCCCTAAATATAGCTGCAAGCAGCAATTGCGGGGTCAAGCACCTTCAGCGCAATGAGCACCCAAAGCACAGCAAAAACCACACGACGCAGCAAATGCGCAAAGCGCAGAAAGCGCGCAATACAGAGCCCGAACCCGAAGCAAAGCAAATGCAGAGCAGAACCACTGCAGTGCGGAGCAACAACAGTAAAGATGGCAAAAATATAACACGTGTGGAAAACCAGACAGGTCGAGAAGAACGTGTTAAAGGGAACACAAAAGGAAATCTCAATAAGTGAAAGTAAGAGCTGGGATTCGAACCCATGACCTCAGGTTCCCAAAGCAACGCACTAACCGCATGCGCCACTGAGTAAACGATTAAACCACTGAGTTGGTGTGTCCAAGCTATAGAATAGAGATTTAGAGCTGTAAACATTGATATCCAGCAATTACCAAACGTGCAGAAATAACAACAGAGAGCACAAATAACTGAAATACAATGTATTGTATGAAAATCACAAAACTTAAGTGAGAAAAAAGTTAAGACAAAATATCACTGCACATGGGGTTTGAACCCATGACCTCAGAATCTCATGGCATGTGGTTAACCAGATGCGCAACTCAGCTAACACAGCTCAAAGGGCAGCAAAAAACAGCTTAGGTGCTTCAAGGATTGACGTGTGCCAATCAACACAGATGCAGAACTGACAGTGCAGAGCAGAACTATCAGAAATACAATGTATATGGGAATCAAAAAGCTCAAATGAGATTGAAGACAAGAACATCATTCTGTATAGTAATGCTATACAATGTAATATACAGTCACATTAATTTACTATGACAAATAGACAACGTCACAGGCACGGTCAACTTTGGAGTGGTATTTCTAAGAAAGAGAACAGAATATCAAAAATCTGTTCGGTCATTTCTGTGCGGATTGCTCCAAACATTATACGAGCAGTACCTGGCATAAAATAAACAACATTTGTAAAAGGAGTAGCGAAAAAATAATCTACCATATGCTTTACAATAACACATGAACAGAATGTTGGAAAATGACAAACGAGGCATCGTTGCAATCGGCATAAACCAGGGAATACAATTTCACAAAGAAATTAATATCAGACAAAGTATTCAGAAGTTATAAGCAGTTCCATGAGAACTGTTATAGTTTATAACCCCTAGGTGGCGCTGTACTCTGACTTCCCAGGAACCTTCAGGACATCATGTCGAAGCTCCTTACTAATTTTTGCGCGGATATGTCCAATAGTTCAAAAAATATAACAAATTATGTGAAATTTCAAAATGGCGGACAGGCGGTTCGGTCAAACCCGGCATAATACACATCGACAGATGCGGCATGAGGTAAGCAATCCATAGACATCAAGATCATAATTTTCTGACAAACAGTTCAGAAGTTATGGGCAAAAATAGCCTATTTTATTATCTCATGACCCATAGGTGGCGCTGTCACCAAATTTGGCATGGACCCCAAGTTCATGGTCCACATGAAGTGTACCAAATTTCATTTCAATTGATCAAAGAATGACTGAGCTACAGCTTCAGAACCATTTTTGCGTCAACCTCGTTAAGTTTGCGCATTTATTACTTTTGAACAAAGATAAATATCAAAATTCTGTTCAGTCATTTCTATGCGGCTTACTCCAAAGATCATCTGTGCCAAATCTCATAAGAATTGAACAACATTTGAAGGAGGAGTAGCGAAAAAATGGAATACTGTACATTTCAAAATGGCCGCTACTGTAATGGGTGGAGTTTTACTGTAAGGTATTAAAATCAACAAGCATGAGGAGAGCAATCACGTGTACTAAGTAGAATTTTCATAGATCAAGCGGATCAGAAGTTATAACCCTTTGAACATTGAATTTTTGAACTGCTGGTGGCGCTATAGAGTTAGTACTAGAGACCCCATTTTTGGTCACATGACTTTTTAAGACCACCACTACAACTGTGCCAAATTTCATCATTTTCCTATGTACGGTTCATAGGGCTGCCATAGACGCCTATGGCTAAGAAGAAGAAGAAGAAGCAGAATAATAATAATAAATATAGCTGCAAGCAGCAATTGCGGGGTCAAGCACCTTCAGCGCAATGAGCACCCAAAGCACAGCAAAAACCACACGACGCAGCAAATGCGCAAAGCGCAGAAAGCGCGCAATACAGAGCCCGAACCCGAAGCAAAGCAAATGCAGAGCAGAACCACTGCAGTGCGGAGCAACAACAGTAAAGATGGCAAAAATATAACACGTGTGGAAAACCAGACAGGTCGAGAAGAACGTGTTAAAGGGAACACAAAAGGAAATCTCAATAAGTGAAAGTAAGAGCTGGGATTCGAACCCATGACCTCAGGTTCCCAAAGCAACGCACTAACCGCATGCGCCACTGAGTAAACGATTAAACCACTGAGTTGGTGTGTCCAAGCTATAGAATAGAGATTTAGAGCTGTAAACATTGATATCCAGCAATTACCAAACGTGCAGAAATAACAACAGAGAGCACAAATAACTGAAATACAATGTATTGTATGAAAATCACAAAACTTAAGTGAGAAAAAAGTTAAGACAAAATATCACTGCACATGGGGTTTGAACCCATGACCTCAGAATCTCATGGCATGTGGTTAACCAGATGCGCAACTCAGCTAACACAGCTCAAAGGGCAGCAAAAAACAGCTTAGGTGCTTCAAGGATTGACGTGTGCCAATCAACACAGATGCAGAACTGACAGTGCAGAGCAGAACTATCAGAAATACAATGTATATGGGAATCAAAAAGCTCAAATGAGATTGAAGACAAGAACATCATTCTGTATAGTAATGCTATACAATGTAATATACAGTCACATTAATTTACTATGACAAATAGACAACGTCACAGGCACGGTCAACTTTGGAGTGGTATTTCTAAGAAAGAGAACAGAATATCAAAAATCTGTTCGGTCATTTCTGTGCGGATTGCTCCAAACATTATACGAGCAGTACCTGGCATAAAATAAACAACATTTGTAAAAGGAGTAGCGAAAAAATAATCTACCATATGCTTTACAATAACACATGAACAGAATGTTGGAAAATGACAAACGAGGCATCGTTGCAATCGGCATAAACCAGTGAATACAATTTCACAAAGAAATTAATATCAGACAAAGTATTCAGAAGTTATAAGCAGTTCCATGAGAACTGTTATAGTTTATAACCCCTAGGTGGCGCTGTACTCTGACTTCCCAGGTACCTTCAGGACATCATGTCGAAGCTCCTTACTAATTTTTGCGCGGATATGTCCAATAGTTCAAAAAATATAACAAATTATGTGAAATTTCAAAATGGCGGACAGGCGGTTCGGTCAAACCCGGCATAATACACATCGACAGATGCGGCATGAGGTAAGCAATCCATAGACATCAAGATCATAATTTTCTGACAAACAGTTCAGAAGTTATGGGCAAAAAGAGCCTATTTTATTATCTCATGACCCATAGGTGGCGCTGTCACCAAATTTGGCATGGACCCCAAGTTCATGGTCCACATGAAGTGTACCAAATTTCATTTCAATTGATCAAAGAATGACTGAGCTACAGCTTCAGAACCATTTTTGCGTCAACCTCGTTAAGTTTGCGCATTTATTACTTTTGAACAAAGATAAATATCAAAATTCTGTTCAGTCATTTCTATGCAGCTTACTCCAAAGATCATCTGTGCCAAATCTCATAAGAATTGAACAACATTTGAAGGAGGAGTAGCGAAAAAATGGAATACTGTACATTTCAAAATGGCCGCTACTGTAATGGGTGGAGTTTTACTGTAAGGTATTAAAATCAACAAGCATGAGGAGAGCAATCACGTGTACTAAGTAGAATTTTCATAGATCAAGCGGATCAGAAGTTATAACCCTTTGAACATTGAATTTTTGAACTGCTGGTGGCGCTATAGAGTTAGTACTAGAGACCCCATTTTTGGTCACATGACTTTTTAAGACCACCACTACAACTGTGCCAAATTTCATCATTTTCCTATGTACGGTTCATAGGGCTGCCATAGACGCCTATGGCTAAGAAGAAGAAGAAGAAGCAGAATAATAATAATAAATATAGCTGCAAGCAGCAACGCGGGGTCAAGCAGCTTCAGCGCAATGAGCACCCAAAGCACAGCAAAAACCACACGACGCAGAAAATGCGCAAAGCGCAGAAAGCGCGCAATACAGAGCCCGAACCCGAAGCAAAGCAAATGCAGAGCAGAACCACTGCAGTGTGGAGCAACAACAGTAAAGATGGCAAAAATATAACACGTGTGGAAAACCAGACAGGTCGAGAAGAACGTGTTAAAGGGAACACAAAAGGAAATCTCAATAAGTGAAAGTAAGAGCTGGGATTCGAACCCATGACCTCAGATTCCCAAAGCAACGCACTAACCGCATGCGCCACTGAGTAAACGATTAAACCACTGAGTTGGTGTGTCCAAGCTATAGAATAGAGATTTAGAGCTGTAAACATTGATATCCAGCAATTACCAAACGTGCAGAAATAACAACAGAGAGCACAAATAACTGAAATACAATGTATTGTATGAAAATCACAAAACTTAAGTGAGAAAAAAGTTAAGACAAAATATCACTGCACATGGGGTTTGAACCCATGACCTCAGAATCTCATGGCATGTGGTTAACCAGATGCGCAACTCAGCTAACACAACTCAAAGGGCAGCAAAAAACAGCTTAGGTGCTTCAAGGATTGACGTGTGCCAATCAACACAGATGCAGAACTGACAGTGCAGAGCAGAACTATCAGAAATACAATGTATATGGGAATCAAAAAGCTCAAATGAGATTGAAGACAAGAACATCATTCTGTATAGTAATGCTATACAATGTAATATACAGTCACATTAATTTACTATGACAAATAGACAACGTCACAGGCACGGTCAACTTTGGAGTGGTATTTCTAAGAAAGAGAACAGAATATCAAAAATCTGTTCGGTCATTTCTGTGCGGATTGCTCCAAACATTATACGAGCAGTACCTGGCATAAAATAAACAACATTTGTAAAAGGAGTAGCGAAAAAATAATCTACCATATGCTTTACAATAACACATGAACAGAATGTTGGAAAATGACAAACGAGGCATCATTGCAATCGGCATAAACCAGTGAATACAATTTCACAAAGAAATTAATATCAGACAAAGTATTCAGAAGTTACAAGCAGTTCCATGAGAACTGTTATAGTTTATAACCCCTAGGTGGCGCTGTATTTGACTTCCCAGGTACCTTCAGGACATCATGTCGAAGCTCCTTACTAATTTTTGCGCGGATATGTCCAATAGTTCAAAAAATATAACAAATTATGTGAAATTTCAAAATGGCGGACAGGCGGTTCGGTCAAACCCGGCATAATACACATCGACAGATGCGGCATGAGGTAAGCAATCCATAGACATCAAGATCATAATTTTCTGACAAACAGTTCAGAAGTTATGGGCAAAAATAGCCTATTTTATTATCTCATGACCCATAGGTGGCGCTGTCACCAAATTTGGCATGGACCCCAAGTTCATGGTCCACATTTAGTGTACCAAATTTCATTTCAATTGATCAAAGAATGACTGAGCTACAGCTTCAGAACCATTTTTGCGTCAACCTTGTTAAGTTTGCGCATTTATTACTTTTGAACAAAGATAAATATCAAAATTCTGTTCAGTCATTTCTATGCGGCTTACTCCAAAGATCATCTGTGCCAAATCTCATAAGAATTGAACAACATTTGAAGGAGGAGTAGCGAAAAAATGGAATACTGTACATTTCAAAATGGCCGCTACTGTAATGGGTGGAGTTTTACTGTAAGGTATTAAAATCAACAAGCATGAGGAGAGCAATCACGTGTACTAAGTAGAATTTTCATAGATCAAGCGGATCAGAAGTTATAACCCTTTGAACATTGAATTTTTGAACTGCTGGTGGCGCTATAGAGTTAGTACTAGAGACCCCATTTTTGGTCACATGACTTTTTAAGACCACCACTACAACTGTGCCAAATTTCATCATTTTCCTATGTACGGTTCATAGGGCTGCCATAGACGCCTATGGCTAAGAAGAAGAAGAAGAAGCAGAATAATAATAATAATAATACTAACAATTACAATAGGTGTCTCAGCACCTTCGGTGCTTGACCCCTAATAATAATACTAACAATTACAATAGGTGTCTCAGCACCTTCGGTGCTTGACCCCTAAATATAGCTGCAAGCAGCGATTCGGGGCCAAGCACCTTTAGCACAATGAGCACCCAAAGCACAGCAAGCAACATAGAAGGTATCAATCACCCAATGCTCACTGACCAGCCAAGGTGCATCAAGAACACAAAGCGCAGCAAGTACCCAAAGCGTTGCAATGACGGAGCAGAACCAACGCAGTGCAGAGCAGCAACAGAAAACATGGCAAAAATAGAACATATGTGAACTACAGACAGGTCAAGAAGAATAGGTGGGAAAGAACAAAACTTTAATAGAAGAAATTAACACCTGCCTCAGGTGGGTTTCGAACCCATGAACTCAGGATCTCTATGCATACGACTTAGTGGATGCGCCACTCAGCAGACACAGCTCAAAGGGCAGCAGGAAAGAGATTACAGAAATGCAAGCATTGACATATGCCAATCACCAAAGATGTAGAAATGACACCGCAGAGCAGAAATCACAGAAATACAATGTATATGAGAATCAAAAAGCTCAAGTGAGATTGAAGACAAGAAGAACATTCCGTAGAGTAACGCTATAAAATGTAATATAAAGTAATTAACTATGACAAATAGACAACATCACAGGAACGATCAACTTTACAGAGGTTTTTCTCAAAAAAATTCCTAGGTGCAAGAAAAATCTGTTCAGTCATTTCTGTGCGGATTGCTCCAAACATTATACGAGCAGAACCTGGCATAAAATAAACAAAATTTGTAAAAGGAGTAGCGAAAAAATCATTTACCATATGCCTTACAATAACACATGAACAGAATGATGGAAAATGACAAACGAGATATCGTTGCAATCGGCATAAACCAGTGAATACAATTTCACAAAGAAAATTAATATCCGACAAAGTATTCAGAAGTTATGAGCAGTTCTATAAGAACTGTTATAGTTTATAACCCCTAGGTGGCGCTGTATTCTGACTTCCCAGATACAATCAGGACATCATGCCGAAGCTTCCTACCGATTTTTGCGCCAATA
This sequence comes from Paramisgurnus dabryanus, assembly GCF_030506205.2. Taxonomy (NCBI): domain Eukaryota; kingdom Metazoa; phylum Chordata; class Actinopteri; order Cypriniformes; family Cobitidae; genus Paramisgurnus; species Paramisgurnus dabryanus. Next base: position 3,555,493 of record NC_133342.1, read on the forward strand.
TATCCAATACTTCAAAAGTTATAACAATTTATGACAAATTTCAAAATGGCGGACAGGCGGTTCGGTCAAACCCGGCATAATACACATCGACAGATGCGGCATGAGGTAAGGAATCCGTAGACACCAAGATCATAATTTTCTGACAAACGATTCAGAAGTTATGCGCAAAAATAGCCTTTTTTACTATCTCATGACCCATAGGTGGCGCTGTCACCAAATTTGGCATGGACCCCCATTTCATGGTCGACATGAAGCGTACCAAATTTCATCTCGATTGATCAAAGAATGACCGAGAAACAGCTTCAGAACCAATTTTGCGTCAATCTCGTTAAGTTCACGCATTAATTACTTTTAACTAAAGAAAAATATCAAAATTCTGTTCAGTCATTTCTATGCGGCTCACTCCAAAGATCACATGTGCCAAATCTCATAAGAATTGAACCAAATTTGAAGGAGGAGTAGCGAAAAAACGAAATACTGTACATTTCAAAATGGCCGCTACTGTAATGGGTGGAGTCTTACTGTAAGGTATTAAAAACAATAAGCATGAGGAGAGCAATCACGTGTACTAAGTAGAATTTTCATAGAGCAAATGGATCATGAGTTATAACCATTTGAACATTGAATTTTTGAGATGATGGTGGCGCTATAGAGTTACTGCTAGAGACCCCATTTTTGGCCAAATGACTATTTATGACCACCACTACAACTGTGCCAAATTTCATCATTTTCCTACATACGGTTCATAGGGCTGCCATAGACACCAATGGCTAAGAAGAAGAAAAAAGTACAATTCCAATAGGTGTCTCAGCACCTTCGGTGCTTGACCCCTAATAATACTAACAATTACAATAGGTGTCTCAGCACCTTCGGTGCTTGACCCCTAATAATACTAACAATTACAATAGGTGTCTCAGCACCTTCGGTGCTTGACCCCTAATAATAATACTAACAATTACAATAGGTGTCTCAGCACCTTCGGTGCTTGACCCCTAATAATAATACTAACAATACCAATAGGTGTCATAGCACCATAGGTGCTTGGCCCCTAATAATACTAACAATTACAATAGGTGTCTCAGCACCTTCGGTGCTTGACCCCTAATAATAATAATAATAATACTAACAAATATAGCTGCAAGCAGCGATTCGGGGCCAAGCACCTGTAGCGCAATGAGCACCCAAAGCACAGCAAGCAACATAGAAGGTATCAATAACCCAATGCTCACTGACCACCCAAGGTGCATTAAGAACACAAAGCGCAGCAAGTACCCAAAGCGTTGCAATGACAGAGCAGAACCACCGCAGTGCAGAGCAGCAACAGAAAACATGGCAAAAATAGAACATATGTGAACTACAGACAGGTCAAGAAGAATAGGTGGGAAAGAACAAAACTTTAATAGAAGAAATTAACACCTGCCTCAGGTGGGATTCAAACCCATGAACTCAGGATCTCTATGCATACGACTTAGTGGATGCGCCACTCAGCAGACACAGCTCAAGGGGCAGCAGGAAAGAGATTACAGAAATGCAAGCATTGACATATGCCAATCACCAAAGATGTAGAAATGACACCGCAGAGCAAAAATCACAGAAATACAATGTATATGAGAATCAAAAAGCTCAAGTGAGATTGAAGACAAGAAGAACATTCCGTAGAGTAACGCTATAAAATGTAATATAAAGTAATTAACTATGACAAATAGACAACATCACAGGGACGATCAACTTTACAGAGGTTTTTCTCAAAAAAATTCCTAGGTGCAAGAAAAATCTGTTCAGTCATTTCTGTGCGGATTGCTCCAAACATTATACGAGCAGAACCTGGCATAAAATAAACAAAATTTGTAAAAGGAGTAGCGAAAAAATCATTTACCATAAGCCTTACAATAACACATGAACAGAATGATGGAAAATGACAAACGAGGTATCGTTGCAATCGGCATAAACCAGTGAATACAATTTCACAAAGAAAATTAATATCCGACAAAGTATTCAGAAGTTATGAGCAGTTCTATAAGAACTGTTATAGTTTATAACCCCTAGGTGGCGCTGTATTCTGACTTCCCAGATACAATCAGGACATCATGCCGAAGCTTCCTACCGATTTTTGCGCCAATATATCCAATACTTCAAAAGTTATAACAATTTATGACAAATTTCAAAATGGCGGACAGGCGGTTCGGTCAAACCCGGCATAAAACACATCGACAGATGCGGCATGAGGTAAGGAATCCGTAGACACCAAGATCATAATTTTCTGACAAACGATTCAGAAGTTATGCGCACAAATAGCCTTTTTTCCTATCTCATGACCCATAGGTGGCGCTGTCACCAAATTTGGCATGGACCCCCATTTCATGGTCGACATGAAGCGTACCAAATTTCATCTCGATTGATCAAAGAATGACCGAGATACAGCTTCAGAACCAATTTTGCGTCAATCTCGTTAAGTTCACGCATTAAATACTTTTAAATAAAGAAAAATATCAAAATTCTGTTCAGTAATTTCTATGCGGCTCACTCCAAAGATCACATGTGCCAAATCTCATAAGAATTGAACCAAATTTGAAGGAGGAGTAGCGAAAAAACGAAATACTGTACATTTCAAAATGGCCGCTACTGTAATGGGTGGAGTCTTACTGTAAGGTATTAAAAACAATAAGCATGAGGAGAGCAATCACGTGTACTAAGTAGAGTTTTCATAGAGCAAATGGATCATGAGTTATAACCATTTGAACATTGCATTTTTGAGATGATGGTGGCGCTATAGAGTTACTGCTAGAGACCCCATTTTTGGCCAAATGACTATTTATGACCACCACTACAACTGTGCCAAATTTCATCATTTTCCTACATACGGTTCATAGGGCTGCCATAGACACCAATGGCTAAGAAGAAGAAAAAAGTACAATTCCAATAGGTGTCTCAGCACCTTCGGTGCTTGACCCCTAATAAATATAGCTGCAAGCAGCGATACGGGGTCAAGCACCTTCGGCGCAATGAGCACCCAAAGCACAGCAAAAACGGCACGACGCAGCATATGCGCAAAGCGCAGAAAGCGCGCAATACAGAGCCCGAACCCGAAGCAAAGCAAATGCAGAGCAGAACCACTGCAGTGCGGAGCAACAACAGTAAAGATGGCAAAAATATAATATCAGACAAAGTATTCAGAAGTTATAAGCAGTTCCATAAGAACTGTTATAGTTTATAACCCCTAGGTGGCGCTGTACTCTGACTTCCCAGGTACCTTCAGGACATCATGTCGAAGCTCCTTATTAATTTTTGCGCGGATATGTCCAATATTTCAAAAAATATAACAAATTATGTGAAATTTCAAAATGGCGGACAGGCGGTTCGGTCAAACCCGGCATAATACACATCGACAGATGCGGCATGAGGTAAGCAATCCATAGACATCAAGATCATAATTTTCTGACAAACAGTTCAGAAGTTATGGGCAAAAATAGCCTATTTTATTATCTCATGACCCATAGGTGGCGCTGTCACCAAATTTGGCATGGACCCCAAGTTCATGGTCCACATGAAGTCTACCAAATTTCATTTCAATTGATCAAAGAATGACTGAGCTACAGCTTCAGAACCATTTTTGCGTCAACCTCGTTAAGTTTGCGCATTTATTACTTTTGAACAAAGATAAATATCAAAATTCTGTTCAGTCATTTCTATGCGGCTTACTCCAAAGATCATCTGTGCCAAATCTCATAAGAATTGAACAACATTTGAAGGAGGAGTAGCGAAAAAATGGAATACTGTACATTTCAAAATGGCCGCTACTGTAATGGGTGGAGTTTTACTGTAAGGTATTAAAATCAACAAGCATGAGGAGAGCAATCACGTGTACTAAGTAGAATTTTCATAGATCAAGCGGATCAGAAGTTATAACCCTTTGAACATTGAATTTTTGAACTGCTGGTGGCGCTATAGAGTTAGTACTAGAGACCCCATTTTTGGTCACATGACTTTTTAAGACCACCACTACAACTGTGCCAAATTTCATCATTTTCCTATGTACGGTTCATAGGGCTGCCATAGACGCCTATGGCTAAGAAGAAGAAGAAGCAGAATAATAATAATAATAATAATAATACTAACAAATATAGCTGCAAGCAGCAACACGGGGTCAAGCACCTTCGGCGCAATGAGCACCCAAAGCACAGCAAAAACGGCACGACCCAGCAAATGCGCAAAGCGCAGAAAGCGCGCAATACAGAGCCCGAACCCGAAGCAAAGCAAATGCAGAGCAGAACCACTGCAGTGCGGAGCAACAACAGTAAAGATGGCAAAAATATAATATCAGACAAAGTATTCAGAAGTTATAAGCAGTTCCATAAGAACTGTTATAGTTTATAACCCCTAGGTGGCGCTGTACTCTGACTTCCCAGGTACCTTCAGGACATCATGTCAAAGCTCCTTACTAATTTTTGCGCGGATATGTCCAATATTTCCAAAAATATAACAAATTATGTGAAATTTCAAAATGGCGGACAGGCGGTTCGGTCAAACCCGGCATAATACACATCGACAGATGCGGCATGAGGTAAGCAATCCAGAGACATCAAGATCATAATTTTCTGACAAACAGTTCAGAAGTTATGGGCAAAAATAGCCTATTTTATTATCTCATGACCCATAGGTGGCGCTGTCACCAAATTTGGCATGGACCCCAAGTTCATGGTCCACATGAAGTGTACCAAATTTCATTTGAATTGATCAAAGAATGACTGAGCTACAGCTTCAGAACCATTTTTGCGTCAACCTCGTTAAGTTTGCGCATTTATTACTTTTGAACAAAGATAAATATCAAAATTCTGTTCAGTCATTTCTATGCGGCTTACTCCAAAGATTATCTGTGCCAAATCTCATAAGAATTGAACAACATTTGAAGGAGGAGTAGCGAAAAAATGGAATACTGTACATTTCAAAATGGCCGCTACTGTAATGGGTGGAGTTTTACTGTAAGGTGTTAAAAGCAACAAGCATGAGGAGAGCAATCACGTGTACTAAGTAGAATTTTCATAGATTAAGCGGATCAGAAGTTATAACCATTTGAACATTGAATTTTTGCACTGCTGGTGGCGCTATAGAGTTAGAGCTAGAGACCCCATTTTTGGTCACTTGACTTTTCAGGACCACCTCTACAACTGTGCCAAATTTTATCATTTTCCTGTGTATGGTTCATAGGGCTGCCATAGACTCCCATTGGGGAAGAAGAAAAATTTACTAACAGAAACAATGACCAATATAGCTGCAAGCAGCGATTCGGGGCCAAGCACCTTTAGCGCAATGAGCACCCAAAGCACAGCAAGCAACATAGAAGGTATCAATAACCCAATGCTCACTGACCACCCAAGGTGCATCAAGAACACAAAGCGCAGCAAGTACCCAAAGCGTTGCAATGACAGAGCAGAACCACCGCAGTGCAGAGCAGCAACAGAAAACATGGCAAAAATAGAACATATGTGAACTACAGACAGGTCAAGAAGAACAGGTGGGAAAGAACAAAACTTTAATAGAAAAAACTAACACCTGCGTCAGGCTGGATTCAAACCCATGAACTCGAGATCTCTATGCATACGACTTAGACAGATGTGCCACTCAGTAGACACAGCTCAAGGAACAGCAGAAAAGAGCTTACATGCCATACAAAGAATTCAGAAGTTATAAGCAGTTCTATAAGAACTGTTATAGTTTATAACCCCTAGGTGGCGCTATTCTCTGATTTCCTCAGGACATCATGTCGAAGCTCCCTACCGATTTTTGCGCCGATATATCCGATACTTCAAAAGTTATAGCAATTTATCACAAATTTCAAAATGGCGGACAGACGGTTCGGTCAATCCCGGCATAATACACATCGACAGATGCGGCATGAGCCAAGGAATCCGTAGACACCAATATCATAATTTTCTGACAAACGATTCAGAAGTTATGCGCAAAAAGAGCCTTTTTTCCTATCTCATTACCCATAGGTGGCGCTGTCACCAAATTTGGCATGGACCCCCATTTCATGGTCGACATGAAGCGTACCAAATTTCATCTCGATTGATCAAAGAATGACCGAGATACAGCTTCAGAACCAATTTTGCGTCAATCTCGTTAAGTTCACGCATTAATTACTCTTGAATAAAGACAAATATCAAAATTCTGTTCAGTCATTTCTATGCGGCTCACTCCAAAGATCACATGTGCCAAATCTCATAAGAATTGAACCAAATTTGAAGGAGGAGTAGCGAAAAAACGAAATACTGTACATTTCAAAATGGCCGATACTGTAATGGGAGGAGTCTTACTGTAAAGTATCAAATTCAATAAGCGGGATGAGAGCAACCACATGCACCAAGTAGAATTCTCATAGATCTAATGGATCATGAGTTATAACCATTTGAATATTGAATTTTTGAGATAATGGTGGCGCTATAGAGTTACTGCTAGAGACCCCATTTTTGGCCACATGACTATTTATGACCACCACTACAACTATGCCAAATTTCATCATTTTCCTACATACGCTTCATAGGGCTGCCATAGACTCCCATTGGGGAAGAAGAAAAATTTACTAACAGAAACAATGACCAATATAGCTGCAAGCAGCGATTCGGGGCCAAGCAGATTTAGCGAAATGAGCACCCAAAGCACAGCAAACAACATAGAAGGTATCAATCACCCAATGCGCATTGAGCACCCAATCAAAAACACAAGGTGCAGCAAGTACCCAAAACGTAGCAATCACAGATCAGAACCACTGCAGTGCAGAGCAGCAACAGAAAACATGACAAAAATAGAACATATGTGAACTACAGACAGGTCAGGAAGAATAGGTGGGAAAGAACAAAACTTTAATAGAAGAAATTAACACCTGCCTCAGGCTGGATTCGAACCCATGAACTCAGGATCTCTATGCATACGACTTAACAGATGCGCCACTCAGTAGACACAGCTCAAGGGTCAGCAGAAAAGAGCTTACATGCCAAAGAATTCAGAAGTTATAAGCAATTCGATAAGAACTGTTATAGTTTATAACCCCTAGGTGGCGCTGTACTCTGATTTCCTCAGGACATCATGCCGAAGCTCCCTACCGATTTTTGCGCCGATATATCCGATACTTCAAAAGTTATAGCAATTTATCACAAATTTCAAAATGGCGGACAGACGGTTCGGTCAATCCCGGCATAATACACATTGACAGATTCGGCATGAGCCAAGGAATCCGTAGACATCAAGATCATAATTTTCTGACAAACGATTCAGAAGTTATGCGCAAAAATAGCCTTTTTTCATATCTCATTACCCATAGGTGGCGCTGTCACCAAATTTGGCATGGACCCCCAGTTCTTGGTCGACATGAAGTGTACCAAATTTCATCTCGATTGATCAAAGAATGACCGAGATACAGCTTCAGAACCAATTTTGCGTCAATCTTGTTAAGTTCACGCATTAATTACTTTTGAATAAAGAAAAATATCAAAATTCTGTTCAGTCATTTCTATGCGGCTCACTCCAAAGATCACCTGTGCCAAATCTCATAAGAATTGAACCACATTTGAAGGAGGAGTAGCGAAAAAACGAAATACTGTACATTTCAAAATGGCCGCTACTGTAATGGGTAGAGATCTTAATGTAAAGTATCAAATTCAATCAACGGGATGAGAGCAATCATGTGCACTAAGTAGAATTTTCATAGATCTAATGGATCACGAGTTATAACCATTTGAATATTGAATTTTTGAGATGATGGTGGCGCTATAGAGTTACTGCTAGAGACCCCATTTTTGGCCACATGACTATTTATGACCACCACTACAACTGTGCCAAATTTCATCATTTTCCTACATACGGTTCATAGGGCTGCCATAGACTCCCATTGGGGAAGAAGAAAAATTTACTAACAGAAACAATGACCAATATAGCTGCAAGCAGCAACACGGGGTCAAGCACCTTCGGCGCAATGCACACACAGCACAGCAAGCACACAAAGCACAGCAAGTTCACAATGCACAGCAAGCACACAAAGCACAGCAATTACACAAATCACAGCAGGCACACAAAGCACAGCAAGCTCACAAAGCACAGCAAGCACAAAAAGCACAGCAAGCACACAAAGCACAGCAAGCACACAAAGCACAGCAAGCTCACAATGCACAGCAAGCACACAAAGCACAGCAAGCTCACAATGCACAGCAAGCACACAAAGCACAGCAATTACACAAAGCACAGCAAGCTCACAAAGCACAGCAAGCACACAAAGCACAGCAAGCACGCAAAGCACAGCAAGCACACAAAGCACAGTAATCTCACAAAGCACAGCAAACTCACAAAGCACAGCAAACACACAAAGCACAGCAAGCTCACAAAGCACAGCAAGCTCACAAAGCACAGCAAACTCACAAAGCGCAGCAAGCACACAAAGCACAGCAAGCTCACAAAGCACAGCAAGCTCACAAAGCACAGCAAACTCACAAAGCACAGCAAGCTCACAAAGCACAGCAAGCACACAAAGCACAGTAAGCACACAAAGCACAGCAAGCACACAAAGCATAGCAACAAAAAAAGCACAGCAAGCACACAAAGCACAGCAAGCTCACAATGCACAGCAAGCACACAAGCACAGCAATTACACAAATCACAGCAGGCACACAAAGCACAGCAAGCTCACAAAGCACAGCAAGCACACAAACCACAGCAAGCACACAAAGCACAGCAAGCCCACAAAGCACAGCAAGCTCACAAAGCACAGCAAGCACACAAAGCACAGCAAGCTCACAAAGCACAGCAAGCTCACAAAGCACATCAAGTACACAAAGCACAGCAAGCACACAAAGCACAGCAAGCAAACAAAGCATAGCAAGCTCACAAAGCACAGCAAGCACACAAAGCACATCAATTACACAAATCACAACAGGCATACAAAGCACAGCAAGCTCACAAAGCACAGCAAGCACACAAAGCACAGCAGGCACACAAAGCACAGCAAGCACACAAAGCACAGCAATTACACAAATCACAGCAGGCACACAATGCACAGCAAGCTCACAAAGCACAGCAAGCACACAAAGCACAGCAAGCACACAAAGCACAGCAAGCTCACAATGCACACCAAGCACACAAAGCACAGCAATTACACAAATCACAGCAGGCACACAAAGCACAGTAAGCTCACAAAGCACAGCAAGCACACAAAGCACAGCAAGCTCACAAAGCACAGCAAGCACACAAAGCACAGCAAGCACACAAAGCACAGCAAGCACACAAAGCATAGCAAGCTCACAAAGCACAGCAAGCACACAAAGCACATTAATTACACAAATCACAGCAAGCTCACAAAGCACAGCAAGCACACAAAGCACAGCAAGCTCACAAAGCACAGCAAGCACACAAAGCACAGTAAGCTCACAAAGCACAGCAAGCTCACAAAGCACAGCAAGCACACAAAGCACAGCAAGCACACAAAGCACAGCAAGCACCATAAATTGCATCAAAAACGCAAGGCTCAGGAATCATAGAGCAGAACCACCACAATGCAGAGCAACAACAGCAAACATGGAAAAATAGAACACATGTGAACTACAGACAGGTTTAGAAGAATTGATGAGGAAGAACAAAATACCTGACTCAGGTGGGATTCGAACCCAGGATCTCAGAATCTCAATGCATACGATTAACTAGGTGCGCCACTCAGTTGACACGGTTCATTGGGCAGCAGAAAGAGATAACAGTATAATATCAATAAGAATTGTAATAGTTTATAACCCCTAGGTGGCGCTGTACTCTGACTTCCCAGGTAACTTCAGGACATCATGTCAAAGCTCCTTACCAATTTTTGTGCGGATATGTCAAATAGTTCAAAAAATATAACAATTTATGTTAAATTTCAAAATGGCAGACAGGTGGTTCGGTCAAACCCGGCATAATACACATTGACAGATGCGGCATGAGGTAAGCAATCCATAGACATCAAGATCATAATTTTCTGACAAGCAGTTCAGAAGTTATGGGCAAAAATAGCCTATTTTATTATCTCATGACCCATAGGTGGCGCTGTCACCAAATTTGGCATGGACCCCAAGATCATGGTCCACATGAAGTGTACCAAATTTCATTTCAATTGATCAAAGAATGACTGAGCTACAGCTTCAGAACCATTTTTGCGTCAACCTCGTTAAGTTTGCGCATTTATTACTTTTGAACAAAGATAAATATCAAAATTCTGTTCGGTCATTTCTATGCGGCTCACTCCAAAGATCATCTGTGCCAAATTTCATAAGAATTGAACCACATTTGAAGGAGGAGTAGCGAAAAAACGAAATACTGTACATTTCAAAATGGCCGCTACTGTAATGGGTGGAGTCTTACTGTAAAGTAACAAATTCAATAAGTGGGATGAGAGCAATCACGTGTACTAAGCAGAATTTTCATAGATCAAATGGTTCACCAATTATAACAGTTTGAACATTGAATTTTTGGACTACTGGTGGCGCTATAGAGTTACTGCTAAAGACTCCATTTTTGGTCACATGACTATTTATGACCACCTCTACATCTGTGCCAAATTTCATCATTTTCCTATGTACGGTTCATAGGGCTGCCATAGACTCCCATTGGGGAAAAATAATAATAATAATAATAATAATAATAATAATAATAATACTAACAAAAACAATAGGTGTCTCAGCACCTTCGGTGCTTGACCCCTAAATATAGCTGCAAGCAGCGATTCGGGGCCAAGCACCTTTAGCGCAATGAGCACCCAAAGCACAGCAAGCAACATAGAAGGTATCAATCACCCAATGCTCACTGACCACCCAAGGTGCATCAAGAACACAAAGCGCAGCAAGTACCCAAAGCGTTGCAATGACAGAGCAGAACCACCGCAGTGCAGAGCAGCAACAGAAAACATGGCAAAAATAGAACATATGTGAACTACAGACAGGTCAAGAAGAATAGGTGGGAAAGAACAAAACTTTAATAGAAGAAATTAACACCTGCCTCAGGTGGGATTCGAACCCATGAACTCAGGATCTCTATGCATACGACTTAATGGATGCCCCACTCAGCAGACACAGCTCAAGGGGCAGCAGGAAAGAGATTACAGAAATGCAAGCATTGACATATGCCAATCACCAAAGATGTAGAAATGACACCGCAGAGCAGAAATCACAGAAATACAATGTATATGAGAATCAAAAAGCTCAAGTGAGATTGAAGACAAGAAGAACATTCCGTAGAGTAACGCTATAAAATGTAATATAAAGTAATTAACTATGACAAATAGACAACATCACAGGGACGATCAACTTTACAGAGGTTTTTCTCAAAAAATTCCTAGGTGCAAGAAAAATCTGTTCAGTCATTTCTGTGCGGATTGCTCCAAACATTATACGAGCAGAACCTGGCATAAAATAAACAAAATTTGTAAAAGGAGTAGCGAAAAAATCATTTACCATATGCCTTACAATAACACATGAACAGAATGATGGAAAATGACAAACGAGGTATCGTTGCAATCGGCATAAACCAGTGAATACAATTTCACAAAGAAAATTAATATCCGACAAAGTATTCAGAAGTTATGAGCAGTTCTATAAGAACTGTTATAGTTTATAACCCCTAGGTGGCGCTGTATTCTGACTTCCCAGATACAATCAGGACATCATGCCAAAGCTTACTACCGATTTTTGCGCCAATATATCCAATACTTCAAAAGTTATAACAATTTATGACAAATTTCAAAATGGCGGACAGGCGGTTCGGTCAAACCCGGCATAATACACATCGACAGATGCGGCATGAGGTAAGGAATCCGTAGACACCAAGATCATAATTTTCTGACAAACGATTCAGAAGTTATGCGCAAAAATAGCCTTTTTTACTATCTCATGACCCATAGGTGGCGCTGTCACCAAATTTGGCATGGACCCCCATTTCATGGTCGACATGAAGCGTACCAAATTTCATCTCGATTGATCAAAGAATGACCGAGATACAGCTTCAGAACCAATTTTGCGTCAATCTCGTTAAGTTCACGCATGAATTACTTTTAAATAAAGAAAAATATCAAAATTCTGTTCAGTCATTTCTATGCGGCTCACTCCAAAGATCACATGTGCCAAATCTCATAAGAATTGAACCAAATTTGAAGGAGGAGTAGCGAAAAAACGAAATACTGTACATTTCAAAATGGCCGCTACTGTAATGGGTGGAGTCTTACTGTAAAGTATCAAATTCAATAAGTGGGATGAGAGCAATCACGTGTACTAAGTAGAATTTTCATAGATCAAATGGTTCACCAATTATAACAGTTTGAACATTGAATTTTTGCACTGCTGGTGGCGCTATAGAGTTACTGCTAGAGACCCCATTTTTGGTCACATGACTTTTTAGGACCACCACTACAACTGTGCCAAATTTCATCACTCTACTACTTACGGTTCATAGGGCTGCCATAGACTCCCATTGGACAAGAGTAAGAATAATAATAATAATACTAACAATTGCAATAGGTGTCTCAGCACCTTCGGTGCTTGACCCCTAAATATAGCTGCAAGCAGCGATTCGGGGCCAAGCACCTTTAGCGCAATGAGCACCCAAAGCACAGCAAGCAACATAGAAGGTATCAATAACCCAATGCTCACTGACCACCCAAGGTGCATCAAGAACACAAAGCGCAGCAAGTACCCAAAGCGTTGCAATGACAGAGCAGAACCACCGCAGTGCAGAGCAGCAACAGAAAACATGGCAAAAATAGAACATATGTGAACTACAGACAGGTCAAGAAGAATAGGTGGGAAAGAACAAAACTTTAATAGAAGAAATTAACACCTGCCTCAGGTGGGATGCGAACCCATGAACTCAGGATCTCTATGCATACAACTTAGTGGATGCGCCACTCAGCAGACACAGCTCAAGGGGCAGCAGGAAAGAGATTACAGAAATGCAAGCATTGACATATGCCAATCACCAAAGATGTAGAAATGACACCTCAGAGCAGAAATCACAGAAATACAATGTAAATGAGAATCAAAAAGCTCAAGTGAGATTGAAGACAAGAAGAACATTCCGTAGAGTAACGCTATAAAATGTAATATAAAGTAATTAACTATGACAAATAGACAACATCACAGGGACGATCAACTTTACAGAGGTTTTTCTCAAAAAAATTCCTAGGTGCAAGAAAAATCTGTTCAGTCATTTCTGTGCGGATTGCTCCAAACATTATACGAGCAGAACCTGGCATAAAATAAACAAAATTTGTAAAAGGAGTAGCGAAAAAATCATTTACCATATGCCTTACAATAACACATGAACAGAATGTTGGAAAATGACAAACGAGGTATCGTTGCAATCGGCATAAACCAGTGAATACAATTTCACAAAGAAAATGAATATCCGACAAAGTATTCAGAAGTTATGAGCAGTTCTATAAGAACTGTTATAGTTTATAACCCCTAGGTGGCGCTGTATTCTGACTTCCCAGATACAATCAGGACATCATGCCGAAGCTTCCTACCGATTTTTGCGCCAAAATATCCAATACTTCAAAAGTTATAACAATTTATGACAAATTTCAAAATGGCGGACAGGCGGTTCGGTCAAACCCGGCATAATACACATCGACAGATGCGGCATGAGGTAAGGAATCCGTAGACACCAAGATCATAATTTTCTGACAAACGATTCAGAAGTTATGCGCAAAAATAGCCTTTTTTCCTATCTCATGACCCATAGGTGGCGCTGTCACCAAATTTGGCATGGACCCCCATTTCATGGTCGACATGAAGCGTACCAAATTTCATCTTGATTGATCAAAGAATGACCGAGATACAGCTTCAGAACCAATTTTGCGTCAATCTTGTTAAGTTCACGCATTAATTACTTTTAAATAAAGAAAAATATCAAAATTCTGTTCAATCATTTCTATGCGGCTCACTCCAAAGATCACATGTGCCAAATCTCATAAGAATTGAACCAAATTTGAAGGAGGAGTAGCGAAAAAACGAAATACTGTACATTTCAAAATGGCCGCTACTGTAATGGGTGGAGTCTTACTGTAAGGTATTAAAAACAATAAGCATGAGGAGAGCAATCACGTGTACTAAGTAGAATTTTCATAGAGCAAGCGGATCAGCAGTTATAACCATTTGAACATTGAATTTTTGCACTGCTGGTGGCGCTATAGAGTTAATGCTAGAGACCCCATTTTTGGTCACTTGACTTTTCAGGACCACCTCTATAACTGTGCCAAATTTCATCATTTTCCTATGTACGGTTCATAGGGCTGCCATAGGCACCAATGGCTAAGAAGAAGAAAAAAGTACAATTCCAATAGGTGTCTCAGCACCTTCGGTGCTTGACCCCTAAATATAGCTGCAAGCAGCAATTGCGGGGTCAAGCACCTTCAGCGCAATGAGCACCCAAAGCACAGCAAAAACCACACGATGCAGCAAATGCGCAAAGCGCAGAAAGCGCGCAATACAGAGCCCGAACCCGAAGCAAAGCAAATGCAGAGCAGAACCACTGCAGTGCGGAGCAACAACAGTAAAGATGGCAAAAATATAACACGTGTGGAAAACCAGACAGGTCGAGAAGAACGTGTTAAAGGGAACACAAAAGGAAATCTCAATAAGTGAAAGTAAGAGCTGGGATTCGAACCCATGACCTCAGGTTCCCAAAGCAACGCACTAACCGCATGCGCCACTGAGTAAACGATTAAACCACTGAGTTGGTGTGTCCAAGCTATAGAATAGAGATTTAGAGCTGTAAACATTGATATCCAGCAATTACCAAACGTGCAGAAATAACAACAGAGAGCACAAATAACTGAAATACAATGTATTGTATGAAAATCACAAAACTTAAGTGAGAAAAAAGTTAAGACAAAATATCACTGCACATGGGGTTTGAACCCATGACCTCAGAATCTCATGGCATGTGGTTAACCAGATGCGCAACTCAGCTAACACAGCTCAAAGGGCAGCAAAAAACAGCTTAGGTGCTTCAAGGATTGACGTGTGCCAATCAACACAGATGCAGAACTGACAGTGCAGAGCAGAACTATCAGAAATACAATGTATATGGGAATCAAAAAGCTCAAATGAGATTGAAGACAAGAACATCATTCTGTATAGTAATGCTATACAATGTAATATACAGTCACATTAATTTACTATGACAAATAGACAACGTCACAGGCACGGTCAACTTTGGAGTGGTATTTCTAAGAAAGAGAACAGAATATCAAAAATCTGTTCGGTCATTTCTGTGCGGATTGCTCCAAACATTATACGAGCAGTACCTGGCATAAAATAAACAACATTTGTAAAAGGAGTAGCGAAAAAATAATCTACCATATGCTTTACAATGACACATGAACAGAATGTTGGAAAATGACAAACGAGGCATCGTTGCAATCGGCATAAACCAGTGAATACAATTTCACAAAGAAATTAATATCAGACAAAGTATTCAGAAGTTATAAGCAGTTCCATGAGAACTGTTATAGTTTATAACCCCTAGGTGGCGCTGTACTCTGACTTCCCAGGTACCTTCAGGACATCATGTCGAAGCTCCTTACTAATTTTTGCGCGGATATGTCCAATAGTTCAAAAAATATAACAAATTATGTGAAATTTCAAAATGGCGGACAGGCGGTTCGGTCAAACCCGGCATAATACACATCGACAGATGCGGCATGAGGTAAGCAATCCATAGACATCAAGATCGTAATTTTCTGACAAACAGTTCAGAAGTTATGGGCAAAAATAGCCTATTTTATTATCTCATGACCCATAGGTGGCGCTGTCACCAAATTTGGCATGGACCCCAAGTTCATGGTCCACATGAAGTGTACCAAATTTCATTTCAATTGATCAAAGAATGACTGAGCTACAGCTTCAGAACCATTTTTGCGTCAACCTCGTTAAGTTTGCGCATTTATTACTTTTGAACAAAGATAAATATCAAAATTCTGTTCAGTCATTTCTATGCGGCTTACTCCAAAGATCATCTGTGCCAAATCTCATAAGAATTGAACAACATTTGAAGGAGGAGTAGCGAAAAAATGGAATACTGTACATTTCAAAATGGCCGCTACTGTAATGGGTGGAGTTTTACTGTAAGGTATTAAAATCAACAAGCATGAGGAGAGCAATCACGTGTACTAAGTAGAATTTTCATAGATCAAGCGGATCAGAAGTTATAACCCTTTGAACATTGAATTTTTGAACTGCTGGTGGCGCTATAGAGTTAGTACTAGAGACCCCATTTTTGGTCACATGACTTTTTAAGACCACCACTACAACTGTGCCAAATTTCATCATTTTCCTATGTACGGTTCATAGGGCTGCCATAGACACCAATGGCTAAGAAGAAGAAGAAGAAGCAGAATAATAATAATACTAACAATTCCAATAGGTGTCTCAGCACCTTCGGTGCTTGACCCCTAATAATAATACTAACAATTACAATAGGTGTCTCAGCACCTTCGGTGCTTGACCCCTAAATATAGCTGCAAGCAGCGATTCGGGGCCAAGCACCTTTAGCGCAATGAGCACCCAAAGCACAGCAAGCAACATAGAAGGTATCAATCACCCAATGCTCACTGACCACCCAAGGTGCATCAAGAACACAAAGCGCAGCAAGTACCCAAAGCGTTGCAATGTCAGAGCAGAACCACCGCAGTGCAGAGCAGCAACAGAAAACATGGCAAAAATAGAACATATGTGAACTACAGACAGGTCAAGAAGAATAGGTGGGAAAGAACAAAACTTTAATAGAAGAAATTAACACCTGCCTCAGGTGGGATTCGAACCCATGAACTCAGGATCTCTATGCATACGACTTAGTGGATGCGCCACTCAGCAGACACAGCTCAAGGGGCAGCAGGAAAGAGATTACAGAAATGCAAGCATTGACATATGCCAATCACCAAAGATGTAGAAATGACACCGCAGAGCAGAAATCACAGAAATACAATGTATATGAGAATCAAAAAGCTCAAGTGAGATTGAAGACAAGAAGAACATTCCGTAGAGTAACGCTATAAAATGTAATATAAAGTAATTAACTATGACAAATAGACAACATCACAGGGACGATCAACTTTACAGAGGTTTTTCTCAAAAAAATTCCTAGGTGCAAGAAAAATCTGTTCAGTCATTTCTGTGCGGATTGCTCCAAACATTATACGAGCAGAACCTGGCATAAAATAAACAAAATTTGTAAAAGGAGTAGCGAAAAAATCATTTACCATATTCCTTACAATAACACATGAACAGAATGATGGAAAATGACAAACGAGGTATCGTTGCAATCGGCATAAACCAGTGAATACAATTTCACAAAGAAAATTAATATCCGACAAAGTATTCAGAAGTTATGAGCAGTTCTATAAGAACTGTTATAGTTTATAACCCCTAGGTGGCGCTGTATTCTGACTTCCCAGATACAATCAGGACATCATGCCAAAGCTTCCTACAGATTTTTGCGCCAATATATCCAATACTTCAAAAGTTATAACAATTTATGACAAATTTCAAAATGGCGGACAGGCGGTTCGGTCAAACCCGGCATAATACACATCGACAGATGCGGCATGAGGTAAGGAATCCGTAGACACCAATATCATAATTTTCTGACAAACGATTCAGAAGTTATGCGCAAAAATAGCCTTTTTTACTATCTCATGACCCATAGGTGGCGCTGTCACCAAATTTGGCATGGACCACCAGTTCATGGTCGACATGAAGCGTACCAAATTTCATCTCGATTGATCAAAGAATGACCGAGATACAGCTTCAGAACCAATTTTGCGTCAATCTCGTTAAGTTCACGCATTAATTACTTTTAAATAAAGAAAAATATCAAAATTCTGTTCAGTCATTTCTATGCGGCTCACTCCAAAGATCACATGTGCCAAATCTCATAAGAATTGAGCCAAATTTGAAGGAGGAGTAGCGAAAAAACGAAATACTGTACATTTCAAAATGGCCGCTACTGTAATGGGTGGAGTCTTACTGTATGGTATTAAAAACAATAAGCATGAGGAGAGCAATCACGTGTACTAAGTAGAATTTTCATAGAGCAAATGGATCATGAGTTATAACCATTTGAACATTGAATTTTTGAGATGATGGTGGCGCTATAGAGTTACTGCTAGAGACCCCATTTTTGGCCACATGACTATTTATGACCACCACTACAACTGTGCCAAATTTCATCATTTTCCTATGTACGGTTCATAGGGCTGCCATAGACACCAATGGCTAAGAAGAAGAAAAAAGTACAATTCCAATAGGTGTCTCAGCACCTTCGGTGCTTGACCCCTAAATATAGCTGCAAGCAGCGATTCGGGGCCAAGCACCTTTAGCGCAATGAGCACCCAAAGCACAGCAAGCAACATAGAAGGTATCAATCACCCAATGCTCACTGACCACCCAAGGTGCATCAAGAACACAAAGCGCAGCAAGTACCCAAAGCGTTGCAATGACAGAGCAGAACCACCGCAGTGCAGAGCAGCAACAGAAAACATGGCAAAAATAGAACATATGTGAACTACAGACAGGTCAAGAAGAATAGGTGGGAAAGAACAAAACTTTAATAGAAGAAATTAACACCTGCCTCAGGTGGGATTCGAACCCATGAACTCAGGATCTCTATACATACGACTTAGTGGATGCGCCACTCAGCAGACACAGCTCAAGGGGCAGCAGGAAAGAGATTACAGAAATGCAAGCATTGACATATGCCAATCACCAAAGATGTAGAAATGACACCGCAGAGCAGAAATCACAGAAATACAATGTATATGAGAATCAAAAAGCTCAAGTGAGATTGAAGACAAGAAGAACATTCCGTAGAGTAACGCTATAAAATGTAATATAAAGTAATTAACCATGACAAATAGACAACATCACAGGGACGATCAACTTTACAGAGGTTTTTCTCAAAAAAATTCCTAGGTGCAAGAAAAATCTGTTCAGTCATTTCTGTGCGGATTGCTCCAAACATTATACGAGCAGAACCTGGCATAAAATAAACAAAATTTGTAAAAGGAGTAGCGAAAAAATCATTTACCATATGCCTTACAATAACACATGAACAGAATGATGGAAAATGACAAACGAGGTATCGTTGCAATCGGCATAAACCAGTGAATACAATTTCACAAAGAAAATTAATATCCGACAAAGTATTCAGAAGTTATGAGCAGTTCTATAAGAACTGTTATAGTTTATAACCCCTAGGTGGCGCTGTATTCTGACTTCCCAGATACAATCAGGACATCATGCCAAAGCTTCCTACCGATTTTTGCGCCAATATATCCAATACTTCAAAAGTTATAACAATTTATGACAAATTTCAAAATGGCGGACAGGCGGTTCGGTCAAACCCGGCATAATACACATCGACAGATGCGGCATGAGGTAAGGAATCCGTAGACACCAATATCATAATTTTCTGACAAACGATTCAGAAGTTATGCGCAAAAATAGCCTTTTTTACTATCTCATGACCCATAGGTGGCGCTGTCACCAAATTTGGCATGGACCCCCAGTTCCTGGTCGACATGAAGCGTACCAAATTTCATCTCGATTGATCAAAGAATGACCGAGATACAGCTTCAGAACCAATTTTGCGTCAATCTCGTTAAGTTCACGCATTAATTACTTTTAAATAAAGAAAAATATCAAAATTCTGTTCAGTCATTTCTATGCGGCTCACTCCAAAGATCACATGTGCCAAATCTCATAAGAATTGAACAAAATTTGAAGGAGGAGTAGCGAAAAAACGAAATACTGTACATTTCAAAATGGCCGCTACTGTAATGGGTGGAGTCTTACTGTAAGGTATTAAAAACAATAAGCATGAGGAGAGCAATCACGTGTACTAAGTAGAATTTTCATAGAGCAAATGGATCATGAGTTATAACCATTTGAACATTGAATTTTTGAGATGATGGTGGCGCTATAGAGTTACTGCTAGAGACCCCATTTTTGGCCACATGACTATTTATGACCACCACTACAACTGTGCCAAATTTCATCATTTTCCTACATACGGTTCATAGGGCTGCCATAGACACCAATGGCTAAGAAGAAGAAAAAAGTACAATTCCAATAGGTGTCTCAGCACCTTCGGTGCTTGACCCCTAATAATACTAACAATTACAATAGGTGTCTCAGCACCTTCGGTGCTTGACCCCTAATAATACTAACAATTACAATAGGTGTCTCAGCACCTTCGGTGCTTGACCCCTAATAATAATACTAACAAATATAGCTGCAAGCAGCGATACGGGGTCAAGCACCTTCGGCGCAATGAGCACCCAAAGCACAGCAAAAACGGCACGACGCAGCATATGCGCAAAGCGCAGAAAGCGCGCAATACAGAGCCCGAACCCGAAGCAAAGCAAATGCAGAGCAGAACCACTGCAGTGCGGAGCAACAACAGTAAAGATGGCAAAAATATAATATCAGACAAAGTATTCAGAAGTTATAAGCAGTTCCATAAGAACTGTTATAGTTTATAACCCCTAGGTGGCGCTGTACTCTGACTTCCCAGGTACCTTCAGGACATCATGTCGAAGCTCCTTATTAATTTTTGCGTGGATATGTCCAATATTTCCAAAAATATAACAAATTATGTGAAATTTCAAAATGGCGGACAGGCGGTTCAGTCAAACCCGGCATAATACACATCGACAGATGCGGCATGAGGTAAGCAATCCATAGACATCAAGATCATAATTTTCTGACAAACAGTTCAGAAGTTATGGGCAAAAATAGCCTATTTTATTATCTCATGACCCATAGGTGGCGCTGTCACCAAATTTGGCATGGACCCCAAGTTCATGGTCCACATGAAGTCTACCAAATTTCATTTCAATTGATCAAAGAATGACTGAGCTACAGCTTCAGAACCATTTTTGCGTCAACCTCGTTAAGTTTGCGCATTTATTACTTTTGAACAAAGATAAATATCAAAATTCTGTTCAGTCATTTCTATGCGGCTTACTCCAAAGATCATCTGTGCCAAATCTCATAAGAATTGAACAACATTTGAAGGAGGAGTAGCGAAAAAATGGAATACTGTACATTTCAAAATGGCCGCTACTGTAATGGGTGGAGTTTTACTGTAAGGTATTAAAATCAACAAGCATGAGGAGAGCAATCACGTGTACTAAGTAGAATTTTCATAGATCAAGCGGATCAGAAGTTATAACCCTTTGAACATTGAATTTTTGAACTGCTGGTGGCGCTATAGAGTTAGTACTAGAGACCCCATTTTTGGTCACATGACTTTTTAAGACCACCACTACAACTGTGCCAAATTTCATCATTTTCCTATGTACGGTTCATAGGGCTGCCATAGACGCCTATGGCTAAGAAGAAGAAGAAGAAGCAGAATAATAATAATAATAAATATAGCTGCAAGCAGCGATTCGGGGCCAAGCACCTTTAGCGCAATGAGCACCCAAAGCACAGCAAGCAACATAGAAGGTATCAATAACCCAATGCTCACTGACCACCCAAGGTGCATCAAGAACACAAAGCGCAGCAAGTACCCAAAGCGTTGCAATGACAGAGCAGAACCACCGCAGTGCAGAGCAGCAACAGAAAACATGGCAAAAATAGAACATATGTGAACTACAGACAGGTCAAGAAGAATAGGTGGGAAAGAACAAAACTTTAATAGAAGAAATTGACACCTGCCTCAGGTGGGATTCGAACCCATGAACTCAGGATCTCTATGCATACGACTTAGTGGATGCGCCACTCAGCAGACACAGCTCAAGGGGCAGCAGGAAAGAGATTACAGAAATGCAAGCATTGACATATGCCAATCACCAAAGATGTAGAAATGACACCGCAGAGCAGAAATCACAGAAATACAATGTATATGAGAATCAAAAAGCTCAAGTGAGATTGAAGACAAGAAGAACATTCCGTAGAGTAACGCTATAAAATGTAATATAAAGTAATTAACTATGACAAATAGACAACATCACAGGGACGATCAACTTTACAGAGGTTTTTCTCAAAAAAATTCCTAGGTGCAAGAAAAATCTGTTCAGTCATTTCTGTGCGGATTGCTCCAAACATTATACGAGCAGAACCTGGCATAAAATAAACAAAATTTGTAAAAGGAGTAGCGAAAAAATCATTTACCATATGCCTTACAATAACACATGAACAGAATGATGGAAAATGACAAACGAGGTATCGTTGCAATCGGCATAAACCAGTGAATACAATTTCACAAAGAAAATTAATATCCGACAAAGTATTCAGAAGTTATGAGCAGTTCTATAAGAACTGTTATAGTTTATAACCCCTAGGTGGCGCTGTATTCTGACTTCCCAGATACAATCAGGACATCATGCCGAAGCTTCCTACCGATTTTTGCACCAATATATCCAATACTTCAAAAGTTATAACAATTTATGACAAATTTCAAAATGGCGGACAGGCGGTTCGGTCAAACCCGGCATAATACACATCGACAGATGCGGCATGAGGTAAGGAATCCGTAGACACCAAGATCATAATTTTCTGACAAACGATTCAGAAGTTATGCGCAAAAATAGCCTTTTTTCCTATCTCATGACCCATAGGTGGCGCTGTCACCAAGATTGGCATGGACCCCCAGTTCATGGTCGACATGAAGCGTACCAAATTTCATCTCGATTGATCAAAGAATGACTGAGCTACAGCTTCAGAACCATTTTTGCGTCAACCTCGTTAAGTTTGCGCATTTATTACTTTTGAACAAAGATAAATATCAAAATTCTGTTCAGTCATTTCTATGCGGCTTACTCCAAAGATCATCTGTGCCAAATCTCATAAGAATTGAACAACATTTGAAGGAGGAGTAGCGAAAAAATTGAATACTGTACATTTCAAAATGGCCGCTACTGTAATGGGTGGAGTTTTACTGTAAGGTATTAAAAGCAACAAGCATGAGGAGAGCAATCACGTGTACTAAGTAGAATTTTCATAGATCAAGCGGATCAGCAGTTATAACCATTTGAACATTGATTTTTTGCACTGCTGGTGGCGCTATAGAGTTAATGCTAGAGACCCCATTTTTGGTCACTTGACTTTTCAGGACGACCTCTATAACTGTGCCAAATTTCATCATTTTCCTATGTACGGTTCATAGGGCTGCCATAGGCACCAATGGCTAAGAAGAAGAAAAAAGTACAATTCCAATAGGTGTCTCAGCACCTTCGGTGCTTGACCCCTAATAATACTAACAATTACAATAGGTGTCTCAGCACCTTCGGTGCTTGACCCCTAAATATAGCTGCAAGCAGCGATTCGGGGCCAAGCACCTTTAGCGCAATGAGCACCCAAAGCACAGCAAGCAACATAGAAGGTATCAATCACCCAATGCTCACTGACCACCCAAGGTGCATCAAGAACACAAAGCGCAGCAAGTACCCAAAGCGTTGCAATGACAGAGCAGAACTACCGCAGTGCAGAGCAGCAACAGAAAACATGGCAAAAATAGAACATATGTGAACTACAGACAGGTCAAGAAGAATAGGTGGGAAAGAACAAAACTTTAATAGAAGAAATTAACACCTGCCTCAGGTGGGATTCGAACCCATGAACTCAGGATCACTATGCATACGACTTAGTGGATGCGCCACTCAGCAGACACAGCTCAAAGGGCAGCAGGAAAGAGATTACAGAAATGCAAGCATTGACATATGCCAATCACCAAAGATGTAGAAATGACACCGCAGAGCAGAAATCACAGAAATACAATGTATATGAGAATCAAAAAGCTCAAGTGAGATTGAAGACAAGAAAAACATTCCGTAGAGTAACGCTATAAAATGTAATATAAAGTAATTAACTATGACAAATAGACAACATCACAGGGACGATCAACTTTACAGAGGTTTTTCTCAAAAAAATTCCTAGGTGCAAGAAAAATCTGTTCAGTCATTTCTGTGCGGATTGCTCCAAACATTAAACGAGCAGAACCTGGCATAAAATAAACAAAATTTGTAAAAGGAGTAGCGAAAAAATCATTTACCATATGCCTTACAATAACACATGAACAGAATGATGGAAAATGACAAACGAGGTATCGTTGCAATCGGCATAAACCAGTGAATACAATTTCACAAAGAAAATTAATATACGACAAAGTATTCAGAAGTTATGAGCAGTTCTATAAGAACTGTTATAGTTTATAACCCCTAGGTGGCGCTGTATTCTGACTTCCCAGATACAATCAGGACATCATGCCAAAGCTTCCTACCGATTTTTGCGCCAATATATCCAATACTTCAAAAGTTATAACAATTTATGACAAATTTCAAAATGGCGGACAGGCGGTTCGGTCAAACCCGGCATAATACACATCGACAGATGCGGCATGAGGTAAGGAATCCGTAGACACCAAGATCATAATTTTCTGACAAACGATTCAGAAGTTATGCGCAAAAATAGCCTTTTTTACTATCTCATGACCCATAGGTGGCGCTGTCACCAAATTTGGCATGGACCCCCATTTCATGGTCGACATGAAGCGTACCAAATTTCATCTCGATTGATCAAAGAATGACCGAGATACAGCTTCAGAACCAATTTTGCGTCAATCTCGTTAAGTTCACGCATTAATTACTTTTAAATAAAGAAAAATATCAAAATTCTGTTCAGTCATTTCTATGCGGCTCACTCCAAAGATCACATGTGCCAAATCTCATAAGAATTGAACCAAATTTGAAGGAGGACTAGCGAAAAAACGAAATACGGTACATTTCAAAATGGCCGCTACTGTAATGGGTGGAGTCTTACTGTAAGGTATTAAAAACAATAAGCATGAGGAGAGCAATCACGTGTACTAAGTAGAATTTTCATAGAGCAAATGGATCATGAGTTATAACCATTTGAACATTGAATTTTTGAGATGATGGTGGCGCTATAGAGTTACTGCTAGAGACCCCATTTTTGGCCAAATGACTATTTATGACCACCACTACAACTGTGCCAAATTTCATCATTTTCCTACATACGGTTCATAGGGCTGCCATAGACACCAATGGCTAAGAAGAAGAAAAAAGTACAATTCCAATAGGTGTCTCAGCACCTTCGGTGCTTGACCCCTAATTACAATAGGTGTCTCAGCACCTTCGGTGCTTGACCCCTAAATATAGCTGCAAGCAGCGATTCGGGGCCAAGCACCTTCAGCGCAATGAGCACCCAAAGCACAGCAAGCAACATAGAAGGTATCAATGACCCAATGCGCATTGAACACCCAAGGTGAATCAAGAACAGAAGTACCCAAAGCGTAGCAATCACCGATCAGAACCACCGCAGTGCAGAGCAGCAACAGAAAACATGACGAAAATAGAACATATGTGAACTACAGACAGGTCGAGAAGAATAGGTGAGAAAGAACAAAACTTTTATAGAACAAATTAAAACTTGCCCCAGGCGGGATTTGAACCCAAGAACTCAGAATCTCTTTGCATGTGACTAACACGATACGCCATTTAGTTGACACAGTTCATGAGGCAGCAGAATAGAGTGTTCAGAGATGAAAGCATTGACAAATGCCAATCACCACAGAAGCAGAAATGACACAGCAGAGCAGATATAACAGAAATATAATGTATATAAGAATCAACAAGCTCAAGTGAGGTTGAAGACAAGACGAACATTCTGTACAGAAACGCTATGAAATGTAATATACCGTACTTAACTATGACAAATAGACAACATCACAGGCACGGTCAACTTTGGAGCAATATTTCTAGGAAAGAGAACAGAATATAAAAAATCTGTTCGGTCATTTCTGTGCGGATTGCTCCAAACATTATACGAGCAGAACCTGGCATAAAATAAACAACATTTGTAAAAGGAGTAGCGAAAAGATCATTTACCATATGCCTTACAATAACACATGAAAAGAATGTTGGAAAATGACAAACGAGGTATCGTTGCGATCGGCATAAACCAGTGAAACTAATTCCACAAAGAATATATATATCAGACAAACAGTGCAGAAGTTATGGGCAATAATAGCCTACTTTCATATCTCATGACCCATAGGTGGCGCTGTCACCAAATTTGGCATGGACCCCAAGTTCATGGTCCACATGAAGTGTACCAAATTTCATTTCAATTGATCAAAGAATGGCTGAGCTACAGCTTCAGAACCATTTTTGCGTCAACCTCGTTAAGTTTGCGCATTTATTACTTTTGAACAAAGATAAATATCAAAATTCTGTTCAGTCATTTCTATGCGGCTTACTCCAAAGATCATCTGTGCCAAATTTCATAAGAATTGAACAACATTTGAAGGAGGAGTAGCGAATAAACGGAATACTGTACATTTCAAAATGGCCACTACTGTAATGGGTGGAGTTTTACTGTAAGGTATTAAAAACAACAAGCATGAGGAGAGCAATCACATGTACTAAGTAGAATTTTCATAGATCAAGCGGATCAGCAGTTATAACCATTTGAACATTGAATTTTTGCACTGCTGGTGGCGCTATAGAGTTAGGACTAGAGACCCCATTTTTGGTCACATGACTTTTTAAGACCACCACTACAACTGTGCCAAATTTCATCATTTTCCTATGTACGGTTCATAGGGCTGCCATAGACTCCCATTGGGGAAGAAGAAGAATAATAATACTGACAGTTCCAATAGGTGCCTCAGCACCTTCGGTGCTTGGCCCCTAATTTTAAATTAAACACATTGTCAATGAACAGAAGAAAACTAACACTACTTCAAGACCCATGTGCCCAACTGAAGGAAACAAAATTGACACAATGGTTACTTACTTTATTGACCAGATTTACAGCAGTTGTCTAGAACAACAAATAAAAAAATGGCAAGAGGCTGTATCTTTTAGCATTGTACCTTATCCTTTAAAAGAAATGGTACAAAAATGTACCTTTTAATGCTTGGGAACAAATATGTACCTTTTTGACCCTCAAAAAGGTACATACATGTACTTTGAGGTCCAATAATGGGCCCTTTGGGGTACTTTTATGTAGATTGTACCTTGGGGGACAGAAATGGACCCCTACTGTACCCCTATTTCTGACAGTGTACATTGATGACTTATGATGTAAAATCTTTCACAATAAAAACTTGTATCACTTTGAACCTCTGTGTTATTCGTCTGTGGATACTGGTGTTACAATATGTCTGAAGAAGTAATGAAAAGGATTTATTACACGCCTTCAAACCCCGGTTCTTTAGGTGGTAAACAACGTTTAAAAGATGCTGTTTTGAAAGAAACGGGTGTTCGCTTAACCAATGATGAAGTATCAGAATGGCTCTCCGGCGAAGATGCTTACACACTACATAAAACTGCGCCTTTAAAATACAGAAGAAATCGGGTATTTGTCTATGGTATCGATATGCAGTTCCAGGCTGATCTAGTTGATATGTCTACATATGCTAAGGAAAATGACAACAATCATTTTCTGTTGACATGTATAGATCTGTTTAGTAAATATGCTTGGACACGTGTGTTAAAAAACAAGTCCGCAGTAGAGGTTGCTAAAGCCTTTGAATCAATACTGGAAGAGGGGCGTGTACCAGAGAAAATACAAACAGATAAGGGGAAGGAATTTTTTAACAAACATTTCCAAAAACTTATGAAGAAGTACAACATTACGCATTTTGCAACATCCAGTGAATTAAAATCAAGTGTGATTGAGAGGTTTAACAGGACTCTGCGAGGAAGGATGTGGCGATATTTAACGGCTACAAACTCAAAACGCTATATCGATATACTTCAAGACATAACACGTGGATACAATGTCAGCTATCATAGAAGCATCAAGATGAGGCCTATTGATGTAAACAAAGAAAACAAATCGGAGGTGTTACATAATCTTTACGGTGCTAGCCAATCTCACAGTGTAAACCCCATATTTAGATACAAAGTTGGCGACGTAGTTAGAATTTCTAAAGTTAGAGGTCCTTTTGCAAAAGGGTATGAGGAAAACTATACGCAGGAGTTTTTCACTATATCAGCATGTATACCAAGAGAGCCACCTGTTTACAGATTGTGTGATTATGATGGGGATGTCATCGAAGGTGTTTTTTACGAGGAAGAGTTACAAAAGATACTTGTAAGTGAAAACAAAGCGTTTAAAGTTGAAAAAATATTAGACAAGAAGAAGAAAGGAAACAAAACATTATTGCTGGTACAATGGCTCGGATGGCCTGCGAAATTTGCATCATGGATCGATGAAAAAGAGTTGGTTGATGTTCAGCCTTCAATAAAATAAAGGACCAGCATACATGGCATACATTTGTGCAAAAACCTACCATGGCTGAGGGTGGCTTTTATGTTACATTGCCCTGCAATGCTTCGTTAGCAACCTTTCCGGGAAATAAAATATCTAATTATACAACCAGCTTAGCAAGAACTATGAATCTGAAAGGAGAATGGGAGGTGGGTTTGATCGAATTTGAATATCCTACGTCGTGGTATACATTTAATGAGGAAGATGCTATCTTTATTCTCGACAATGGTATAAAACATATCACTGATTACCCTGCTGCAGGCAAAGAGATTGAGATCTTCATCAACGGTGATCAAAAGACATCGAACGTACTTTACAGAATAAAATCTGGATATTATGACGACATTGTTTTCTTGATCAGGGAGATCAATGCAAATCTACCATCGGGTGTGAGTTTTGGATTTGACCACGTTAAAAACAAGGTGTTTCTAAAAGGACCCCCAAAGACATCACTAAAGTTTTTCGGAAAGTTGGCAATAATTTTAGGGTTAAAACCGGGGATTGCAATAGAGACAATCCCTCCAACTCCTGATAGTCATGGTATCGGACACACATCTGTGACGTATGCGCCCCATCAAGCAGACATAAATGGAGGTTTCTACACTATGTATATATACACAGATATAATAGAATATCAATCAGTTGGTGATTATCATGTACCACTACTAAGGTGTGTCCATATAGACGGTGAGAACAACAAGATTATTAATATTAGATACGACAGACCACATTACGTACCGGTGAATAAATCTTCTATCACTGAGATAAGTATACAAGTGAAAGACGATCAAAATCAAGACATAAGTTTTAGTTACGGTAAGGTGTGTGCTAAACTACATTTTAGACCTGTGAAACAACGTCTATATGGACACACCTTAGTAGTGGTACATGATAATCACCAACTGATTGATATTCTATTATATCTGTGTATATATACATAGTGTAGAAACCTCCATTTATGTCTGCTTGATGGGGCGCATACGTCACAGATGTGTGTCCGATACCATGACTATCATGAGTTGGAGGGATTGTCTCTATTGCAATCCCCGGTTTTAACCCTAAAATTATTGCCAACTTTCCGAAAAACTTTAGTGATGTCTTTGGGGGTCCTTTTAGAAACACCTTGTTTTTAACGTGGTCAAATCCAAAACTCACACCCGATGGTAGATTTGCATTGATCTCCCTGATCAAGAAAACAATGTCGTCATAATATCCAGATTTTATTCTGTAAAGTACGTTCGATGTCTTTTGATCACTGTTGATGAAGATCTCAATCTCTTTGCCTGCAGCAGGGTAATCAGTGATATGTTTTATACCATTGTCGAGAATAAAGATAGCATCTTCCTCATTAAATGTATACCACGACGTAGGATATTCAAATTCGATCAAACCCACCTCCCATTCTCCTTTCAGATTCATAGTTCTTGCTAAGCTGGTTGTATAATTAGTAGGGGTGTAACGGTACGCAAAAATCACGGTTCGGTGCGAACCCCGGTTTTGAAGCCACGGTTCGGTTCATTTTCGGTACAGTAAGGGAGAAATGCAAACATTAAACTGCAGGTTGTTTATTACTTTAAACTTTTTTTTACAATTTGTTTACACTTTTTTAAACACTTTATTAAAGTATAAAATATATATAAAATGAAAAAATAATAAATAAAATACTACTGCAAAGTTATTTTTTACATTATTTTATAACAGAAGGTAACTCTTATCTTAACCTTCTCTTAAACTTTTTCTACTAAAACCTTGAACTAACAAATTCAATTCCTGAATACATTTATGAACTATTAGCCTACATTTTTGCCACTAAAAATTTTCTGTTTTGATTTATTTTGGATTGTTTAACTCACAGAATTGAATTGGCTATGTACCATCTCTGTATAAAAATAATATTACTGCTCTATGTGTAACTGCATAGCAAGCAACATGATGATATACTTATTATACACTCATTTTGAGATTAGTGAGCTGCATACATAGCCATCTTTGATCTTTTGCACGTTTCTCCTAATCTTTGCTTGTGTCATCAATGTAAGCTGTGACTTTACTTACGAACCCCTCCGCAGCTGAGTAACAGCTGAGTAAGCCCGGGTTACAGCTCTTCTCTGTCCCGACCGGCTGATCGCATTGTGACAATGATATGATTGACGTGATATGCAGATGAAAAATCTGATCACGCATTCCTTATTCTTGCTGTCACAGAAAGCGCGTCTCATGAATGCGTAGCAACGAAAGACGTGCATCCTCTCACGCACTTTTGAAAGAACAAAGCAGCGCGTTGACACGCGTTTAACATGCGCTTTTAGATACGACACGTAAACGTTTACATCAATAATCAAACGGATATACAACTAAGTAAATAAAAATCTTTCTGCGGGCCGAATTATGTAATATGTTTGACAGAAGACTTGCTCTGAACGCGGAGACTTCCGCCACTTAATATGTTCGTGCGGAAACGCACGTATTATGTTCCGCACAGGCGCACACAAAATACTTTCGGTGCACGTGCGCACCGTGCCGAAAGCCCTGAACCGAAACGGTCCGGTTCGAATACACGAACCGTTACACCCCTAATAATTAGATATTTTATTTCCCGGAAAGGTTGCTAACGAAGCATTGCAGGGCAATGTAACATAAAAGCCACCCTCAGCCATGGTAGGTTTTTGCACAAATGTATGCCATGTATGCTGGTCCTTTATTTTATTGAAGGCTGAACATCAACCAACTCTTTTTCATCGATCCATGATGCAAATTTCGCAGGCCATCCGAGCCATTGTACCAGCAATAATGTTTTGTTTCCTTTCTTCTTCTTGTCTAATATTTTTTCAACTTTAAACGCTTTGTTTTCACTTACAAGTATCTTTTGTAACTCTTCCTCGTAAAAAACACCTTCGATGACATCCCCATCATAATCACACAATCTGTAAACAGGTGGCTCTCTTGGTATACATGCTGATATAGTGAAAAACTCCTGCGTATAGTTTTCCTCATACCCTTTTGCAAAAGGACCTCTAACTTTAGAAATTCTAACTACGTCGCCAACTTTGTATCTAAATATGGGGTTTACACTGTGAGATTGGCTAGCACCGTAAAGATTATGTAACACCTCCGATTTGTTTTCTTTGTTTACATCAATAGGCCTCATCTTGATGCTTCTATGATAGCTGACATTGTATCCACGTGTTATGTCTTGAAGTATATCGATATAGCGTTTTGAGTTTGTAGCCGTTAAATATCGCCACATCCTTCCTCGCAGAGTCCTGTTAAACCTCTCAATCACACTTGATTTTAATTCACTGGATGTTGCAAAATGCGTAATGTTGTACTTCTTCATAAGTTTTTGGAAATGTTTGTTAAAAAATTCCTTCCCCTTATCTGTTTGTATTTTCTCTGGTACACGCCCCTCTTCCAGTATTGATTCAAAGGCTTTAGCAACCTCTACTGCGGACTTGTTTTTTAACACACGTGTCCAAGCATATTTACTAAACAGATCTATACATGTCAACAGAAAATGATTGTTGTCATTTTCCTTAGCATATGTAGACATATCAACTAGATCAGCCTGGAACTGCATATCGATACCATAGACAAATACCCGATTTCTTCTGTATTTTAAAGGCGCAGTTTTATGTAGTGTGTAAGCATCTTCGCCGGAGAGCCATTCTGATACTTCATCATTGGTTAAGCGAACACCCGTTTCTTTCAAAACAGCATCTTTTAAACGTTGTTTACCACCTAAAGAACCGGGGTTTGAAGGCGTGTAATAAATCCTTTTCATTACTTCTTCAGACATATTGTAACACCAGTATCCACAGACGAATAACACAGAGGTTCAAAGTGATACAAGTTTTTATTGTGAAAGATTTTACATCATAAGTCATCAATGTAGTGTAGAAACTTTATACACATCACAATATTTTTGTCAATAAGGTAATCAACCAGTGTTTCAATAATTTCACAAACATAACCCTGATCATTACTAGACATTGTAAATAGACATAAATCAGACACATAGGTACACATGCATAATATGTCTGTAATTCTGATACAGGTACCACCTTCAGTCATCAAGTCTAAAAAATTTTTAATAGTTACAGAAATTGATTCACCCTTGTTAATGCATAAACGCATCAGTGCAGACCAATCATTAGAAATATTTCTTACAACAGACATTTGGTTCTCGAGATTTGTAAGGCGTTTAGCATCCACAACACATCTGTTAACAGGTACAGTTACATCAGAGTTTTCATTAACAATTTTATAAAGCAAGCTGGTCATCTCACATCTAATACGATGTTTAAGTAGGCACTTTACCAATCCAGTCATAAAGCACGTATTCCCCATGGTTTTTGTTAGACTCAGTCAATATGAATGATCCCCTTCCAACTGTCCACAGCGTCACGGACAATCCTTTCGTTGTCAGGGCCTCCAAGTTTTTCTCTGATCTCAGAAAGTTTTTCCACAATAAAAATTTCCTCACGCAGTTCGTGCAAGATGCTGTCAACTGACCCCTGAACCCTCAGAGGATGAATCCTTAAATCCACAGCGGCTCAATGCTTGAGAAATGATATGTTTGAGTTCAGGCTTGAACAGAGCACGTGACAGTTCCTCAAAGTAAAAGTCAAAGAAATAGGCATTAGGCTCAAAAATACAGCTGTGCCTAAGTTGACTAGGATGATTAACCTCACAACCGCTACAGATCTCTTTCAGCTTTTTGTCAACAAGATGCTGCAAAAGTGCCACGACGATTGTTTTTATGATCTTGAAGCCGTCAGTCCGGATACATCCGTCTGTGGAGTCGACCCCCGCAAAGTGTGCTGCTCCAGCTACTGAACCAGTACAACCATAAGGAGTTGTAAGGAAGGTCAGGTTGTGATATCCCAGATCCATACAAAATTTATCCAGCCAAAAGTTGTCAGAAATCGGCATTGTGATCTCCATTGGGGATGGCACATCATCAGGCTTTGCAGTATCCGTCTCAAGGCTGGGGTTGTAGGGCACTGGAACCTCATCAGGCATTGCCGGAGCAGTCCCGAGGATATTGTTGTAGCATGCTGGAACAACATCAGGCATTGTCGTGGCCGTCTCAAGAGGGTTGCTGTCGGTGTAGGGTGTTGCATTGTCATCAGGCATTACCGGGGCCGGCTTGAGGGCACTGGTCCAGCTATAGGTTCTTTCATCTTCATCAAGTCCTGGTACGGGGAGCGCAAAAGTACTGGTGTAGCATGGGGAAGCCATAGTTTCTTGAAGCCTGTTAAGCAAGTGTGTTGAATGATCCAAACTGGAGCCATTTTTAATGGCTGTAATAGGTAGGTGGGGTTAGGAGGCCGGTCCTCGAGGCGGAGACACACCTCTCAGGGTGGAACAACTTCACTTTAACGGAAGTGTAGCGATCATAAAGTTGACACCATCTAAACAATTTGTCAATGCATGAAAAAATGTTGTCAAACATTCGCACATCTTTCCATTGAAACAGATATACCAAGTCATAGTACTTGTGATGCTCAGACTCTGGAATAGGCCAGGTATATTCCATGATTTTTGTCTTGTCGTTGCAGCGAAAAATATAAACAAAGTCATCTGGCAGCTTTCTACAATGGTCTCCAACCACCCGGTATCTTGTTTGAGGAACCTCACTGTCCCACTCTGCGATGTACAAAGGGTCGTCGCCACAGTTGTTCAAATCGTTCCACACATAATTATAAAATATGAACCAGTCTTTAGCAGGGAACATCAGACAAGGATCATCAGTAGTGATTCCATCTCCAAGATCGCCCGCAAAGAGCCTGACGCACCGCGACTCCTTGTCAAACAGATATCTCCCCACACGTCTATCAGACATTGTGAAATCATATCTCACAAATTTCTCATTTTCATGGAGAAACTTTGTCAAACTAACACTTTGTTTTTTCTTAGGAGCAAAAGTAATCCTTTCTTCCATTTCCACAGTACCTCTTGCCGGAGAAGTACACAACACTTGTCTCGCCCTTTTAGGAGTCTTTGGAGCAGCCATTGCAACACTAGAACTACACTGTATTCTTGTTTAAAATACAAACTACCAGACCCTATTTAAACACTCACGTAATAGAGGGGAGGCGTGAAACAACAGAGACCATAGGACACCTGGATAAACATCATTTCCTGAGTCATTTCCGGAGTAATTTCCGGAGTCATTTCCGGAGTATAAACAGCAAGTACCAACATAATATTTTATTACAGGAAGCAAAACAACTCATAAGGTGTTAGGTTGTAAATCAAGGTCATAAATAATAATTTTTGACACATAGTGCATCATATTTTCTTCTTTGAAGTGTCCATTGCCTCTATCAGCTCTATGTGCACGGCCCGTGTGCTCATGCAGGTGAAAAGTACAGCCCACCTTTTGCTGTTAGCCTGTCCACCAAGGGTTCGTCTTGCGGTAACAGCCCATGGGCCGAAAACATCAAGTCCCACGTAGGTGAAGGGTGGCTCTGTACTCAAACGATCTGAGGGTAGATCTGCCATATTCTGTTCAGCACTTTTCCCTCGAAGCCTGTTACATGTAACACATTTGTGAAGGATACTGCTGATACGTTTCTTAGCTCCAATGATCCAGAATCCTGCTGTGCGGACTTGATGCTTAACTTTGTGATAGTAATGGCACACAAGCAATGTTGCAATGTGGCTGCGACCTGGAATGATGAGAGGGAACTTTTCTTTGGTGTCGAGTGCTGGATAGTTGAGCCTGCCTCCTATTCTTAGGGCATCCTCTTCGTCCACATAGGGGTTCAGCTTTCTCAACGAACTATCCTTTGAGATAGCTTTCCCAGCAACCAAGCAGGCGAACTCTTTGCCATAGGTTTCTCTTTGCACACACTTGACAAAAAAGGTAGCTGCCTTGGACAACTCTTCTGCCGTATGAGGTTGTTTGCATTGATGCCAGCTACTACAGATGTCATCCTTGGTTCCTTGAGACTGAATGATGTGTTTCAGGAATGCAATGGCTCTCACCAGAGACTTCCAAGATTGGAACCGTTCAAAACGATGAGATCCCAGGCTAGATGACGAAGTAGAGAGAGTGGTGACATGAGAACGCACATCAACGTCTGCATCTGGATCAACGAGTTCATATGACTTTTCTTCTGGAGTGGCTACTCCTTCAGAAAGTGACAAAAACGGAGGCCCTGTGAGCCAGGTTGTGCTAGCTAATTCGGCCGCAGATACAGAACGTGTAGCATGATCTGCTGGATTCTGTGTAGTGCAGACCTAGTGCCACTGCTCAGGTTTGGTGGATTTCCTGATTCGCTGGACTCTGTTGGAAACGTACACATAAAACCGCCTGGTCTGATTGTATATGTACCCCAAGACAACCGTGCTGTCTGTATAAAACCGCAATGTGTCTACACTTATGTCCAACTCACTCTCTATCAACTCTGCCATTTCTACTGCTAACACAGCTACTCCCAGTTCCAGCCTTGGGATAGTGTGAGCAGATGAGTGCACCAGTTTTGCTTTTCCCAAAACAAACCCCACGTGACACTCTCCAACATCGTTGATCACCTTGAGGTAAGCAACAGCCGCAATAGCCTTCACCGAGGCATCTGAGAAGATGTGAAGCTCTCTCTTTTGAGTGGTGATAAGAGTGTTAGGTGTGTAAGCTCTTGGAATCTTGAACTCACTCAGGTCTTGCAAGGAGTCCTTCCACATTCTCCATTCAGTTTCCTTCTCATGCGGAAGAGGCTTATCCCAGTCGAGGCCTTCAATGCTAGTGAGCTCTTGTAACAGGAACTTCCGTTGTAAAATGATTGGCGCCACAAATCCAAGAGGGTCAAACAGACTGTTCACGGTGGCTAGAACGCCTCTACGAGTAAAAGGCTTGTTGGTATTTGCTACTCTGAAGGTGAAAACGTCATGTTTAAGATCCCAGCTGAGCCCTAAGCTGTGTTGAATGAGGACTGAATTGTCATTGAAGTCCAGGTTCTGCAAACCCTTTGCATGGTCTTCTGGTGGGAAGGCATCCAAAACGTCAGAGTGGTTTGACGCTATCTTGTGGAGGCGTATGTTTGAGCCGGCAAGCATCTCCTGTGCCCTTTTCAGCAAATCTATGGCTTCAGCAGCTGATGGTAGAGACTTGAGTCCATCGTCGACGTAGGACTCACGCTCCACGAAGTGTTGGGCCTTTGAGCCATACTCACTTGCTCCATGTTGTGCCGCGCGACGAAGACCATAGATAGCTACTGCTGGCGACGGGCTGTTGCCGAACACATGGACTTTCATCCTGTACTCAACGATCTCTTTTCCAGGTTCATTGTCTCTGAACCAGAGGAACCTAAGGAAGTCTCGGTGGTCTTCTCTGACAGTAAAACTGTAAAACATCTGCTCAATGTCTGCTACCACTGCTACTGACTCCCTGCGGAAACGTAGTAAGACTCCAAGTAAGCTGTTGTTCAGATCTGGGCCTTTAAGTAACACATCGTTGAGAGAAATCCCATGATGCTGAGCACTAGAATCAAACACGACTCTTATCTGATTCGGCTTTTGAGGGTGGTACACACCGAAGATAGGTTAGTACCATCGTTCCTCTCCCTCTTGTAGTGGTGGAGCTAACTCTGCCTGGTCGTGATCGAAGATCTTTTGCATGAAGTTCACAAAATGAGTTTTCATCTCAGACTTTCTTTCAAATGTGTGGCACAAAGAGGCAAGGTGATTAAGAGCTTGCCCTCGATTGTTTGGCAGCTTTTGTCGTGGTGATCGAAATGGAAGAGGTGCCACCCAGCTGTTGGACTCGTCCATAAACATTTCTTTATCCATAAGCTCCAGGAAAAGCTCATCTTCAATGGAGAGACCCAATTTGTCATCATCCTTGGTTTTCTAAAAGATTGTGCTGCAAAGGTTGCAGTCATGACGGACTGGGGTGTAGTGTGTAAGGCCATGAAGACATGTGCAGTGTAGACCTTCGTTTCCAAATCTCTCCTTGATTTGAATATGATTGGAACATGGAGTAAAGAGAGATGGACGTCCATTGTCAAGCACGTTAGTCCAAAAAGAAGTCACATACTCTGTCTTGTGAGCTGAGCCCAAGCAGACGTTACCTATAACAACCCAGCCAAGGTCTAATCTTTGAGCGTAAGGTGCTCTAGGTGGCCCATTGCGTTGTTCTCTGACTTTGTGAACCTGGAGAATGTCGCGTCCTAGAAGAAGGAGTATCTGGGCCTCTGGATCTAGCTGTGGTATCTTGTGAGTTATGGACTTTAAGTGTGTGTGGTGCTGTGCAGCTGCTGGAGTTGGAATCTCTGTGCGGTCATCTGGCATGTAATTGCATTCAATAAGTGTGGGAAGCATCAAGCTTGTTGTTTTATCCAGTGACTCCACCATGAATCCTGTGGCTCTTCTTCCAAATTCCTCAGTGACTCCTGAACATGTGCGCAGAGTGTATGGCGAGTTTGAACCTTCAATTTGAAAGAGGTCAAAGAATTCAGACCTAGTCAAGGACCTGTTGCTTTGGTCATCCAGGATGACATACATTTTTACAGCTTTGTCAGGGTGTGCTTTAGGGTAAACTTTCACTAGGCAAATCTTGGAACAGGATCTAGGTTCCTTACCATCATCACAGACTTCTGTGCACCTAGAGGTGACTGCCATCTGAAGTGTTTCTCCTTCACCCTCCCCGCCATGCTTTAAGTAGGAATCTTTCCTGTCCCATGGTGGGGGTCCAGGGTGCAATGCTGCAATATGTCCGTCGCTCTCACATTCTTTGCACTTCAAAGCTGCCTCACAGTTCTTTGCTATGTGACTGGTAGAAGAGCAACATCTGAAACAGATCCCATTTTCTTTAAGAAAAGCCTTACGCTCTTCTAAAGACTTACTTCGAAAACCTCTACACTTTTTCAGAGGATGTGGTTTCTTGTGGATAGGGCATTGTTTGTCTATTTCTCCTCGCCTGCTGCTTGAACTATCCGCCTGAGAAGTTGTTTGTGACAACGCAATTCCAGTCTTGTGAGCAGAGACATAGCTTTTGCCATATGACGGTCTCTTTTCCACTCTTTCAAACTTTGATGGTCCTGTAGTAAACCTGTGGGAACTATTTAACGGAGTTACAGGAGTTGAAGAGAGAGTGAAGCTTGGGTCGTTTCTTCTGCGTGCTTCACTGCATATGAAGTTTGTGAAGTATGCGAATGGAGGGAAACATACATTGTATTGTTCCTTGTATTGTGAGCCTTGAGCTAACCACCTCTCTTGCAGACCAATTGGCAACTTCTCAACAATAGGGTTGACACCCCTGGCGGTGTCCAAGTATGAGAGCCCTGGCAGGTAACCCTCAGATTTTGCAGACACTAACTCCCTTAGCAGGTCTCCTAGCTCCCTGAGCTTTAACGGGTCCTTGTGACTGATTTTAGGAAAGTTCTCTATCCTCTCAAAGAGAGCTCTTTCAATAACCTCGGGGGAGCCATAGCATTCTTCTAGGCGTTCCCAAGCCATTCTTAAACCTATCTCAGGGCTGGCAACATGTACAGAACGAATCCGTATGACGTGCTCTGACGACTGATGTCCTAACCATTTTGATAAGAGGTCAAGCTCCTCGCCAGCACTTAAGTTCAGTCCTCCAATAGCGTTGCAGAATGAAGACTTCCATGCCCAGTAATTTTCTGGGCGGTCATTAAATTTGGTTAGGCCAGAATTCACAAGCTCTCGACGTACCAAGTACCTCGCAATATCACTCTTACCTGCCCTGTCGTCAGCATACCCTATTTGTGGCTGTAATGAGGCTCTACTGACAGAGCAAGAGTGTGGATGAGTTGCTGGTGTTGGCCTTTCAGACTGCTGCGCTTTATGACTGTTGTCCCTTGTGGTGAGTTGACAAACCACGGATGTCGCTCTTACCGGCTGTTGTGCTGCAGCCTGAATTACACCCTCATTTTTGGGTAAGAAATGAGAATCACTGCTGGGACCAGGGAAATGCTCCTTTCTGTCTGACTGGACATCGGGTTTGATAAGGGGCAACAGCGACGGTGTGTATGGTTCAAGTACTGGAGGTTTTTCATCACTGAGACATAACTGCGAGTGGTGTTTAACATATTCACAGGTGCGCTGAATGGTGGCTTGAGCTGAATCGTGGAGACTCCTACTGCCCTGTGTACCTTCAATCTCTGCTGCTGCCTCAAGAACCTCAGCTTCTGCCAAGGCTACTGCTATTTCCCTCTCATGCTCCAAAGCTGATAACGGAGCGGCTATACTTGCCTCCTTGACTTTCAAATCAGCTGTTCTCTCTGAACAAAGGTGGCACGTGCATACTTTAGATGTGCCTGATAAGGTGGAACGTTGTGATCTTGCTTCACGTGCTGTCTCTTGATCTTTAACACCACCGTCAGCTATGGACGTGTTTTCCAATCTAGCTTCACTGGTTTGCGACATTATGATTAACGATCCTCCAAGACGTATTACAAGGGATATAAAGAGGCTTGAGGATGCTTGAAAGGGTGTACTGGCTCAGTCCCTAATCTTCCTGTTTTTCCCACCGTGAAGTCGCTTTTTACTATTCTGTCCTCAGTGTGTGTGACTGTACACAAATTGACAGATAGCTAACAAGTTTCAAGAGAAAGTCAGAGGCTAGAGTAAAGTTCAAGGCTTTTACTGTTGTCGTACTTCTCATGAAGATATCTTTGTAAAACTGAAATAATACAGATAGATAGCACCAATCACTGAATGCTATTTAAACACATCAAACATTTGTAGACATAAAATAATATACCTTTAAGCTACAAAGTTGAAAAATATATTTATACTCAGTTGGTATGCTTATAGCTGTGAATGACTTGAAAAAATAGTATATGGAGCTCAACAGCTAAACTAACAAATTATCTCAATATTTTACAATAGCAGTTTGACATATTAACAATTAAATATTCAAGTAACATCACAAAATGTCTTACATAACACATATGCATCAATGTAATGAACTATAAATTCAAATATAACTTACAAGCGATGCTTTCCCAAGGCACAAACAGAAATGGAGAGAGGATAAGGTGACTAGAGCTGCAAGCTGAACACATGGAAAATTACTGATAATGAGTTTCCTGATCAGACTGCATCATGTGACAAAACCAACCAATGAAAGCAATGTAAGAATTATATATGAACACAACAAATTACTCCTAGATGACCACTAGGGGGAGAAAGTAACAAACTAAATGCAACTAAATGCGGCTCTTCCTCCAAAATACTCTTTACTTGCCTGTTTGTATAATCGTGCCCAGTCCTCCAGTTCACTTTGCGAGTCTCCCAATGTTCACAACACATCCGCTTCTCCCTTTCTCCAATCGCCCCAACCGCTCCGTCTCACCCGCAGTATCTGCTGGAATTCAACTCCACTTCCTGTGTTTTCCATGCCCTCTTTATACTCCTCTTCTTAGTAAAATCGCCCAATCAGCGATCGCCACGCTCGGTGGCACACCTGTTGCCAATAGCGCCCAAATTTAGGTTGCCCAGGGTTTCCGAAAGTGACTGGTGTTTGGGAATCACAGTCCGGGCGGAACTTCTCTCCACCACTTTCGGTTCCGCCCTTCAGAAAGTCACTCTGTGACACTATGTGTGGAGAACAAAAGGCACAGCACACCAACATCAAAACCTCATCCCAACTGTGAAATATGGTGGAGGGGGCATCATGGTTTGGGGCTGCATTGCTGCCTCAGGCCCTGGACGGATTACTGTCATCGATGGAAAAATGAATTCCAAAGTTTATCAAGACATTTTGCAGGAAAACTTAAGACCATCTGTCCGCCAAATGAAGCTTAACAGAGGATGGACGATGCAACAGGACAACGACCCAAAGCGTAGAAGTAAATCAACAACAGAATGGCTTCAACAGAAGAAAATACGCCTTCTGGAGTGGACCAGTCAGAGTCCTGACCTCAACCCGATTGAGATGCTGTGGCATGACCTCAAGAGAGCGATTCACACCAGACATCCCAAGAATATTGCTGAACTGAAGCACTTTTGTAAAGAGAAATGGTCCAAAATTTCTCCTGACGGTTGTGCAGGTCTGATCTGCAACTATAGAAAACGTTTGGTTGAGGTTATTGCTGCCAAAGGAGGGTCAACCAGTTATTAAACCCAAAGGTTCACATACTTTTTCTACCCTGCACTATAAATATTTACATGTTGTGTTCAATAAAAACATGAAAACGTATAATGCTTGTGAGGTATTAGTTTAAGCAGACTGTGTTTCTCTATTGTTGTGACTTAGATAAAGATCAGAACACATTTTATGACCAATTTATGAAGAAAACCAAGTAAGCCCAAAGGGTTCACATACTTTTTCTTTCAACTGTATGTGTTCACCTGCAGTTAGAGTTTGTATTCATATGTGCCAATTAAAAAAAAAAACAGAAAAAAATATAAACAGTAAAGACACCA
The DNA here is from genome assembly GCF_030506205.2 of Paramisgurnus dabryanus. Classification (NCBI taxonomy): domain Eukaryota; kingdom Metazoa; phylum Chordata; class Actinopteri; order Cypriniformes; family Cobitidae; genus Paramisgurnus; species Paramisgurnus dabryanus. The sequence goes on from NC_133342.1 coordinate 3,597,204, forward strand.
CTTTATTTTGTTAGAGTTTATTATGGGGGGGGGGGGGTTATGTATACAGAAACATTGAAGTTTCAGTAAGACAATGCTGAGACAGTAAGAATTTTATATTGTGTAATTTTCAGTTAATACAAAGTATATGAGTGTATGCATGATGTTATGATTGCAGGAAGTTCTTAAAAAGGTGCAAAAGAGGATGTTTGTTTTATACATTTTTGCAATATTACTTGAAACTGTCTTTACTAAATGATAAAAGACAATTTATTAGCTGCACTGAAAGTAATAATATTAATATATGTCATCTGTGCACAAGATAGGGCCTTAAAAACATCAGCCAATTGCTCATGCGGTCATCGCATAAGCGATTAGCCCTCTTGTTTGTCAATTACTGCCATTATGATCCTTGTGAGAGACGTGCGCTCCAACTAAACACAGGTGACGCATGCGCATAACGCATGAAACTCCGTCTTAAGTTTAGTTTTGTTTTCATTGTCGATCCTGCTTTCCTCCTCGAATTTGCACCACGGTAGAGAAGAAACTCGAAGGAGGACGCAAAAGAAAGACTTTTTTAAGCCGCTGGGAATAGGAGAAAATTGTCAGAAGAACGTAATGTAAACAGAGTCGTTATTGGAGAAACATTTCAACGCTGGAGAGCAATGAAGGAACAGAGAGGTGTCAAGACAGAAGCGCAGTTCGCAAAATTCTTCCCGACAGGTAACAGTGATTATTCTTTCTTTGTGGAATAATTATTGTTGTACTGTTATTCAAGTATATTGACGTTGTTCTTGTACTGTAGTTGTAAGGCAGTGACAAGTCTGCTACATGCTAGTTGAAATGGGAGTAGCGTCGACTGATCTAACGTTTTAACGTCTTATTTGTTTATTATCATCATTTCACATAATGAATCCACTGACGCGACACAGCATATGCCGGTGGTAAATAAACATTCGTGTTCAAATATTCGTGCACGAGTTTTGGAAGCCGTTCCCTAGAAATGAGCTGTGAAGGGAGGCTGTTCTTATGCATGCGCTCATTTAAAAAACTCAGTAACAGTTTTTGGATTCTCAGTCGGCGAAAAACATCCTCTTTTGCGCCTTTAAATCAAATTGTGTTTCATGTTGTAAGTTACTGAAAAAAAAGAGAAAGGATGTTGGGATGGTTGTTGTTGCAGAACGGACTGTATTAAGTGTGACACCAGTCATGGTATGTTGTTTACATATGAGAGTACAGACCGGGTTTGTTGTGTTCAATAAAGATAAGTGTACGCAACTATATTGGCGTTAATCTTCCATTCTATTTATAAAAGGGTATAATAGAATGAAACACTTTCAACTGCTTCTGTCCTGAACAGTGTTGGTCAAGTTACTTGGAAATAGTAATTAGTTACTGATTACTTCCCTAAGAAAGTAATCCCGTTACTTTACTGATTACTTATTTTCAAAAGTAATTAGTTACTTTACTAGTTACTTTACTAATTACTTTTCAAAAACATGATGCACGACCTGAATATGCTACAGTATGCAACAGGGCCCAGTTGCATAAAGCACCTTAAGTGTAATTTTCCCTTAAATTCACCCTTATGTTTCATTTCAACTTAAGGGTGTTGCAAAAAAAACCTTAAGCTTTTTCTGTTGCATCTCCATGGCAACAATAGTATTTTATAAACCTGGGTCGCTGTCGTGAAACATTTAGCGATTACCCTTACCTAAGAGAACCATTTAAGGGATTATACTGTATGCAACACCCTTAAATTATTCTCTTACTGTAGGTAAGGGGAATTTACCCCTTAAGTGTCATACTTAAGGGAAAAACTTAAGGTGCTTATTCTATTCTTTCTGCATATTCCATCATCTGAAATTGAATCAAATGAAACATTATCTGTTTTAACCTCTCGACGCGCACTAATTCGTGGGCGTGATGGCGTCGTTTTTTTCTAAGCCTGCAAACAATATCTATATAGCATACTGTCTACAAAGATTACTAATATTAATATCAACATTACTATACATCGTTTAAAAGGTCTACGGGTTTAGCATCATTGTATGGTGATTGTCTCTGTTTTGAGATACATGCTCTAGCATCAGAAATGTATTTTGTTACAGAAGTCCAGATGACTAGATGCAAAATATAAACGGGACTTCTTACCTTATAACGATCGCGAGTCGAATCCGGTCTGTTTCAGTTGTGTGAATAACCCATGAAATCAGTCTAATAAAATTCATCAAATGACAATTTTTGTCCACAAATGCGTATAATCCATGAAATATAGTAGTCTGTTGTTTACATCAGATTTCGCGTGAACGTGAGATGGAGCCGCAGCGGTCATGTCAGCTTGTCCAATAATCCATGAAATACAGATATATAGTCTGTTGTTTTACATCAGATTTCGCGTGAACGTGTATGAGATGGAGCCGCAGCGGTCATGTCAGCTGGGGGTTCAGGGATTTTTTCAGTAAGTTTCACATTGCTGTGCCGGCTTGCTAGGTGTTTGCTTAGATCTGAGGTGGAATTTTTCGCTGTGGATAAAAGTTTTATTCCCACGCAGAGTGTACAGCGGACGCTGATGTTTTTGTCACCTTTAACTGGGTTAAACTCAAAGTAATGTCGGTACTTCCAAGCATTAAACGCTGCATAGTCTTGTTCTCTTCCGCGCTCCATGTTGTCTTCTCACGTTCAACAATACACTGACTGACGGCGCGGCGCTCATACGTCATTGTCACTCGACTCGCGTCACGACACGAGAGAGTCTCACGAAACAAAATCAAGATTAAAAAATAACGCAGTAACGCAGTCTGCTAACGGGGAAGTAACAGTAATCTAATTACTCGTTTTGCAATTGTAATCCCTTACTTTACTCGTTACTTGAAAAAAGTAATCGGATTACAGTAAATTTGTAAATTTAGTGAAAGTAAATTTGCAAAAATAATGCGTTTGAAAATGTTTTATAACGGGAATATGTTAGCATTGTCCAGGGAAAACGAGTTTATTGTTGTGACTGTTAACGTAACATCACAATTTACTCTGGAATCATTGTGTGTTATGAGTTTCTTCTCCTGTAGTGTGCTTATTAGTGATACTTTTCTGCATGATTTGTCTGTTGGCAACATAAACCGTTAATAATAATAATAATATATAAAATAATAACACAGTATGGTCTGTACTGCTCACGATACCACTGAGCACGCGCACGGGCACATGATGTTAGTAGTGGGGCGTAATCAAATGAGCAGCAGCTCATAAATATGTAATATATGTAAATATGTGACTAGCTCAAAACGGCACAATCTGAAATGCCAGGAAACAGAGGCTCCTAGAGATGGGTAACAATCTTTTCCTACAAGCTATTTCAAGCAAACAACTTTTGAAACATGCTTTATGGAACTCATACACCTATATAACTTGTGGAAAAGCAGTCATAATATGGGCACTTTAACATAAAATTAGAAAACAATACATTAACAGATGAAACTCAAATTTTAAAATTCGGCCTTCTTAACATTAGATCGCTTACCAATAAAGAACCTATTATCAATGAAATAATTCCCGACCAAAACTTAGATGCACTCTGTTAAACAGAAACCTGGCTGAAAGCAGACGATTAGATTAGTTTAAACAAACACGAACCTCGTCTAAAAGGGAGAGGGGCTGGTGTAGCTACAATATAGAACAAAATATTTAAAGTAAACCATAAATCCTAGCTAAAATTTAATTCATTTGAAATAATGCTGTTAAATATGGAAATAAATGATTGTAACAACAAACAGCTTTTTTTCGCTCTAGCTACCATCTACAGGCCTCTGGGCCACCACACAGATTTTCTTAAAGAAATTGCAGATTTCCTGTCTTTCCTGTATTAAGCTCTTATCGTTGGTGACTTTAATATCCACGTGGATAACCCAAAAGATGCATTACGACTAGCGTTTATGGATGTTCTAAATTCTCTCTGTATTAGACAAAACTTGTCAGGGCCCACGCATACCCGTAAGCACACATTAGACCTAATTCTGTCACTCGTGCTCAATATTAAAGGGACACTTCACCCATTTGCATTAAGCTTTGTACAGTTAGAACCCCAGTCATGTTTTTGAATGGTCATGCATCATTTCCTCAGTTGCCGCTGAGACAGGAGAAATACAGATTTCAGTGTTGCACTTCCTTCTTTCAATGATGTAAAAATCATCATTTTGCATCATTGAAAGAAGGAAGTGCAATGTCTTTGTTGAGGGAGTGAGACTACAAACACCCCTTTTCTCTGTCAAATAGGCACCAAATTCTAAATGTATGTTACATTTCAACTACAAATATGACACACTTTCAATAAAGATGAATGTTTCTACGGGTGAAATGCTCCTTTAATGACATCGAAATATCACCTCAGAGTGATGCAGTTTTAGACCATTACTTTTAGACCGGTACTTCTAGATAGGATCACTCGGTCTACAACATACTAAAGATTAGCCAGAACAATAATTTCCACCACTAAAGATAGCTTTATTAGCACTCTTCCAGACCTGTCCCACATGAAACATGTAGCAGATAACCGTGAAGATTTAGATATTGTAATAGAAAACCTGAACAATGTTTGTTCTAGCACGTTGGATGCCATTGCTCCCATTCGAAAAAAGAGAATCAAAGAAAAAACGCCAGCTCCGTAGTATGACCATCATACTGCAGCCCTTAAAAAAGTAGCTAGAAAACTGGAACGAAACTACCGAAGCACAAAGTTAGAGGTATGGCGTTCAGCATGGAAAGAGAGTGTTCAACACTACAAACAGGCTATAAAAACCGCCAGATCTACCTATCTTAGCAAGCTTATTAAAGAAAATCATAATAACCCTCGTTTCCTCTTCAGCACAGTTGCGAAACTGACTAGAAACAAAGAACAAACAGAAACCAATAGTAAACTCCAACACAATAGTAATGACTTCATGAAGTTCTTTACTAACAAAATTATGGTTATTAGGGAAAACATCGAAGCTACGCAAGCAGCCACCACTCTACACAATAGTAAATTTAACACTAGATTACCATGCAAACATCTTGAGTCATACTAAAATAGAAGAGCTCTCTAAATTAGTAACATCCAAATCATCCCAGGACAGGACAGAAGGACAGGACAGAAGGAACCTTCTGCCCAGGACAGAAGGTTCAGTAGACAGTGGGAATATTAACAAAAGACATCCTCCCCGGCCTACCCACAAAGCAACGGGGTGGCAGAATCAGCGGTAAAGACTGATTGAAAAAAAAGCTGATTGGAAGGATCCATACCTCGCTATGCTTGATCAGAGAAACACACCATCACAAGAGATAAAAGCAAGCCCAGCACAGCGATTGTTCAGTAGAAGAACCAGAACTATTATGACCATGCATGACAACCTGTTACACCCAAAGGTAATAATCACTTAACAAGGACAGATGGTAAACTGGAACCGTTAAGCTGCATGTTATAACAAACATGCAAAAGATCTCGATCCTCTAAAACAAGGAAACAGAGTTCATGTCCAGCCTGAGGTACATAACAAAACATGGAGGAAAGCGACAGTAGTGAAACCTGTGAACTACAGGTCGTGTGACGTCCAGCTCGACTCAGGGAACATTCTGAGGAGAAATCGTTGACACCTCAGGAAGGACAGGGGAACGGGGGATTTAGTTGATATATGTGTTCACCTGCAGTTAGAGTTTGTATTCATATGTGCCAATTAGAAAACACAGAAACTTGCCTCGATGTCATACCTCTGTAGTCTAAGTAACATTCTTTGCAGGCGTTTTGGGGTGTTCATCAGGGGTTTTCTTACTATGTTTTCCAGTGGCTTATGGTCAGAGTGTACAGTTACTTTGCTTTGAGTCTCTGACTCATCACACTGAAGTGTCAGTGGCTCTTCTGGGTTGTAATATTTGAGAAATGGGGGATTTGGTGATGACATCTTTTAAGCTTGTTCATGTGCATCTGACCATTTCCAAATACTGTCTTTATGAGTTAGTTGCCTCAGTACCTCACAGCCATCTGACAGGTGGTCACAGAATTTCGAGAGATAGTTTACCATGCCCAGGAGCCTTTGGACACCTTTGACATCTGCTAGGCGTGGCATGTCCCTGCCTTTTCAGGATCTACTCTGAGCCTGTCTTCCTTAAGAAATTCTTATTTTTAACTGTTTTATACTTTTATTCCTGTTTTATTCTTTTTCACACATTTAAACTGTTTTCATTAAAATCACATTTATTTTCTTTTAATTGATATTTTAAATTCTCATGTATCTTTGACTTTTTTTACATACTTTTTTTCCCCTTATACATTGTTTTCTCATTTCTATGTTAAGCACTTTGAATGACCTCTGTGTATGAAATGTACTATACAAATACACTTGCCTTGCCTTGCCTTGCCTTGCCTTGCCATTCCCTTTTATATATGGCATCAAAACCTATCCGAATAGCCTAAAGGAAATGTCTCTTGACATCCCCCACAATCTGTTCACGAGCACAGACACAAACACGTAGCTGAGGTTATTTTTCCTCCTCTCAGAACATCAGTTAAACTGCACTTGGCAGTTTTAAGACAACACGTGATTGAGAAAGAGTCCGTTTGAGTATTTTTGTTTTTTGCAAATCGTGTTTTTTGTATCACTTGGTCCCCAGGCATATCTGACAAAAATCTTCCAATATAAACATGGACAAAGACCATCTATTTTATGGCCAGTTTCAGGGAGAATGTCTCGGTTACGTATGTAACCCACGTTCCCTGAAGTAAGGGAACGGAGACGTCACGTTGTGACCGAATTGGGAACTCGCTTAGAGAGACCAATCCGCTTCGTTTATTACTAAAACGCCAATGAACTTGGCATTGAGATATTTGCATAATGCTGGCGCCTCCCCGCCAGGTGCGTATATAAGCAGCAGGTGCAAATAGGGAAATTAGCTTCATTTCGCTGAGAAAGCCGGAAGAATGTGACCGGCCGTAAACAGCAGGGAGCAGCCCTGTGGCGACGGGACGTGACGTCTCTGTTCCCTTCCTTCAGGGAACGTGGGTTACATAAGTAACCGAGACGTTCCCTTTCAGTCGGTCACTACGACGTCACATCGTGACCGACGAATTGGGAATCCCTACCAAAACGCCACTAGGGGCTGACCTCTTCCATTGTCTGCGTAAAGCCCTTCGGTTCCACTTAAGGAGAAGGAGAATTAGGTTTTAAGGCAGAAGGCCGGGCACTAGATGTTCCTTTAACCCCACAGTAGTGCCAGCGACTGGGAAGCGCCCTATCTGAGTGGGATAGGAACACTGCGGAAGCCACCGCCCCATTAAGGGCTGATGGTGGGCGAAAGTCAACCGTAGTTGAGGTATAAAGACAGCCGTGGCTGTGTAAGCAAAGCAGTGCTCTGCTGAGGGAAACGTGGGCTAGTAGGATTAACCCCACGGAAAAATACTCACAAAGGAAGCCGGTGGGACGCAATGTGGATGCCCGAGCCAAACACATAGGTTCACGAGGATGCAGCTAGTGAGAGGCTGACTGTGGATGCTCCGCAACATCAGGCTGCCAGGGCAGCGGAGGAGGGACAAATCAAACCATTACGCATTTTTGTCTTAATGGCCTTCCATACTGACACTTATTTTGAAGCACCAGTCGGAGGCTGCAAGCCGACATGCGAGTCTGTTCTCCGTGCTCCTCCTGATGAGGAAAGAACACGAGAGGAGACAGGCTCGATACGAACACTGTAAAATCTAATGAACGTATTAGGTGTCGCCCAACCAGCAGCTCTGCAGATGTCTGTTAGCGAGGAACCACGAGCGAGAGCACAAGATGAGGCAACACTTCTAGTGGAGTGAGCTCTCAATTTAAATGGAAATGGGGTGCCCTGCAGATTATAAGCAAGGGCGATAGTGTCTACAATCCAATGAGACATCCTCTGCTTAGTGACAGCTTTCCCTCTCTGCTGACCACCGTAACAAACAAAGAGTTGGTCTGAGGTCCTGAGGCTTTGGGTGCGATCCACGTAGAGGCGCAGCGTGCGTACGGGACATAATAAAGCCATGGTTGGGTCTGCCTCCTCCGGGGGCAACGCTTGCAAGCTCACCACCTGATCTCTGAAGGGAGTGGTGGGAACTTTGGGCACGTAGCCTGGTCTGGGTCTGAGTGTTACGCTCAAGACAGCAGGACCAAACTGAAGGCACGACTCATCGATGGAGAATGCATGGAGGTCACCTACCCTCTTAACGGAGGCCAATGCGAGCAGGGTCAGAGTTTTCATTGACAAAAACTTCAGACTCACAGACTGCAAAGGCTCGAACGGGGTTCTCTGCAGGGCTTTCAGCACCATGGACAGGTCCCAAGGAGGAATAGAGGGGGGGCGGGGCGCAAAGGATGCAGCCTTCGTGCGCCTCTTAGAAATCTAATAATGAAATCGTGCTGGCCAACCAATCTGCCGTTTATTAAAGAGTGATGTGCAGATATAGCGGCGACATCAACTTTAATGGTGGAGGGTGACAGCATACGCTCCAAACGGTGTTGAAGATATGAAAGCATGATATTAATGGGGCATTCTCTGGGGTTTTGCGTCGCGAAGAGCACCAATCGACGAAACGGTTCCATTTAAGCGCGTACGCTTGTCTAGTAGACGGCGCTAGCGTTGCGGCGATGGTGTTAGATACCGCTTGCTATAAATCACCTAAACCTTGTGCGCGCTCAATGACCATACATTGAGATCCCACAGGTTGGGGTGCCATAATGTGCCCCCTCCTTGAGAAAGAAGGTCCTTCCTCAGGGTAATCCGCCAGGGAGGGGCTATTGCGAGGAGCATCAGTTCTGGAAACCAATTCCTGGTCGTCCAGTAAGGCGCGACCAGTAGAAGGCTCTCCTCGTCCTGCCTGACCTTGCACAGAGTCTGTGCAATTAAGCTCATGGTGAGGGAATGCATATTTGCGCATCCCCCGCGGCCAGCTGTGTGCCAACGCATCCACGCCGAGGCTGCCCTTGGTTAGTGAATTATACAGGCAACAATGGGTATCGTCCGGTGACGCAAACAGATCTATCTGCGCACGACCGAACTTCTTCCAAATTAGCTGAACCGTCCGGGGGTGGAGTCGCCATTCGCCGGGGCATGCAGCTCGGGAAAGCCCGTCTGCCGCTGTATTGAGCGAACCCGGAATGTGAATGGCACGAAGGGACCTCAGATGCTTCTGACTCCAAAGGAGGAGATGATGGGCGAGATGCGACAGGTGACGAGAGCGCAAACCGCCTTGACGGTTGATAAACGCAACGGTCGCAGTATTGTCGGTGCGAACTAATACATCCTTACCTCGTAGCTCTGTAGCGAAGCGTATAAGTCCCAGATATACAGCCCACAACTCGCGGCAGTTGGGGTGCTATCCACACCTCTGAGACTGCAAGCCCGTCGTACGTGGCTGCTCACCCCGCACTGGGGGCATCTGTGTGCAGAGGTGTCAAGTAACGAAGTATTTGTACTTCGTTACTTGACACCTCCACACACAATACTTCGTTACCTTACTTAAGTAGATATTTTGGGTATCTATACTTTACTGGAGTAATTATTTTTCAGACGACTTTTTACTTCTACTTCTTACATTTTCACGCAATTATCTGTACTTTCTACTCCTTACATTTAAAAAATCGCCCCGTTACTTCTATTATTTCAGCTTGTTTTCTTTTTTTTACATTCCGGCTTGTCATCGTTAAAAAAAACTATCTTGATAAATTGCATCATCCAGATGAATGTGATTGTGGTTGGATGAGAAGTATAAACATACACCATTCCGACACCCTATTGGTTTGTACGCAATCCCCGCCCCCCCAGCTGACTGCAGATGATCAAAAGTTTGTTGAATGCTGCTGCACAGAGAAACACAAAAGAACCGCGAGAGCGATTAGAAAGCATGCGGAGCAGTTTGCTCTCGCGATGCTTTGATATCATCCGCCATTTGTTTGTACAGTAACAGAACGCGGCATTCTGTCTTCAAATGGAAAAGTACGAAATAAAACTCGCGCATCACTTTCAGGTCAGTTCACATTCACAAGCCTGTGTAAATGTATAGCTGGCTGCTGACACCAACTCATCTGTGTGATTTAAATAGTGTAACAATACCAATTTATATCAGGTAACTTCAGTTGTTCAACTTAAATGACATTGTGCTGCGTTGCGTTTTGAAGCATGGCAAAGATATCTATCCTAAAGACATTGTTGTTTTGTATATGCTAACTACCCTACATTTTATTAGCTGAACGCTTGAGTGTTAAATCAATCAAACACATAACCATACATACCAACTTTTGCTTTTGTTAATAGACATCTGCTGTTTCCTTAAACCTGACTTTTAATTTACTTACAAGAAAGACATTTAGTAATTCTCCAAAATTGCTTGGATTTATACTGACTAAAGTAAAGTATACTAAAGTCCAACAAGTACAGATACAGGAATATAGGCTATAATATATAATTGCATATTTGTATAATTGTAGTTTGTGTTGCTGCCAAAATACAATTATAAATGATAACAATAGCATATTTCTATCATGGGCGTAGATTTAGGGTGGGACGCTAGGGACATGTCCCTACCAATATTTAGGGAAGACTGAATTGTCCCTATAATTTCGACCAAACATTAATCTGTATTTATATATGACCACTGATGTCAGTCTTATTCTTGTGTTTTCTATTTTATACTTATTATATAGTTTTTCAGGAATCATTTAAATGAGATTAGAAATCTTTTGCAATCCCGTTCTGTAAAAATAACGCTCTATGTGGTACACAAACGGTTAACAGCTTTCGTACTCTGCAAAGTATTATTATATCCACCTTAACTGTTTCATGCACAAAAAAGTTGTGTTACATAACGATTCAAGGACAGTGTTTTCACCAATACACGACAATCCCATGTTAACCTGAGGAGTTGCAAACTTGTGTCAACCTTTTATAAATGGGGTGGCAAGGTTATTTAGGGGGTCCCTAATCCATGAAAGAAAAGAACCCCAACATGGTAAAAACATGAATTCATGTCATGATTGCTGAATACTTTACATTACTGCACTGTGGTCATTACTTGCACAGATGTAGACATAATGTAAGGTTGCATTTTAAACTTAAACAATTTTTTTTATTAACTGTCTGTTAATGAAAAGATTTAATGTGAACTACAGAAACGTTAATAAATGTTGTTCAGGAAACAGCATGATATACATACCTACTTCAACACTGGGATTTTTTTGGCAAAATTAAATTAAGAATTAAATATTAATTGCATATTCTTCAATGTTATAAAGTTAATATGAATTCATATATGTTACAATGCGATTTTCTTTTTTTTTTTTGACAAAGACTTAAACAGTTACTGTTTATTAGGCTCTAGGACATAAATTAGGAATTGTTTATTATAGTAAATTAAATTTGGGATGGCACCAGGGGTGGCGAGTCAGATGTCACTGGGTAAAGTGCATACTGAGTTATATGTCAAGTAAACGGTGATAAACAGTTTTTGCAATCCGACCATTTTATTTATGTCCCCACCAATGCCAGAATCAAACTTACGCCCTTGATTTCTATTCTCACACATACTACAGTTGTGTGTGATTTTTGTTGTTTTTTAACTAAAGAGGGCACCACTGTAAAAGTTTTGCCAGCAGCGGCCCTGCTCTGAAGTTTGACTTTTTGCACCATTACAATATTTATAGGCAACTAGTCATCATATCTTCCTCTCTATGGAACACATGTTAATGCTCAGTAGTACACATATATGGTTCTTTAATGCAGTGGTTATCAAACCTTTTTTTTCACCTCCCTTGTGTACAGTGGATTCCTTCCATTTTTAATGGGCATATACCGTATGTGGTTGAAACAGATAGCTTAGTGCAGGGGTAGGCAACATGGAGTGCCGATGTCCTGCAGTGTTTAGCTCCAGCTCTTAACAATCAGACCTGAACAAACTAATAAAGGTTTATAAAGTCACCTGCAACTACAGGTAGCCAAGGTTTTATAAGGGTTGGAGCTAAAATCTGTAGGACATCGGCACTCCAGGACTGATGTTGCCTACCCCTGGCCTTAGTGCATCCCAAATTTTTTAACATTAACATTTTTAATATAACACTATAGTTATAATGGCCTTTAGAAACATGTTTTAGAGGAGATAGGGTAGTGCACAAAAGGCCCCTGTGGCGCGGCCTAGGCTTTTTTCCGTAATGACATTTTTTCCTTACATTACTTTTACTTTTATACTTTAAGTAGTTTTGAAACCAGTACTTTTTCAATTTTACTTGAGTAAAAAGCTTGAGTTGATACTTCAACTTCTACAAAAGTCTTTTTAAACCCTAGTATCTATACTTCTACTTGAGTAATGAATATGAATACTTTTGGGTAACACTTTATTTTACGACCCGCAAAGTACCGCGTAATTAAACCGAATTTACAGCGTACCTATTTGTAACAACAGGGTAGGTAACCTGTATGTATAAGGGAATAATATTTTAAGTTTGGGGTAATAAGGGGGTAAGAATATGAAGAATTATAAATTATTTATACTCTAAGTATTTTATAACAACAGGGTACCTATTGTAATATTACGTGGTATGTATGACTTAGTCAAGTCTATTGGGAAATTATGTTTTATTTTTTTTATATTGTGAATTTTTCATATTGACTACTGAATGTTGTATACAGTCAATGTCTACGAGCCACAACGGCAAATAAATATAACAGCATATCACTTTTATTTTAGTAGCAATTCCCTTGAAATGAATTGAGGCAAGTCAGGATTGACTGGATGCGCGCTTTAGTTAAACAAGCCGATAAATCGATCAAGTTCAACTCCATACCGAGAAAAGAGATCCTCCGCACGGGGCAAAGTTTGCTTATTTCCCAGTTGACCCGAAGACTCAAACGAGCGAGATGCCCAGGGGGGCAGGGTTTCATATTTTATTGAAGCTTCCCTGGACGCCGCCATTGCTTAGCGAACACCCATCTGCTGTTAGCATCCCATTGACTCCCATTCATTTTGGCGTCACTTTGACAGCGAATAACTTTACATCTGAGGCGTTTAAAGACTCCATTTGTCCATTAATTATTTCTAAAGAAACACGAAAATGTATAAAAGGCTCCATTACCATGTATCTTACGTTATGTCCCAGTAGAAGCAGTTTTTGTAAAAATATGCTAACGATTGCGTCATAACCTGCGACTTTCTGTCGCACAGTAGAAAAATTACCGTATGGACTAGGAGAGAAGCTCACAGGCAATCTTTTACTGACTATGAGGCAATCGGGTGGATGTGAAGGCATAAAGTAAAGGGAGATTATTAATCAGAATACTAACCAAAATGTGCTCCTGTTCACGCTCGCCGTCTCTGCAAGATTCAGTAGGTGATTCAGATTTCCCGTGGCACGGCTATTAGCCTCTTCAACCCTGAGGACCCTGTCCCGGGTCCAAAGTTTCGTATTTTGACTTAATATAAAAGATTCTTTTAATCTTTAATGCTCCGTCATGGACCCCAGTAAAACATATGAGATACTGTTTGAAAGCTTAGAGTCTCTACTTTCTGCAGATATGCATTACTTTGACATATCTTTTACTGTAAGAAAGTTATTTACACTTAATTTACACTATCACCCCCCCAATATTTTTTGATATCATATAATATTCACATATTTCATATTTTTCAAAAATGACAAACATGGGCAAGTCTTATATCAAATGAAAGCTCTCACTCTCAGGAATAAGGCTACAGCATTATTTTTGTTCTAATATCAACACATATCCAACAATCATCGAATGAATAATAAGGTAAAAAATGGTCTTTTGTAAACATATGTGAAACTTGAGTGTGAACTTCCTCAGATAGCACAGATAGCCACAAATGATACACCATCTTTTATTTTAGGTCCTACTCTAAACAATGAGTCCATTCACAGCATTTTCTTTGGTTGTTTGCATAATTAATCCCTAGCTTTTTATTATATGTGCAAAACAAAAAATTAATATTTTTATGAAAAATGTATTTCCGCACCCTTCAGTAAAATAAGAATATCTTTTGAATGCGACATGATAAAGAGTTCATTCTTTTTTTGGGTGTTTACTGTCTGCTGCTGATAACAACCAGAACTGTCTGCAGTCTGCTAGAGCATCCAGAACCAGAGTTATACACTATCAAAGACAGTGTTTACAACATAAAAAAGAAAATTTGGTGTTTCATCATATGAAAAACAACATAAATAACAATATTTGTCACAAACAGCAGCTTTTTATGTAACTTCAAAGGGTTTTCTTTAAAATGATATAAAGAAATTGCATTTATTCCACTGTATGTGGTTATGGTAGCACTTCAAATGTTTTTTGGCAGAAATTGTACACCATAAGCGTATTATTCCTCCCATCAGTTGGAGTAAAATAACTTTTGCATATATTATGATAGAGAAAAAATTCCTTTTTCCTCTGTAAGCTGACAATTGCTGGAATCAAACCTGGGATACCCAGGACCAGAGTTATATACTTTCAAATAAAAACTTTAGAAAAAAAACATAAAAAGCGCCTATTTATTTTTGTGTTTATTAGAGGCCTGACATCACATACAACCATGTTTAGCACTTTCAACAGTGTTTTATGTAATTTCAAAGGGTTTCCTGTAAAATGATACCAAACTTTTGTATGTAAACCTCTGCATGTGGGTATGGGAAGCTTTTGAAATTGGGTAGGCCAAATCCAGGCGAAAATCCCCAAAATAGCTTCAGGGTGAAGACTTACTATTGTCAGACAGGTTGCTCACGTGACATCCATGTCATTGAGCTCAGTTTGAGTCTGCGCAGTACGCTCGACACCCAGGAAGTGCGTGCTTCTAATTGACTTCACTTGTCTCCGTTGAATCCAATGGTGTCGCTGTGTCCATTTCTTTTACTGTCTATGGAGATGCCGAAGCGTTAAGTCTCTGTGTTCGCGCAACGTCTGCCAAAAATGAGCTATTATAAGACGTAGATATAAGCAGAATGCGAACACCGCTCTCTCTTGAGGGTTTAACGCCGTCTCTAACACTTTCGTGGAGACACAGGGAGAGAGAGACAGCTCGAATGGTGGTACTTAGTATTGATATGCCCTCCCCTCGGACGCAAAGCGGAGAAACGGCCTGTGGCGAGGGGAGATGGACACATGAAGTACACGTCTTACAGGTCTAAGGCTGCAAACCGATCTGAACATTGAAAATACGTACTTCGGCGTCATCACCCTGAAGGATCTCATTTGGAGAGCCTTCACCGTCTCCCGAGAGTGATCCTCTCCAACTCCGGGTCGCCCGTCTCAGGGCCGTTTGAACATCCGCTTGTCACGGGTAGCGGGCTGAGCGGGCGGGGTGAGCTGCTGACGACCGGTTCCCCTGCGCTGCCGAGATGGGGTCCGAGGAGGGGAACGGAGGTGGCCGCCGCAGGACGCCTTCGACGAGAGGCAGACTGAGGAGCCGGCGTTGGTGGACCAGGGCAGCTCTCTTCTGCCGGGGCAGGACCTAGGAGATCGCCTCAGTCTGTGCCGCGGAGCTGAACTACTCCCCAGACTCGCCGAAGAGGCCGGTCTGTGAGACAGGAGCATTCAGGAAGTTGTTCTTGTCTGCGTCCGTCGTGTCAGCCAGACACAGGCAAAGGTGGCGTTCTCGGACCACTGTGGGGGACATCGCATGACTGAGGGTTGCGGCCTCCCTCGTGCAGATCTCTAAAGCCTTCGCTTGGACCTGCAACGGAGCCATGGCAGCGAGGGAGGTGAGGAGTGAAGGCTGAACGGCCGTAGATGGCCGAGAATTCCATGTTTGAGTCAGCTCTTCGTGCCGTCGGGAAAGAAAGGCAAAGGAGGTGAGGACCGAGAGGCCCGAGCAGCTCCGAAGTACCAATCATGCAGACGGGCTGGTTCGGGAGGAGGGGGGTTAACCCGTCCAACCCTACCGCTTCCGCCGCTGGAGCGGGCACGACCGCCATCTCCGGGTCGAAGTCCACCTCGGAGGGAAAAGGGGGGCCCCCCTCTGATGCTGCTGAAGTGGCGGGACCAGAAGGAGGTCCAATGAATTCGTCAGAAATCGTAGAACACGACTCTGCGGTCTCCATTGGAACCTCAACCGGCTGAGGACGAGGAGGCTGGGAGGTGGAGGACGCATCCCCCGACCTACTCAGCATAGTGATGCGAAGAGCGTCCTGCGAGCGCTAGGCAGCCGCACCATGGCGGCGTTCAGCACTGCAAAGGCGCGGACGTCGTTCCCGTAGAAATGACAGTCTTCTCCGCAATCCAAGAGGGTTATGCTCTCACAGAGAGAACAAAAATCCTCCATGAACGCAGCCTCGGAGTGCTCGATGCCCAAGCACGAAACAGCGCTCGTGACCGTCTCTGGAACCCCTGTACTTCTGGATCCAAGATCGCATGGAGGAAAAGCAATCCTGAAAAGGACGCTGATCTCCGAATATACGAGAGAGTGGCTGTATTTAAAAAGACACAGGGCTCTCACGTATCACTCTTTCAGGGAAATCACTCCATAGATGCTCAGCTGATGATGCTCACAGGGAGAGGCAACGCACACACTAAACTTAAAACAAAAAAGATGCAGAGCAGTGGAATACTGCGAGCGTCCGCTGTGTTAGTACTGCTTGTCAATCAACTTCAGCAACCGTTCCCAGAAGAGCAAGTAGCTTCTCAGTAGCAGATAATGACGGCTTTCGAAGCGAAAAAGCTAATTTCCCTATTTGCACCTGCTGCTTATATATGTAGCCCTGAATGTTTAAATTAGGCAGGTTCTTATTGCCCCCCCCCCCTTTAATTTTTAAACTTGTAATAATCTCTATGTGTGAGCAATTTAAGGTTTGTGACATGCTGTATTGTGATTTTGCACTGTTCTAAATGTAGTTGTTCTTGCTGAACTCAGGCTTGTCAGCAGGGGGCGCTCTCACATACACATGAATGAATCACTCAATGAGGCTCATAGAAGCAGTGTGTTAGTATCACTGCAGAAGCTTCAGTACACGTGAGACGGAGAGTGCTCCTTATTAAATGTGTTTTTTTCTGTATTTTTACGGGTAAGCTGACAAAAACATTAATCTGCTAATGCTAAACAATATGGTGATGTGAAACATTTGTAACTTTAAGCCGGGGGCATGAAAATGTATAGTTTGACCCTGATTAAAAGTGCTGCATCTAAAATGGCGGACGACAGTGTTAAGTACTCCTGGGAAAGTTTGTAACTTTTAGCATGGGTAAAGATGAATAATAAGTGCTTAAAATACACGAAATAAGTGTTAATGGATATATTTATCGGAGATGAGACTGGTAAACAAGGGAATTGATGTTAAATAGATGTGTATGAACATGGATTAGTGTTGTGTTAGGTTAAAAGCAGGGCTGTTAACAGGCCTGTGATTGCATGTGAACACATTAAAACATTGAGTAACATTATTCCTTCATATTTTTGGTTTAAAAGAGCATTTTATAATAGAGTAAAGAGAATCACAGTCAGACTTTTTGGTTACAATGCTTTAATATGGTACATTGATTGAGATTGTTATCCCTGCTGAAAAAACCAGCATGGGAATTATGCTGGTCTATGCTGGTTTAGCTGGTGGTCACAGCATACCAGCACCAAAACACAACATATGCTGGTTTGACCAGCATGGGATGCTGGTGCTAATGCTGGTTTAGCTGGTGCTAATGCTGGTTTGATGCTGGTTTAGCTGGTGCCAATGCTGGTGCTGATGCTGGTTTGATGCTGGTTTAGCTGGTGTTCACTAGCAAACCAGCACCAAAACACAACATATGCTGGTCTTGCTGGTATGGGGATGCAGGGATGTTAAAATATAGCATATGAAGTTCAGATTATTTGACTTATCTTTAGAGGGTTAAAAAAGTGGTTTAAACATGGAATAACAATTACACTGTGATTTAAAAATATATAAATATAACTGGATACATAAAACAATTAATATAAATAGTTAACAATACTGGAGTAAAATGCATACAAAGTGCAGTGGTCATGGCTATGACTATGGAATTTATGTATTACTCACCTGTGTTTATGTTGTGAGCGTTCCTGTGAGACTTTAAAGATGTTTTGTTATAATAACCTTATATTTCGGCATTGTGATTGTGAGCGCAGAGTGTGTTTAGTTTTATACAGTAGCAATAATAATAATAATAATAATAATGAGTGAGCACATGTACTATGTGATGTGATGTGGACTGACTGTGACACAAGATGTAATGTGTTCGGTGCCATGTATATATTCAGGTGTTTGCACTATGTGACATGTTATTGCTTATAATATACTGAATCACTCGATGAGGCTCATAGAAGCAGTGTGTTAGTATCACTGCAGAAGCTTCAGTACATGGAGAGTGCTCCTTATTAAATGTTTTTTTCCTGTATTTTTACAGAAATAAATGTGTTGCGTCGAGAATGGACTTCGCTTCCTTCTTAAAAGTGTAAAATATACGCACCTTGCGGGGCGGCGCCAGCATTATGCAAATATCTCAATGCCAAGTTCATTGCCGTTTTAGTAGTAAACGAAGCAGATTGGTCTTTCTAAGCGAGTTCCCAATTCGTCGGTCACGACGTGAGGTCGTAGTGACCGACTGAAAGGGAACTGTGCAGACACCAACCAGAATTGTGTGTGTTTTGAGGGGGTGTTTTGTTTGTTTGTTTTTCTGTATTATTTTCTGTATTAGGTTTGGGGGTCAATTTCAGGCACTGACTTGTTCTAAAGTGTAGATAAAGTGACAGAAGCACCTAATATAAAAATATCAATAATCTATTCTTTTTAAAAAAGCTTTCCTGTGATACTATTGTAAGGATGGATTTTTACTAATTCGAATTCAAGAATTCGAACCTGCAATAAAACAACAAGACTCAATAATCTAAAGAAGAGATCTAGGGGAAAGAAAGAACTGGCCCAATCTCATCTCTTCCCCCCATGCTGAGTTCCTGACTTTGCACAATATCTCATTCAGTCATGCAAATCTCACGAACCACCTGTCTCCAGCTGTTTTATGAAAGGTCAAAATAAATACGTATGCGAATGGTAAAGGAGTTTCATTCCCGCAGCAGCAGAACAGTGAGAAAAAAAACAATGACTGTTCTTCTGATGTGGGAGATGCCCCAATACGGATTGTTGATAACCATTTATCTTTATCCCCCAAACTCAGGCATGACCACTTGGGGCATGAGAAAGGGTCCAACGAAAGCTGAATAAATATTTGGAAGCACATCATCTGAAGACCTATTGATTTCTTTTTAACTTTTTTGGCCATTTTTGGCTTTAATTAACAGTGAGTTGAGGAGAGGACAGGAAAGTACAGGGAGGAGAGAGGGGTATGGGACTGGCAAATGACCACAAGCCATAAATCGAACTGGGGTCACCAAAAGTGCGAAAGCACCACATGTCGGAGCACTGACCACTACACCATCGGCTCCGACGACCTTTTGATTTGTCTATTACTGATTTAGCAAGCTAAACATAAATGGCTAAAATAAACACATTGTTGTATGAGTGGGCAGGAGGCAACTGACTTGAATTAAAGAGTCATTTAAATTTGGATTCAAATTAAATTATTTATTCAAATTAGAAATCAACTGTTTAATAAATGAAAGTGATTTTTCCAGAAGCGCCCGAAAAGACATACATGTTGGATTCCCTTCAATCACGACATCGGATACCGTTTTGGGGCCAGTGGGTGGAGTTTACACTAGCATACTATTTTTGGAATGCACACCAAAGAAGACTAAGAACCTTTGAATTCATTTGTATTGATAATACTGAATTTCATTAGTCTGAGGGTATTATGACCCTGAAATATGAGTATGTAATGAGGGGACAGTGCATGCGGTATAACATAGAGATGATCCCAAAGACAGGTGTGAAAAACTCACCAAAGCATTTGTTGTGGTTAAAGTTGACTTTATTTCATAATGCATTACAACAGAAACACAAAGGCCAAATTAAATGTGTGTGGTTGAGTGTAGTACAACAGCCACGGTCACAATATGCTGACAAATATGAGTGACATTGAAATCATACATTAGAAACAATTGTGCTTATAGTTGCCATATAGTGCTACCAATTAGATAACTGAAGAAGATCCTGTGATGGCAGCATGATTCCGTGTTTTTAGTTGTAGGCTATGTATATTATCCAGCCGTTGTTACCCTTGTTCAGATTTTTCTCGATTATGTGGAAACCAGCTTTCTTGTACTCACTCCAGGCATCAGAGTTGATCAGCAGAACCATGGCCTGGATCTGAGATTCACATCCCTTTTTCTGGTACCATGCATAGACAGCTTCTCCACTGGTTCCCTTATTGAGATCAACACTGAGGATTGTATAGCCTTCCTTCTGAAGCTTCACCTGCTCCTGGAGGGAGGTGGATACCTCAAGAGCAGTGAGAGCCTGTTTCTTATCGGTTGTGCGCCGATACCAGAGGAAGACGTAGTTTCCACGACCGCCCCGATTGGTGTCTTCATCCACACGAGTGTATCCAAGTTCAAACATGTGCTTGTCAGAAGTGAAGTCAACAGTTGCTGTGATCTCACGTATGTAGCTCGGCTTCGCTCTCTGCACCCACAGGTAGATAAAGTTTCCTCCGGCATTACGGTTCAGATCAATGCCCAGTCTCTCCCAGCCATTTTGCAGAAGAGCAGGTTCTTCTCGGGCGTCTTTGCTCATCGCAAGGTCCACAATAGGAATGTCACATTCAGTGCTGCCATAGAAGTACCACAGAAAAATGTGATCTCCAGAAACTCCGGCATTCAGATCACGATTGATCAGCTCATACCCAGCATCAGCCAGACCAGATTTCATCTGGTCATTGAATGAAAACTGGATTCTGGTCACAGGACTTTGGCCACACTCTTTCTTGAACCAAAGAAGGACCCGGTTTCCTGAAGTACCTTCATTGAGGTTAACATTGATGAACTGATAACCTTGTTTTCCGAGTGTTTCCTCTTCTTCCTTAGAGCAGGAGACATTGAGCTTTGTTATTTGCTGTCCGTTTGCCATTTTTTCTTGCGTATTTTTGGCTCTGAAAAAACAAAACAGAAAAACAAACAAACATCAACTATAGTTAATTTTTGCTTTTGTTATATGATTAGGACATTATATCAATTATGTAGTTATCGTTTCATTTATAAAATCTACTATTTCTACATTTAAGTACTAATTTTATTTCTTGGCTCACCAATCGTTTTATGAAAAATCACAAATCTTTTTTGCATTTACTCATTTTTTTTATGTTTTAATTTATTATACTTTCCTACTTATATTTCAAAGTAGAAAAAGACTAAATGTTAAATGGTTGTTGTCTAGATTTTCTCCAGATTAATCAATCGTCACCGTACCAGAAAATGTTGTAGAATACAATGCTCACCGACGATAGCAGAACAGATCTTTAAAGATTCTCACAGGGCTTTTGATTATATAGTTGACTCCGCATCAGATAAGCCACCCAACACAAAACGTCAATTCTGAAGAACATGAGTGTCTTGTTCAGTCATGAAAATATTCCTAAGAAAAAAGCTCTTCTGAAGAAGGAATTGTTAAATAAATAACTGACACGGGAAATCAGATTAATGCTTTTCTTAACAGATTTCATTTGAATGCAGAAGTATGCTGCATTCAGTGGAAATCATGTATCACTCATCAATCTTTTATCACTACACCGTGTGCAGAATTATTAGGCAACTTGTATTTTTGAGGATTACTTTTGTTATTGTACAACTACAGTGCTCATGGTCAATTCAAAATGTTAACAAACCCTCAAACCTGAACATTTAAGTAGTAAAAGTGAAATTTTGGCTTTCTTAAGAGAATATTTCTAAGTACACCATTATTAGGCAACTATTAGTGTGCAGAATACGACCCGCAAAGTACCGCGTAATTAAACCGAATTTACAGCGTACCTATTTGTAACAATAGAGTACCTCTACAGTACGTACTTGTAGGTATAAGGGAACAATACTTTAAGTTTGGGGTAATGAGGGGGTAAGAATATATGGAAAATTATAAATGATTTATTCTCTAAGTATTTCATAACTACAGGGTACCTATTGTAATATTACGTGGTATGTATGACTTACGTCTATGTGTAATATGGTCTATTCATTTTTTTTTTTTTTTTTCATATTTGCTACTTACCTGATGAAAGTGTATTGTATAGCCTACAGTTGATGTCTACAAGCCACGTCGGCAAGTAAAATATAAAAGCACAATAAAAATAATAGCAACTTGTACCTCTTTGATCTGTATATGTATACAGGAGTTACCAGGTAACTCTTATATTTGCGGGCTGTAAATTAAAGTGGGGCTTATTCCCCGCTTGTTCTGTGTATGTACCAGGTAACTCTTTTGTGGGCTGTAAATTAAAGTGGCGCTTGTTACAGCCTTTTTCTGTGTATGTACCAGGTAACTCTCATATTTGAGGGCTGTAAACTAAAGTGTTGCTTTGTTCACCTCTTGTTGTAAATGTTATAGGGTAAATACCATAAACATACAGAATATTGTTATTTTTATTTTAAAACAACTTATTTATGATTTTGTTGTGAATTTTTCATATTGACTACTGAATGTTGTATATCAATCAATCTTTATTACAGACTCAGGGTCCAGATAAAACAAAAGAATACTACAGACAAGACATTAAGACAAGATAAACAACCCACACAATAAATAGCTACAGAATACAACAATACCAATGTCTCCAAAGCTTTGACTGATATCGTGTAGTACTCACACTTATATTAGAAAGACCCACAATAATCTCATTATCAGAATCATTTAGCCGGCAGATAAATCTATACATGAGATTTCGTAGCAGTGCTTTAAAAGTAATTACTCTAGCACTCACAAACATTTCACTTGCACTATGCCATCTAGTTTTCTTAAGTAAAATTCTCATAGCATCATTATACGCTACCTGCAGCTTCTGTAAACTAGATGTTCTATAGTTGAACCACAGGTGAGCAGTATACAGTAAAGTGTAGTGCAAAATGCTTTAAAAAGAGACACCTTCACCTCATCTGAACAGAAACTAAACTTACGTAAAAGTGTATTCGCCTGCATATACATCATACGCCGTTGTCTTTCTATATCCTCATCATCTGTCATGTGTTCTGTGATAAAATGACCAAGGTATTTTACTTTCACAGATACAGTAAGACTCTTATTAGACAGCTTAAAGACTGGAAATGTTATCCTTTTATCCTCCTTAGTTCTACAGATCATAACCACACTCTTATCAGGATAATATAAAATATCATTTTTAAGACCATACTCAGAACACATATTTAAAAGCTGTTGAAGACCAGCACTGCTAGGACTAAACACCACAAGATCATCTGCATACATAATATGATTCACACACATATTCCCAATCATACACCCAGTTTTATAGTCACTCAAACATTCTGATAGATCATCCATGTAAAGATTGAATAAAATTGGGGACAAAATCCCCCCTTGTCTCACACCATTACTAACTCCAAAAGGGGCAGAGACTTTATTGCCACATTTGACTTGCATCATCTGATGGGCATACCAATAAGCCAGGATTCTCACAATATATTCTGGCACCCCTCTTTGTTTCATTTTTAAATATAACTTTGCATGGTTGACCCGATCAAAGGCCTTGGATGCATCAATAAAGCACATAAAAACTGATGAATTTTTATTTCTATACTAATTTATAATTTCCTTTAATGCATAAATGCAGAGATCAGTACCATGTTTAGCCTTAAATCCAAACTGGTTGTCTTTGCATTTAATAAACACATTTAACCTATCCAGCAAGATTTTTTCCAACACTTTAGACAGGATACTTGCTAGAGCTATGGGTCTGTAATTATCTAAGTTGCCTACCATACCAGCTTTGTTCTTAATAACTGGGACTAACAGAACAGACAACATTGACTCTGGTAACACGCCATGAATCAAAAGGCCAGTAAAACAAACAGCTAGTAAAGGGGCTATCCTCTTACTTCCATATTTTAGATGTTCAGCAGAAATATTATCTAGTCCACTAGCTTTATTTTGAGGCAATTTACTCATAGCATGTTCCACCTCAGGTGACATGATTACTATTGAATCATTAGGTTGAATATCATCCACATTATATAATTCATTGTGGATGCAATTAAAAAGACTAGAATAATGCTGTCTCCATAATTCTGCAATATTATCTGCCCCCGAAACTCCATCCAAGGCACAAGGAAGAGATACTCTGCATCTATTAATTGTTCTGACATCTTTCCAGAAATCAGTGGTATTTTGATTTAGTAGCTTCATAGCCATAGAATCAGCCCTCAATGATTGCTCATTTTTATCAATAAAACGAATAGCGTACTTGTATCTTGCATTTGTAGACTTTTTATACTCAAGCTCAGGCCCCTGCCTGGGTCTTCCTGCTATATCCCATAATTTAAAGGCTTCTCTGGCTTCATCTTGATATTCAGATACATATTTACTCCAGCCAGGCCTAGTCTTATTTGGTATACCCTTCAATTAAAAAAAAGGCTTACTACAACCATACAAGGCATTAACAATATCATTATACATTGAGCAGATATCCCTCTGATGACTTGGATCTTTACAGTTGACATCACTACACATGATTGCATCCCTAGGCAACTTAATATTACCCAGACATCTATCTGTGTTTACATAATAAACCGAAAGATCATCCGCTGTAAGTGCGGAGCAATCAATTTTTGCTATATTGACACTATTATCATTATTAGACATTGCTACAAGGACCTCAGCATTTATCACAATGGACACAGGTATCTGATCAGTTGTTACTATACCATACAAAATACTCATACCACTCAGCGATGCATGGGCATCTGCTGTGCTAATACAATGGTCCAACCATGATGTTGTGTTCCAAGCCTCACTAACATAGGTATAACTATCTACAGGCAAACACACTTCTGTTGACAAAATAAGATTATTATCATGACAAAACTGACCAATATGACTGGAAAATATAGACTTGTTGTCTGCAATATCTGCATTCATATCCCCATTGACATACACACTAGAAACAGTAGAACTTTCTATAAAAGAACTGATAAAAGCTAATCTATTTAAATACTCATCTTCATTATGATGACTTTCGTAAGGTGTATACACATTTAGAAAAATAAAATTCTTATCTTGATAAGTAATCTGTATTGCAAAACACCAATTAACATCTAATCGAATTACCTTAATCAGTGGATCTAGATTTTTATTCAATAGTATGGCTACACCCCCAGATATCCTACCTTTAATTAAATCCATACCAAGATCCACTGTGGATTCACCAGCACCATGAAAATGATCATGAAGAGAATTTAATTGATCTAAATCTTGCATTGGTAAAAAAGTCTCTTGCAGACATAAAATATCACAGTTCTCTAACAGACTGTCCACAACCACATGGCGGGCTTTGTCCCCATCACCCTGGCCCACACGAAGGCCACGACAGTTATATGACACAACCCGAATGTCCATGAGAGGTACACAATTGTTTATCCTACCCGAGGATGCACACTTTCCCCAGCGACTGGAGCAGTATTTGACCCGTTGATTCCCACCCTACGCTGTTCATAATAGCGTCTTACAAAAGCCCCTTCCGGCCAGAGTTGCGGGTCATACATTTCACTGACTTCATTACATTCAGCAGATACTTTAAATGAACTGTATCTGCTTTTTATTGTTCAAGCAACATCGCATCCAAGTTTTTGTTTCAGGTACTCAGACACAGGGACGTGCACAGGAATTTTTAGGGGCATGTGCTCTGACCTAAATAAAGGGCAAACCCCCCCAAATTTTTTTTTTAAACTCATATGAAGGACTGAGAATAACATGGTCTTTATTAAAATCAGCAAACATGTTTGCCTAATGCCTACTAAAAAAATTGTAGCCTAGGCTGCTTGTCTGCAAGCTGTAGCTAGCTGCTATCTGTCTGATTATTTAGGCTTAAACGTGGCAAACTCAGCCTAGATTCATGAAGATTTTAACAGAGGTGGAAAGAGTAGCCAAAAACTTTACTCAAGTAAAAGTACAAGTAACTAAATAAATAATTACTCAAGTAGAAGTAAAAAGTATGCAATGAAAATAATACTCAAGTAGCGAGTTACTAGTTACTCATGAAAAAATTAATCTAGATATACACGCGCACACACACACGCACGCACGCACGCACACACACACACAATACAGTGCCCTCCATAAGTATCAGAACTGTAAAGACAAGATTTTTCTGTTTGCTATGGAGACCAGAAATTGGTAAGATAAATATCAGTATGTCAGAAGTTTAGAATGTCACATTTTATTAACCTTTGTTTATGTTTCAACACATACATGCTTTAACAACAAAGAACAACAGCATTAAATGCTGACTTATGTGTGTTGTACACAAATGCACATAAGTGAATCAAACTGATCCTACACATTTTATGCTTTTCATGTGTAAACAATCAGGACATAGCTCAGTGACCATAAAAAAAATAATGTGACAGATTCTGTACTTTTGTCCCATGTTCATCTTTTAATGTTTAGACATTTCTTGACTCCACAACAAACAGAAGAAAACTTATGAAGGGCACTTCTACAGTATGTGTAAAACTGCAACATACACAAACAGTACAGAAAAAAGAATACAAACACAGAATAGACAAGCATTTCAAATTAACAAATTAACTCTAGTCTCAATGTTGATGTAGCTTATAGCTGAAATATCAGACAAGTAAACTGACAACAGTTTTGCATATGTATAAAGTTAGAAATCTCCTATGGTCTGAGGACATTGACAGTTTACACTTACATAAAAATGATTTTAGACAAAACTCATGTTTTCTTACGTTGTCATGTCACGTCACGTGTGTTTTGTGAGAATCACTTACATCATATACAGTACAGTGTACAGCGAATCAGACGTCAATCATCGATGGATTTTCTTCAATCTGTGCTACAATGCTTCTGGAGGTTGCACGCGTTTAACTGTGTCTGACGACGAACAGGTCGCGTGTATGTAATGGCGGGTACATGTGTGAAGTTTTGCTTTTAGTTAAAAGATTGGTAAATTCATTTCCACGTCACCCAACACTGGTCATATTCTGCGTGCTTATAGGTTACGAGTAAAACAGCTTCGAACGATTCCGTTTTTGCAGCGATCTGAACAATTCATTCAAACTGATTCGCGAACCAATTTAAAACGTTTGGCCCATTCGCTTTGTAAAGAATCGACTCAAAAGACTCGTTTATTTGCAACACTTTGTAAGGAATCGACTCAAACGAGTCATTAATTCGCGAATACGCCAGAAATACATGATAGCAATTTAAAAATAAAATACAAATTTCGTAATTAATTAAAATACAGTAACAAATGATCGCTGCACTCTCCGATTAATATCCACTGTGATAGCTCGTAGATCTTCATCCGCGTTAACATGTAGTTGCATTGCGTGTTTCATAGTACAAAGCTCAACACTCAGCTGCTCCATTCTTCCAAGCAAACTTGAGACATCAATGCTATCGAAGGACACTGGAGGTAACTCATCCAAGAAATGGGAAACAAATCTAGGAATGTCTTCGCCACATTCATTTATCACTTTAAGACAGCTTTTTATATTATTGATGTCTTTCTGTGGCCCTTTATGAGAAATATTCCGTTGTGTTGTAGGACACAGTTCAAACAATACCTTCTTTGAGGCCTTAATCCAATCAGAGTCAAACGTTTTTGCAGCCAACAGGACAATTTCATCCTGACTCAGAGTCTTAATTTTGACAGCAAGAAAAATAAAGAATTCATCCTCAACAATAACTTTCCCGTCAACAGTATTGTATATCTCAGGTTTCAGACGAGAACGTTTAAATACAGAAGCAGACGATACAGCCAACCCTCCTGAGGCAGCGTCCGCCATCTTGAATTGATTGTGATCTATCTGTGTTTCTGTCTGAATGTCCAGTATACAGTCGATGTTTATGAGCCACATCGGCAAATAAATATAAGAGCACATCACTTTTATTTTAGTAGCCTATACTTGATTTTAATAACAAAAGTCCAGCTCATTTAATGTGGTTATCTTTTTTTAAGGTAAGTACAATAAAAATAGCAACTTCCTTATTTACCACGAAACTCTAACATTTGCGGACATATTTGAAGTGGTGCTTTGCAATTTTGCTATGAACTCTGAAACTCTTTTATTTCAAATAACACATTAATGACCACAAAGCAGCACGCTATTTGTTTATTTTTAATAGGTGTTGTCATTGGTAGAATAAAACTTTGCAACATGTGTAAACACAAGTATTTTAGCCAAATATAATTTATGCAATGGCAAACCAGAATAAAACAACTGCAGATATCAGCTCCCGCTAAAGCAAAAGACGACTACATGCGTAGGGTACTGCGCAGGTGTAGAGCGTGCGGCCGTCTGCAGGAGGTTTGCCTGCTGGAACGCGATCCTGAGGTTTTAAAAAATTTCTACACTGTGGAGTACGGCTGCGAGTGATCTGAGCAGGATCCGCATGCTGAATAAGGTAACTGGTTTTGTTAATACATGACTAACGCATTTCAAACAATGTTTTTTCAAGAAAGTTGCCAGCTAACTGTAGCAGCAGGTTAGCTAGCACATAAGTAAGCCTAAAGTTAATAACTGGTTAAGAAAACTCAGTTTTTTGTCAAGGCACAGTGAAGAAACATTTACTGAAGGCTTTCTGTTACGGTGAAAAAACAGACAGAAAGATCCCAGAGCAGATGACAAAATATTTATTAAATCAATGTAATAAAGTCAATAGCACGTCTGGGCGCAAAGGCCACTCCGAGGCAGACGGCAAAAGGAAACCACACACACACTGGGCTTCAGAGATAGACCACACACGTCCGGGCAACAGCCACACTCAGGCGAACGGTGGGAGAGAGAGAGAGAAGATCACACGACACAGCAGGAGAGATCCACAGCTCACTAGGGCACAACGCCAACTCGACAGGCGAGCGAGATGATCCTGAGGCGGGCAGAGAGAGAGAGAGCGTTAGTGGTGCTGTGAGTAGGCAGGCGACGCTGGACAGCTCCCCAGGCGTGGGACCGCCCAGCTGGACAGCGACAGAGCTGCAGTGAGAGTCCTTAGTTCGCTGAAGGAAATGCAGTCTATTAGCAGCGGATGAGAAAGCGGAGATCAGCCGATGACAGAAACTTGAATCCAAAATCTATGGGTAGCAGATAGCACAGATTAAACGGGGCAAAATAAAACTGACAAGAGTAACTGGGCAACAAGACAGGACAGGACTAGAATCTAGCAGCTCTAGAAACCGGCGAGCACATACAAAGACGGACTTGCAAAGAACACTAAAACACACAGAGTTTAAATACTGCAACAATGGGCCATGAAAATATGCTGCAGGTGAGTGGCGCAGGTGAAACAGATAACACTGATTACACCCGTGATTGAAACGCGCACATGAAACTATAAACACAAAACACCAACACAGAGAAACCAAAAATAAAGCAGTCAATGAAACCAAAGTCATAACAGGACCCCCCCCACGACCGCCACCAGGCGGTCCAAGGGAGGGCTCACCTCGTCGCCGACGGAAGACCACAATCAGGTCAGGGTCCAAGATGTCCCGGGCCGGTACCCAACACCTCTCCTCCGGACCATAGCCCTCCCAATCCACTAAATACTGAAAACCCCTGCCCCGCCGACGCACGTCTAAAAGGGACTTAACAGTGAAAACTGGGGCACCGTCCAAAAGCTGCGGGGTGGGAGGGGTGGGAGCAGAAGGGACAGGGTTAACGGGAGAAAAGAAAACAGGCTTCAGTTTAGATACATGAAAAACTGGATGAACCCGACCGAGAGCAGGAGGCAATCTGAGCTTGACTGTCACCGGGTTAATAACCTTTTCAATACTGTATGGCCCAAGGAAGCGAGGTGCCAGCTTGCGAGATGGCCCTCGGAGAGACAGATCCTTGGAAGAAAGCCATACCTTCTGCCCACAAATAAAGCGGGGCGCGGGTCTACGGTGACGATCAGCCGCGGCTTTGGTCCGTCTGGAGGTCTTGAGTAATGTATTTCTAGCCCTCCTCCAGGTGCGTCTGCAACGTCGAACAAAGGCTAGCGCAGACGGGACCACCGCATCGAGTTCTTGATCTGGGAAAAGAGGGGGCTGAAACCCCATAGAAGCCTCAAACGGAGACATCTTATGGGATGAAACAGGAAGAGAGTTATGTGCGTATTCTACCCAGGGTAACTGTTGGCACCAAGAGCTCGGATATTGAGATGTCAGACAGCGGAGCGCACGACTAAGATCCTGGTTAGCCCGTTCACATTGCCCGTTGGTCTGTGGGTGATAACCTGAAGACAAGCTGGCTGTGGAGCCGATCTGTCTACAGAACTCCTGCCAAAAACGGGAGATAAATTGGGGACCCCTATCAGAAACTACGTCAGAAGGCAGACCATGTAAGCGAAAGACGTGTTCTATCATAATCTGAGCCGTTTCCTTGGCAGAGGGGAGCTTGGGCAGAGGGACAAAATGCGCTGCTTTAGAGAAGCGATCGACAATGGTCAAAATTACAGTGTTACCTCTAGAACTGGGTAAATTGGTAACAAAATCAATGGCTATGTGAGACCAGGGACGGGAAGGGACAGATAAGGGCTTAAGCAGACCAATAGGGGCTTGATGAGAAGCCTTATTGCGGGCACAAACCTGACAGGCTAACACAAACTGTCTGACATCGGAGCCCATAGAGGGCCACCAGAATCGCTGATGGACGGCAGCCAGCGATCTCCGAACTCCGGGATGACAAACTAACTTGGACTCGTGACCCCACCGGATGACCTCGGAACGGAGCGATTCCGGAACCCAAAGTCGACCCGCTGGGCACCCCTCTGGCACTTCCTCCTCCCGTCCGGCCTCCCTCACTCGCTGTTCGATGCCCCAGCGCAGAGCCCCCACCACCCGCCCCTCCGGGAGGATGGTTTCGTCTCTGTCAGAGCTGGAAACCTCGAACAACCGAGAGAGGGCATCAGGTTTAGTGTTTTTAGAACCAGGCCATTACGAGAGGATGAAGTTAAATCTGTCAAAGAAGAGCGCCCAACGAGCCTGACGTGATGTTAACCTCCTGGCTGAACGGATATATTCTAAATTCTTGTGATCCGTCCAGACCAGGAAGGGTTCCGAGGTCCCCTCTAACCAGTGACGCCACTCACCCAAAGCCAATCTGACGGCCAGCAGTTCCCGATTCCCTATGTCGTAGTTTCGCTCTGCTGGGTTAAGCCGGTGTGAGAAGAAAGCGCAAGGATGCACCTTGCCATCCTTAGACGATCGCTGAGACAGAACGGCACCAACCCCGACATCCGAAGCATCCACCTCAACAATGAATTGGGAGGTAGGATCTGGAATAGAAAGAACAGGAGCAGTGATAAACCGGAACCTTAACTTATCAAAGGCCTCCTGAGCCTCCTTATCCCAGACAAACCTCTCCTTGGTGGAGGTGAGAGCCGTAAGGGGTTGAGCAATCTGACCAAAGTTTCTAATGAATCGCCGGTAAAATTGGCGAACCCTAAGAAACGAAGTAATGCCTTACGGGAGTCGGGGACTGGCCATTCGGCCACCGTTCTGACCTTGGCTGGATCGGGACGTATCTCACCCTCGGCAATCACAAAACCCAGAAACGAAACCGACCTCTTGTGAAACTCGCACTTCTCCGCCTTCACATATAACTTGTTCTCAAGTAACCGACGTAAGACTCGGCGGACATGCTGAGTGTGTTCCTGCATGGAGGGAGAAAAGATGAGAATATCATCTATGTACACAAAGACAAACTTGTCAATCATGTCTCTCAGCACATCATTAACCAAAGTCTGGAAGACAGAGGGAGCGTTACAAAGCCCGAAAGGGAGAACGCAGTACTCAAAGTGTCCAGTAGGGGTGTTAAAAGCTGTCTTCCACTCATCGCCCTCTCTTATGCGTAGTAAATGATAGGCATTGCGCAAATCCAACTTGGTGAAGAACCGTGCTCCCTGCAAAAGCTCAAAAGCAGAAGACATTAAAGGAAGAGGGTACCTATTCTTAACAGTAATGTCATTCAAACCCCTATAATCAATACAGGGGCGAAGGGAGCCGTCCTTCTTTTTAACAAAGAAAAACGGAAGAACGGCGCTGGTCACGAAACAGCATCCGGGCCTCAACTCTAAGTGCAAGCTCGAAGATACCGTCAAGTGAGTGTGGCAGGTCGTGAGTCGCTATCTCATCTTGAATCCTGTCACTCAGACCCTCAATAAACTGCGCCCGGAGAGCTGCCTCGTTCCAGCTGCATGCCGCTGCCAGAGTCTTAAACAGAATGGAGTAATCCGTCACCGAACCCGTTCCCTGGGCAAGACGAGCCAGCCGAGCCGCGGCGGCATCTCCACGGACGGAGCGATCGAAGAGTTTAATCATCTCCTCCCGAAACTCCTCAAATGACTGGCAGCATGGATCCTGGGCGTCCCAAACTGCGGTACCCCACTGGCGCGCTCTCCCCATTAGCAGGGTAATAACATAAGCGACTCGGGTGCGCTCAGTCGCGTAACGGCGAGGCTGGAGAGCGAACACCAGCGAGCACTGGGACAAAAACGCCCGACATGAAGAGGGATCGCCGTCGTAGGGTGGAGGGTTGACAACATGGGGTTCAGAATCCAGGGAGTGACGAGTCCGGTCAAGCCGTGTGGAGAGCTCGCTAATACGAGCGGACAAATCCTCCACCTCCTGAGCAGTAGAGGAAAGCTGTGCAGTGTGTTGGCCCAACCAAGCTCCCTGCTGTGCGAGCGCAGAACGGACAGAATCAGCATCTGCGGGATCCATGTTGGCAAGTCCGTTCTGTTACGGTGAAAAAACAGACAGAAAGATCCCAGAGCAGATGACAAAATATTTATTAAATCAATGTAATAAAGTCAATAGCACGTCTGGGCCCAAAGGCCACTCCGAGGCAGACGGCAAAAGGAAACCACACACACACTGGGCTTCAGAGATAGACCACACACGTCCGGGCAACAGCCACACTCAGGCGAACGGTGGGAGAGAGAGAGAGAAGATCACACGACACAGCAGGAGAGATCCACAGCTCACTAGGGCACAACGGCAACTCGACAGGCGAGCGAGATGATCCTGAGGCGGGCAGAGAGCGAGAGAGCGTTAGTGGTGCTGTGAGTAGGCAGGCGACGCTGGACAGCTCCCCAGGCGTGGGACCGCCCAGCTGGACAGCGACAGAGCTGCAGTGAGAGTCCTTAGTTCGCTGAAGGAAATGCAGTCTATTAGCAGCGGATGAGAAAGCGGAGATCAGCCGATGACAGAAACTTGAATCCAAAATCTACGGGTAGCAGATAGCACAGATTAAACGGGGCAAAATAAAACTGACAAGAGTAACTGGGCAACAAGACAGGACAGGACTAGAATCTAGCAGCGCTAGAAACCGGCGAGCACATACAAAGACGGACTTGCAAAGAACACTAAAACACACAGAGTTTAAATACTGCAACAATGGGCCATGAAAATATGCTGCAGGTGAGTGGCGCAGGTGAAACAGATAACACTGATTACACCCGTGATTGAAACGCGCACATGAAACTATAAACACAAAACACCAACACAGAGAAACCAAAAATAAAGCAGTCAATGAAACCAAAGTCATAACACTTTCATTTATGTTTTTTATATGTAATGCAGAACAGCATTTGTGAGACGAATTCAACTCAACATCCGAGTGGACAAGAACACCAACAGAGGAAGCCAAGCCGCAAAAACAACAAAAAATTGTCATGACTTCTTATTTGAAATAAAAGTTTTGTGTTAATAAAAATTAAGTGTTGGCTTAAAGGAATAGTCTACTCATTTTCAATATTAAAATATGTTATTACCTTAACTAAGAACTGTTGAATCATCCCTCTGTCATCTGTGTGTGTGCACGTAAGCGCTGGAGCGCGCTGCAACGCTACGATAGTGTCACAGGAGTGACGATCTTTGAGGCGGAACCAAAAATTGGGAAGTGTCGGTGGCGTCGCGAACGCTGAAATCAGCTAAACTACACACAGCTGGGAGCGATTAAGAGGAGCGCCGGGTGATTGGAGGAGAACAGCACCCAGGGAGTATAAAAAGACAAGTCAAACCACAGTCTGGGCTGATGTTATCCACTGATGTGTTGGTGTGTATTGTAGTGCTGAGTTGAGCTCGCCTAAATACGCTACATTCGGATTGTTGTATTGCTCTCTCTCCACGTGTGGATCATAGATCGATGGAAATGAGGACATCGAAGACCTTAAAGGTGAAGTACTAGCTGGACACTGACATTGTTTGAGGGAAACGGAAGGAGAGGAAAACTTACCACTGTGAGTATATATCTGTGGGAAAAGTGGTGTTTGTGGCTGGAAAGCGCCCTGTCTAGCTGCCTGAGTTACTGTTGACATGAAGACAACCTAGGACGAAGAAAGATAGAGATCGTGAGTAACCAAAACCCTTGAAGTGAATGTTGATATACATATTGGATTGATTCATTGTTTGAGTGTTCTTAAGAGAGAGATCGAGTGGCCCTACCCCTGGACCAGTGTGGTGGGTGAGCCGAAGGTTTCCGTGGGAAAGCAGCTACAGCAATGACAGCAAACAAACGCTAGGCCATCTACCATCTCCCTATTTCTCGCCCAGAGCGACGTGGAAGAGGACGGGTGTCTATTGTGTGCACTGAGCGTGGTGGGGTGAGTCTTTGGAAATTTTCACTTGAAGTGGTGCTGTGTAATGCCGTGTATTGCAGTGTGAGTGCTGTGTCTTGTTTGACGAAATCCCGTTCCCAGTCACTCGTCCCGGGACGGTGAAGAGGAAAGAACGGCGCTAGAAAACCCTGTATAATACTGCTGTAGTGTGCTTTCAGTTCCACAAAATACAGAGTGGCGGCGAAGAACTGTGCGAGTAGCAGTGTGTGTGAGTACTGTACCTATTATTGTTAACTTACCTGTGTTCTTTCATCATCGCAGAGTAGAGGCAGGAGAGATCCGCTGGCCCGAGGTCTCAACGAAAGGGCGCCCCGGTCCAGTTTTCGATTGACCAACGGGTCTCGAGGAACGGGCAGCGTTCGACCCGGTGTGCCGGCGTGGTTCTCGCCCCTCTGTTCATCAACGAGTTCGCCGAGAGGGTCTTGGCTCCCGGCGTCCCAGTACAAACCATTGCTTAATCGCCGCATTGCAGAAACTAGCCAGCGTAAGCTCGCGACCCTGTAAGTCTCTATGTAACTTGTTACGTCTGCTGATTGACAGGAAAGCGAGTGAGTTGTGAGAGCTGTGGAGAGAAAGGGAGCCAACGTTGAACACTGAGATACTGAACTGTGGAAAGAAAGAGAGCCATACCTACCTAGAAGCTGTAATCAGCGCAGAGGTGAGCAACGTCTTGAGAACGATTCATTGTGTCCCTGTATCCTAGCAGCCATCTGTGGAGAGAAAGAGAGCCAACGTGAACACGGAGATATTGAGCTTTGGAGAGAGCCAGACCTACCTGAAAGCTGTAATCAGCGCAGAGGTGAGCAACGTCTTGAGAACGATTTACTGTGTCCCTGTACCCCAGCAGCCGTCTGTGGAGAGAAAGAGAGCCAACGTGAACACGGAGATATTGAGCTTTGGAGAGAGCCAGACCTACCTGAAAGCTGTAATCAGCGCAGAGGTGAGCAACGTCTTGAGAACGATTCACTGTGTCCCTGTACCCCAGCAGCCGTCTGTGGAGAGAAAGAGAGCCAACGTGAACACTGAGATATCAAGCTGTGGAGAGAGCCATACCTACCTGGAAGCTGTAATCAGCGCAGAGCAGCCATCTGTGGAGAGAAAGAGAGCCAATGTGAACACTGAGATATTGAGCTGTGGAGAGAGTCATACCTACCTAGAAGCTGTAATCAGCGCAGAGGTGAGCGAACGTCTTGAGAACGATTCACTGTGTCCCTGTATCCCAGCAGTCGTCTGTGAAGAGAAAGAGAGCCAACGTGAACACGGAGATATCAAGCTGTGGAGAGAGCCATACCTACCTAGAAGCTGTAATCAGCGCAGAGGTGAGCGAACGTCTTGAGAACGATTCACTGTGTCCCTGTATCCCAGCAGTCGTCTGTGAAGAGAAAGAGAGCCAACGTGAACACGGAGATATCAAGCTGTGGAGAGAGCCATACCTACCTAGAAGCTGTAATCAGCGCAGAGGTGAGCGAACGTCTTGAGAACGATTCACTGTGTCCTCGTATCCCAGTGGCCGTCTGTGGAGAGAAAGAGAACCAACGGGAGCACCGAAATATTGAACTGTGGAGAGAGAATAAGGAAGGCGAGTGAGTCAACGAGCAAGGACCTGTGGAAAGTAGGCGGTGCACCGCCGTGCGCCGAGTCAAGGTACAACAACAGAAAAAGACCCATACCAGCACTCATTGTGTTTTTATTCTGCCTCCAGGAGGGAAGAGGAGCGCGCCACGAGTAGAGGGAACCCGAGGCAGGAGCCCGTTCCCCCACGTACGACCCCCCAACTTTAGTCATTCATTGGGCCGTGGCCCCCCTGGAGGGCAGAACCTGAAATTAGTTTTAATTTCCCCTTTCCCAGTTCCCCCTATATTTTAATTATTTAATTCAATAAAGAACATTTTATATTTACTTGTGCTCGTTGTTGTCTGGTCATTGGGTTGGTTTTGGGGACCTCCTCGAGGTGGAAGTTTAGAAGGGGCGTGGTTTATACAACTAGTAGCCAGCCCCTGGCCGGTGACAGATTTTGGCGTAGTCGGCAGGGCTCCACCTCGAGTTGAGTAACCAGACTAGCCCAATGACCGACAACGCAGGGCCCGCAGCCCAACCCCGTGCGGTGCCTGTCTTTATGGGCAGCCCTTGGGTCCAAAAGTATGGAGGAATAGAGTCGGGAATACGACTAACAGAATGGAAGGCCCAGTTGGAGTATTTAGCCGACCTGCAAAGCCTTAGTGTAGCCCAGCGGCTCCAGTTCGTATTAAACTCCCTAGAGGGAGAAGCGCGGCGAGAAGTACAGGCCGCCCCTGAAGCTGTCCGAGCCAGTGCCCAAACTATATTTCAGTTCCTTACCGAGCAATATGGCGACCACACCCCCGTAGCTGTCCTCCGTTCCCAATTCTTCAATAGTAAACAAGGCCCCCGACAACCCATTAGAGCTTTTGCCCTGAGACTGCGAGAGCAGTTCACCCGGCTACAGGCCCGTCGCGATCATGGATTGGGAGATGGAGAGGCTTTGCTGCGCGACCAATTCCTTCTGGGGATGAAAGAGGGCCCCGTGAGACAGAGTTTGAGGGTCCAGTTTCGCAGGGACCCCGACCTCACATTTGAAGATCTAAGGAAGGAGGCGTTAGCCTTGGAGGGCGACGAGGTCGAGGTGAGTGAGACCCCAGTATGTGCAGCGGTAAACGAAAGCGTGCCACCACCATCAGAGCGCACGGATTGGAAGCAGGCTCTCAAAGTAGAACTATTGAAGGATGTCCGGGAGCAGATGTCAGAATTATCCAAAACTCTCCTGGGAGAGCTGCGCCAAGGTAGGGCGCGGGAGGAGCCAAGGCCGGCACCCCGAGAGCGGGTGTACTCGGAGAGGAGCCGAGAGCCGCCGGGACGCCCAAGCCGCTATAATCGACCCCGTTTTGAATGGGATGACCAGGGACGACCAATTTGCAATCGTTGTGGTGAGCCCGGGCATTACAGTCGTCAGTGTGGGCCTCGCAGGGCATCTGAAGGGGGTTTTTAGGACGACCGGCCACAGTGGGTCGTGTGGCCGGGACCCCTCAAGAAGACCCGGGAAGAAGGAACGGTTCAAGGCAACAGATGATCGGGCATAGCCCGGTGGCAGAAGTCAAAGTGTGTGGCAAGTGGATTCAGTGCCTGGTAGATACGGGCTCGCAGGTAACGATGTTTGCAGAAAGCCTCTCCAGGGAGATATTCGGACGGGAAGGAGTACAAGGAGCGGAGGCCCCCTGGTTGACATTGAAGGGCGCTAATGGCCTGGAAATCCCCTACATTGGCTATCGCCTAACGGATCTAGAAGTGCAAGGGGTAGTCGTCCCCCAAAAAGGTGTGGTCATTGTGGAGGATAGGTGTTTAGGCACCCACAGAGCCCTATTGGGCATGAACGTCCTCTCTGAGTGCTGGGAGGAGATATTCCGGGCTAGGCCTGGTCCAAGGATCTCACCTGCCGAGAGGCCCAAGTGGGAGCGCGTGGTGGCTGACTGCCGCCGGGTCCAAATGAATCAGGTGCGTAGAGATCGGGAGGAAGTGGGAAGAGTAATGTGTCGTTTTGCTTTGTCTATTCCCCCTAGGAGCGAAGCTATCGTCTGGGCAAGAGTGCCCCTTCGGGAAGCGAACCCCGAGGAGTGGGTGTTGGTAGAGCCACACACGGATTGTCCACAAGTGGAGGTAGCACGGGGACTAGCGGCGGTCTACCGGGGAAGGATCCCTGTGAGAGTGAGAAATGAGCACCCCTATGCAGTCCAATTATATCGACACCAACGACTGGCCCGGCTAACGACGGTCACGCCTCACCAGGTGAGAGAAGAAAGGGACGTCAGTTTTCGTCAGGTGTGCCCCACTGTGATCGAGGTGGCCCTGACCCAGATGGATGCCCCGGCGAGTAGCCAGGGGGGAGGTATGCCGAAACATCTGGCGGGTGAGTCACTGCAAGGGGATGACCTGGGACAGGTACAGACACAGAAACTGCAGGCACTCCTTCGGAAGTGGCAACATGTGTTCGCAAGGCATGATGAGGACTATGGGTGCACCCGGGTGGTGGAACACCACATCCCCACTGGGGATGCGGGGCCAAGCAGGGAGAGGTATCGACCGATCCCACCTACCTTATATGCGGAAGTACGTACACTTCTGCAGGGCATGTTGAGCCGGGGCATCGTCAGAGAGAGTAGCAGCCCCTGGGCGGCCCCCATCGTGCTCGTACAAAAGAAGACAGGAGCCTGGAGGTTCTGTGTGGACTATCGCAAGCTGAACCTGGTAACAAAGAAAGATGCTTTCCCTTTACCACGAATTGAAGACTCCCTCGCTAGCCTCACGCAGTCAGCCTGGTATTCCACCTTAGATCTGGCCAGTGGATATTGGCAGGTGCAGGTGGCCGAGGTGGACCGGGAGAAGACGGCCTTCACGACCCCATTCGGATTGTTCGAGTGGGACCGGATGCCTTTCGGACTCTGCAACGCTCCAGCCACCTTCCAACGCTTGATGCAACGCTGCCTTGGAGGTCAGTTGATGGAGTCGGTATTGGTATATTTGGATGATGTGATTGTGTATTCCCCAGATTTCGATTCCCACCTCCGGCACCTAGAGGAAGTCTTTCGAGCCATGGAAAGATACGGGCTGAAACTGCAGCCGGATAAATGCCACCTGTTGCGGCGAGAAGTGAAGTTCCTGGGCCATGTGGTCAGTGCAGCGGGGGTGGCCGTGGACCCCGAGAAAGTCTCCACCGTAAAGGAGTGGAATGCGCCCAAGACTGTGAGGCAAGTACGATCCTTTCTGGGGTTCGTGGGATATTACAGACGGTTTATTAGAGATTTCTCCAAGATTGCCAAGCCTCTTAACCAGTTGCTGGTTGGCACAGGACGAAGCCGGGGCCGTGGATCGCCCTCTATTAACTGGGGTGGTGATTGTGAGAGGGCTTTTCAGAGGCTGAAGCAGGAGTTGTTACAGGCCCCCATCTTGGCGTATGCTGACTTTTCTAAACCCTTTGTCTTGTATACAGACGCGAGTAACCTGGGACTGGGGGCGGTATTGGCCCAACGACAAGAAGGAGCTGAGCGGGTGATCGCCTATGCGAGCCGAAGCCTCCATCCGGCAGAGAGGAATGATGCCAATTATAGTTCCTTTAAGCTGGAACTGCTGGCCCTGAAGTGGGCCTTAAGCGAAAAGTTCAAGGACTACCTTTGGGGAGCTGAGGTAACGGTTATTACAGACAATAACCCTCTAGTGCATTTACAGACGGCGAAGTTGGGGGCTGTGGAACAGCGATGGGTGGCTCAGCTGGCCAACTTCAATTACAAGTTGCAGTATCGGCCCGGGCGAGAGCATACGAACGCAGACGTCCTTTCAAGATTGCCGGAGGCAAAGAGCCCCAGACGCCAGGGGTATCAAAGGGAGGATAGCCACGAGGAGGGCTATATGATAGGGGTCGTGGAAGCACCAGGAGGCCAGAAGGAGGCCGTGCCAGGGAACTGGGGGTGGGACCCCCGCCGATGGATAGAGAGGCAAGCTCAGGACCGGGATGTGCGCCAAGTGAAGGTGTGGGTGGAGCAGGGCCAACGGCCCACGCCGGCGGAAAGATTAGCCCAGACGGAGACTGGGAAAAGGTTACTGGGACAGTGGGAAAAGCTGGAGCTACAGGAAGGGGTGCTTTGCCGGAAAATCCGCGACCCGAAAGTGGGAGAAGAGGTGTGCCAGATTGTGGTGCCCGCCGACCAGGTAAATGCATTGGTCTCAGTCTACCATGACCAGTTGGGACACCAGGGACAGGAGAGAACCGTATCCCTATTACGTAGATTCTTCTACTGGCCGGGGCTGGAGGCGTCTGTGCACAACCTAATCCAAGCTTGCCCCCGGTGCATGTTGTTCAAGTCTAGACGAGAGGCCCGAGCACCGATGGTACCCATCCATGCGAAAGCCCCCCTCCACATAATGGCCATGGACTTTCTGACGCTGGGCCGCCCTCAGGACCGTTATCAAAACATCCTGGTCATCACCGATCTGTTTACTAAATACGCCTGGGCAGTTCCAACGCTTGATCAGACAGCCAATACCACCGCCACAGCCTTATGGCGCCATGTTTTTCAGACGTTTGGGTGCCCCGAGTTCCTGCACTCCGACCAAGGGGCGAATTTTGAGTCCAAGGTAATCCGTGAGTTGTGCCAGTTGTATGGATGCACGAAGACCCACACAACGTCGTATCATCCCCAGGGAAACGGAGGCTGCGAGAGGTTTAATCAGACCCTATTGGGGTTACTGGGGACCCTAGACCAACAGCAGCAGAGAGATTGGGTGAGTGCTTTACCGAACCTTTTGCAAGCGTATAATAACAGTGTTCATAGCACAACGGGGTATGCCCCTACTTACCTGATGTTCGGCAGGCACGTGCGAATGCCCACTGACCTGGTCTTGGGGGTAGCAGCAGACCGGGAAGAAGTGAGTGTAACGGAGTGGGTGGGGCGCCATCACCAGCGCTTACACTTCGCGTATGAACAGGTGTCGAGGAGAATACAGACGGCAGGAGAAAGGAACAAACGGCTGTATGATCGGACTGCCCGAGATGCCCCCCTGTTACCAGGTGAGAGGGTCCTGGCGAGAGATAACCGGCGGCAGGGAAAGGGTAAGCTAAGCGACCGCTGGGAGGCGATCCCGTATGTGGTCTGCAAGCAGCAGAGGCCGGGACAACCGGTGTACACCATCCGACCCGAGGGAAAACCTGGCCCCGAACGTGTGGTACACCGAAATATGCTTCGCCCTTGTCCGAACTACCCTGAGGCCGTGATAGAAGGGCCCGCCGAGCCAGTACCGGAGGCCCCCTGGTTGGAAGGATGGGCTGTGGTACCAGGGAGACCCATGGTAGCGCTACCCCCGGCCGCCCAGAGGCAGCCAGAGGTGGCACCAGAGCCAGTCGAACCCCCAGTGGCCCAGAGGCAGCCAGAGGTGGCACCCGAGCCAGTCGAACCCCCAGTGGCCCAGATGCAGCCTGAGCTGGCACCTGAGCCGGTTGAGCCCCCGGCGGCCCAGATACAACCAGAGGTAGTACCCGGGCCAGCCGAGCCCGATTCACCCGTAAGGCGCTCCCAACGAGAGAGTCGAGGACGCCCCCCTGCCCGGTACGGGGAGTGGACAACGCCGAGGCATTCTAGGGACTAGAATGTATTGGTGGGGGAGGATGTCACAGGAGTGACGATCTTTGAGGCGGAACCAAAAATTGGGAAGTTTTGGTTCCGCCCGGATGTTTCCGCCCGGACCGGAAAGAGCAAACACCGGACATCCGGTGGCGTCGCGAACGCTGAAATCAGCTAAACTACACACAGCTGGGAGCGATTAAGAGGAGCGCCGGGTGATTGGAGGAGAACAGCACCCAGGGAGTATAAAAAGACAAGTCAAACCACAGTCTGGGCTGATGTTATCCACTGATGTGTTGGTGTGTATTGTAGTGCTGAGTTGAGCTCGCCTAAATACGCTACATTCGGATTGTTGTATTGCTCTCTCTCCACGTGTGGATCATAGATCGATGGAAATGAGGACATCGAAGACCTTAAAGGTGAAGTACTAGCTGGACACTGACATTGTTTGAGGGAAACGGAAGGAGAGGAAAACTTACCACTGTGAGTATATATCTGTGGGAAAAGTGGTGTTTGTGGCTGGAAAGCGCCCTGTCTAGCTGCCTGAGTTACTGTTGACATGAAGACAACCTAGGACGAAGAAAGATAGAGATCGTGAGTAACCAAAACCCTTGAAGTGAATGTTGATATACATATTGGATTGATTCATTGTTTGAGTGTTCTTAAGAGAGAGATCGGGTGGCCCTACCCCTGGACCAGTGTGGTGGGTGAGCCGAAGGTTTCCGTGGGAAAGCAGCTACAGCAATGACAGCAAACAAACGCTAGGCCATCTACCATCTCCCTATTTCTCGCCCAGAGCGACGTGGAAGAGGACGGGTGTCTATTGTGTGCACTGAGCGTGGTGGGGTGAGTCTTTGGAAA
This sequence comes from Paramisgurnus dabryanus, assembly GCF_030506205.2. NCBI lineage: Eukaryota > Metazoa > Chordata > Actinopteri > Cypriniformes > Cobitidae > Paramisgurnus > Paramisgurnus dabryanus. The sequence goes on from NC_133342.1 coordinate 3,639,898, forward strand.
TTTTCACTTGAAGTGGTGCTGTGTAATGCCGTGTATTGCAGTGTGAGTGCTGTGTCTTGTTTGACGAAATCCCGTTCCCAGTCACTCGTCCCGGGACGGTGAAGAGGAAAGAACGGCGCTAGAAAACCCTGTATAATACTGCTGTAGTGTGCTTTCAGTTCCACAAAATACAGAGTGGCGGCGAAGAACTGTGCGAGTAGCAGTGTGTGTGAGTACTGTACCTATTATTGTTAACTTACCTGTGTTCTTTCATCATCGCAGAGTAGAGGCAGGAGAGATCCGCTGGCCCGAGGTCTCAACGAAAGGGCGCCCCGGTCCAGTTTTCGATTGACCAACGGGTCTCGAGGAACGGGCAGCGTTCGACCCGGTGTGCCGGCGTGGTTCTCGCCCCTCTGTTCATCAACGAGTTCGCCGAGAGGGTCTTGGCCCCCGGCGTCCCAGTACAAACCATTGCTTAATCGCCGCATTGCAGAAACTAGCCAGCGTAAGCTCGCGACCCTGTAAGTCTCTATGTAACTTGTTACGTCTGCTGATTGACAGGAAAGCGAGTGAGTTGTGAGAGCTGTGGAGAGAAAGGGAGCCAACGTTGAACACTGAGATACTGAACTGTGGAAAGAAAGAGAGCCATACCTACCTAGAAGCTGTAATCAGCGCAGAGGTGAGCAACGTCTTGAGAACGATTCATTGTGTCCCTGTATCCTAGCAGCCATCTGTGGAGAGAAAGAGAGCCAACGTGAACACGGAGATATTGAGCTTTGGAGAGAGCCAGACCTACCTGAAAGCTGTAATCAGCGCAGAGGTGAGCAACGTCTTGAGAACGATTTACTGTGTCCCTGTACCCCAGCAGCCGTCTGTGGAGAGAAAGAGAGCCAACGTGAACACGGAGATATTGAGCTTTGGAGAGAGCCAGACCTACCTGAAAGCTGTAATCAGCGCAGAGGTGAGCAACGTCTTGAGAACGATTCACTGTGTCCCTGTACCCCAGCAGCCGTCTGTGGAGAGAAAGAGAGCCAACGTGAACACTGAGATATCAAGCTGTGGAGAGAGCCATACCTACCTGGAAGCTGTAATCAGCGCAGAGCAGCCATCTGTGGAGAGAAAGAGAGCCAATGTGAACACTGAGATATTGAGCTGTGGAGAGAGTCATACCTACCTAGAAGCTGTAATCAGCGCAGAGGTGAGCGAACGTCTTGAGAACGATTCACTGTGTCCCTGTATCCCAGCAGTCGTCTGTGAAGAGAAAGAGAGCCAACGTGAACACGGAGATATCAAGCTGTGGAGAGAGCCATACCTACCTAGAAGCTGTAATCAGCGCAGAGGTGAGCGAACGTCTTGAGAACGATTCACTGTGTCCCTGTATCCCAGCAGTCGTCTGTGAAGAGAAAGAGAGCCAACGTGAACACGGAGATATCAAGCTGTGGAGAGAGCCATACCTACCTAGAAGCTGTAATCAGCGCAGAGGTGAGCGAACGTCTTGAGAACGATTCACTGTGTCCTCGTATCCCAGTGGCCGTCTGTGGAGAGAAAGAGAACCAACGGGAGCACCGAAATATTGAACTGTGGAGAGAGAATAAGGAAGGCGAGTGAGTCAACGAGCAAGGACCTGTGGAAAGTAGGCGGTGCACCGCCGTGCGCCGAGTCAAGGTACAACAACAGAAAAAGACCCATACCAGCACTCATTGTGTTTTTATTCTGCCTCCAGGAGGGAAGAGGAGCGCGCCACGAGTAGAGGGAACCCGAGGCAGGAGCCCGTTCCCCCACGTACGACCCCCCAACTTTAGTCATTCATTGGGCCGTGGCCCCCCTGGAGGGCAGAACCTGAAATTAGTTTTAATTTCCCCTTTCCCAGTTCCCCCTATATTTTAATTATTTAATTCAATAAAGAACATTTTATATTTACTTGTGCTCGTTGTTGTCTGGTCATTGGGTTGGTTTTGGGGACCTCCTCGAGGTGGAAGTTTAGAAGGGGCGTGGTTTATACAACTAGTAGCCAGCCCCTGGCCGGTGACAATAGCATTTAGCTTAGCCCCATTGATTCAATGGTACCATTTAGAGATAAAGTTAGAAGTGACCAAACACATCAACGTTTTTCCTATTTAAGACGAGTAGTTATACGAGCAAGTTTGGTGGTACAAAATAAAACATAGCGCTTTTCTAAGCGGATTTAAAAGAGTAACTATATTTTATGGCGTAATAGCACTTTTGGGAGTACTTCGACTCGGCGCAGTAACACCCTCCCTGTCCCATTATGAGAGTGAGAAGGGGAGCGGACTTTTCAGGCGAGTCGAAGTACTCCCAAAAGTGCTATTACGCCATACAATATAGTTCCTCTTTTAAATCCGCTTAGAAAAGCGCTATGTTTTATTTTGTACCACCAAACTTGCTCTTGACAGAGGGATGATTCAACAGTTCTTAGTTAAGGTAATAACATATTTTAATATTGAAAATGAGTAGACTATTCCTTTAATTATAGTGTTGTTTTAAAGATGTTTTGAAATAAGTTGTTTTAAAATAAAAATAACAATATTCTGTATGTTTATGGTATTTACTCTATAACATTTATAACAAGAGGTGAACAAAGCACCACTTTAGTTTACAGCCCTCAAATATGAGAGTTACCTAGTAAATACACAGAACAAGGCTGTAACAAGCCCCACTTTAATTTACAGCCCGCAAAAGAGTTACCTGGTACATACACAGAACAAGCGGGGAATAAGCCCCAGTTTAATTTACAGCCCGCAAATACAAGAGTTACCTGGTAACTCCTGTATACATATACAGATCAAAGAGGTACAAGTTGCTATTATTTTTATTGTGCTTTTATATTTTACTTGCCGACGTGGCTTGTAGACATCAACTGTAGGCTATGCTATACACTTTCATCAGGTAAGTAGCAAATATGAAAAAAAATAACAAAAAAAAAGAATAGACCATATTACACATAGACGTAAGTCATACATACCACGTGATATTACAATAGGTACCCTGTAGTTATGAAATACTTAGAGAATAAATCATTTATAATTTTCCATATATCCTTACCCCCTCATTACCCCAAACTTAAAATATTGTTCCCTTATACCTACAAGTACGTACTGTAGAGGTACAATGTTGTTACAAATAGGTACGCTGTAAATTCGGTTTAATTACGCGGTACTTTGCGGGTCGTATTCTGCACACTAATAGTTGCCTAATAATGGTGTACATAGAAATATTCTCTTAAGAAAGCCAAAATTTCACTTTTACTACTTAAATGTTTAGGTTTGAGGGTTTGTTAACATTTTGAATTGACCATGAGCACTGTAGTTGTACAATAACAAAAGTAATCCTCAAAAATACAAGTTGCCTAATAATTCTGCACACGGTGTAGTGATAAAGGATTGATGAGTGATACATGATTTCCACTGAATGCAGCATACTTGATTCAAATGAAATCTGTTAAGAAAAGCATTGATCTGATTTCCCGTGTCAGTTATTTATTTAACAATTCCTTCTTCAGAAGAGCTTTTTTCTTAGGAATATTTTCATGACTGAACAAGACACTCATGTTCTTCAGAATTTACGTTTTGTGTTGGGTGGCTTATCTAATGGTGAGTCAACTATATAATCAAAAGCCCTGTGAGAATCTTTAAAGATCTGTTCTGCTATCGTCGGTGAGCATTGTCTTCTACAACTTTTTCTGGTAGGGTGAAGATTGATTAATCTGGAGAAAATCTAGACAACGACCATTTAACATTTAGTCTTTTTCTACTTTGAAATATAAGTAGGAAAGTATAATAAATTAAAACATAAAAAAAATGAGTAAATGCAAAAAAGATTTGTGATTTTTCATAAAACGATTGGTGAGCCAAGAAATAAAATTAGTACCTAAATGTAGAAATAGTAGATTTTATAAATGAAACGATAACTACATAATTGATATAATGTCCTAATCATATAACAAAAGTAAAAATTAACTATAGTTGATGTTTGTTTGTTTTTCTGTTTTGTTTTTTCAGAGCCAAAAATACGCAAGAAAAAATGGCAAACGGACAGCAAATAACAAAGCTCAATGTCTCCTGCTCTAAGGAAGAAGAGGAAACACTTGGAAAACAAGGTTATCAGTTCATCAATGTTAACCTCAATGAAGGTACTTCAGGAAACCGGGTCCTTCTTTGGTTCAAGAAAGAGTGTGGCCAAAGTCCTGTGACCAGAATCCAGTTTTCATTTAATGACCAGATGAAATCTGGTCTGGCTGATGCTGGGTATGAGCTGATCAATCGTGATCTGAATGCCGGAGTTTCTGGAGATCACATTTTTCTGTGGTACTTCTATGGCAGCACTGAATGTGACATTCCTATTGTGGACCTTGCGATGAGCAAAGACGCCCGAGAAGAACCTGCTCTTCTGCAAAATGGCTGGGAGAGACTGGGCATTGATCTGAACCGTAATGCCGGAGGAAACTTTATCTACCTGTGGGTGCAGAGAGAGAAGCCGAGCTACATACGTGAGATCACAGCAACTGTTGACTTCACTTCTGACAAGCACATGTTTGAACTTGGATACACTCGTGTGGATGAAGACACCAATCGGGGCGGTCGTGGAAACTACGTCTTCCTCTGGTATCGGCGCACAACCAATAAGAAACAGGCTCTCACTGCTCTTGAGGTATCCACCTCCCTCCAGGAGCAGGTGAAGCTTCAGAAGGAAGGCTATACAATCCTCAGTGTTGATCTCAATAAGGGAACCAGTGGAGAAGCTGTCTATGCATGGTACCAGAAAAAGGGATGTGAATCTCAAATCCAGGCCATGGTTCTGCTGATCAACTCTGATGCCTGGAGTGAGTACAAGAAAGCTGGTTTCCACATAATCGAAAAAAATCTGAACAAGGGTAACAACGGCTGGATAATATACATAGCCTACAACTAAAAACACGGAATCATGCTGCCATCACAGGATCTTCTTCAGTTATCTAATTGGTAGCACTATATGGCAACTATAAGCACAATTGTTTCTAATGTATGATTTCAATGTCACTCATATTTGTCAGCATATTGTGACCGTGGCTGTTGTACTACACTCAACCACACACATTTAATTTGGCCTTTGTGTTTCTGTTGTAATGCATTATGAAATAAATTCAACTTTAACCACAACAAATGCTTTGGTGAGTTTTTCACACCTGTCTTTGGGATCATCTCTATGTTATACCGCATGCACTTTCCCCTCAATACATACTCATATTTCAGAAAAAAAAATGAAAAAAATTAATTATTTTCAATTTACTAAATGCTAAGCAGATTTTTTTTCTTTGAGTATTACAGCCTTGGATATGTCAATGATTAACAACAACATTAATGTTTATGCATTCATATTTTTATGCAGTATCAGATAAAAAAAGTTACCTCTCAGGTCCATGAAGGACAAAAATGTCCATGTCAAAAAAGTGTCATAAAAATATTATAGATTAATATTTTTTGTTCCACTTTCACTGATGCCATTTTTTTAACCAGCATCAGCTCTAATCACAATGACCAAACATTCATTAATTTTCAGAATTTTAACCCTTCAAATGCTGGTTTGTTTACACAATGCCACTGTTGTTTTTTTACGGAAAAAAAACGACACCTCCTTTGCAGCGGTTGTAGTCTTGTGATTTCCAGAAAAATATATTTTTTTTCATTCAAACTGTTCACACACGCACACACACACACACGCTCACACACACATTCTGGTTTCCATGTTTTGTGGGGACATTCCATAGACGTAATGCATTTTATACCATACAAACTGTATATTCTATTCCCCTTACCTACCCCATTCCCCAACCCCAACCATCACAAAAACCTTTCTTGTACCTTAGATTTTCAATAAACATCATCTTGTTTGATTTATAAGCTTGTTTCCTCATGGGGACATCAAAATGTCCCCACAAGGTCACAAAAACACTGGTATTCCTATCTTTGTGGGGACAATTGGTCCTCACAACGTGATAATTACCAGGTACACACACATGCACACACACACACACACGCACATTCTGGTTTCCATGTTTTGTGGGGACATTTCATAGACATAATGCATTTTATACCATACAAACTGTATATTCTATTCCCCTTACCTACCCCATTCTCTAACCCCAACCATCACAGAAACCCTTCTACTACTTCACATTTTCAAGAAACATCATTCTGTTTGATTTATAAGCTTGTTTTCTCATGGGGACCTCAAAATGTCCACAACGTGATAATTACCAGGTACACACACACACACACACATACAATTTTCAGTACACACATACAAACCACACTCTGACATCCATACCAACACACCCACACAATTATAGCTTCATAATATCTAATTGGCTCTATAAAATGCATAAACAGAAAACAACAATAAAGCGATAATTTGCTTTATATGCCAAACCTAAAAAAATGGCACCATCTGGTAAAAAATAGTAAAAATTTAAATTTTGAAGCCTTGCCAACAGAATGAAAGCCTGTTAACAAAGATTGCATCATTTTATAGTTGAATAGCACCGGTATTAAAAATTGCAGTTTTAATGGGTTTCAATGGGGACATTTTTGTCCAAAAGGTCCTGAGAGGAAGTATTTTGTGTACCTAGTAGAAAATAGATTTTTTAAAGGAAATGAAGGTGAAATATTAAAATTCCAATAAAAATGCACACCTGTGGCAAATTTTATGCAGTTAGCATTAACGCAGGCAAAGGTTAAAAAAAAAAAAACTGAAAAAGACAAAAATGTCCTCAAGGATGCACAAGGGTTAAATGACTCTTTAATTCAAGTCAGTTGCCTCCTGCCCACTCATACAAAAACGTGTTTATTTTAGCCATTTATGTTTAGCTTGCTAATTCAGACAGAAATCAAAAGGTCGTCGGAGCTGATGGTGTAGTGGGCAGTGCTCCGACATGTGGTGCTTTCACACTTTCGGTGACCCCAGTTCGATTTTCGGCTTGTGGTCATTTGCTGGTCCCATACCCCTCTCTCCTCCCTGTACTTTCCTGTCCTCTCCTCAACTCACTGTTAATTAAAGCCAAAAATGGCCAAAAAAAAAAAAAGAGTTAAAAAGAAATCAATAGTGCTGCGTCCGAAGCCGCCTACTATACTATATAGTACGCGAAAATCAGTAGGCGAGGCGAGTAGTATGTCCGAATACATAGTATTCGAAAAACAGTATGCGAAAAGTACCCGGATGACCTACTACTTCCGGTTAGATTTTGCAGTGTGCATACGATGGACGCTTCACTATCCCATGATGTCCCGGACGAGGAGTTATCCAACGAAGAAGAAGAGGCACGCGGCTGTTTTCGCGCTGAAATGACATGACGTGATGACGATGTATGTCACGTGATGTAGCAACATGGCGGATGTAGTACGTCCGAATCTCATTCAAACTACCCGGATTCATACTATACAGTACCTACTGTTTTAACGGCAAGTAATTCAGTACCTACTATACAGTGTGCGGACATGTTGCTAGCTCACACGTTGAGCCACTCATACTTACCTGAGCATGCATCAGAAAGTTCTGTAGAAATGGAGATTGAAAGCATAAACATGGTCCAACATGTACATATAGCAGAAGAAAGACTCCAGGCAATCAGAGAGGAAACAAGTAAAGACAATTACAAATTTCAGTCACTGATCAGATACACCCAAAAAGGTTGGCCAATAAACAAAAAAAGACTTGCCAAAGGACATTGCACATTATCACTCTTTTCAGGAGGAACTAAGTGCACAGAGTGGAATTGTCTTCAGGGGGAGAGAGTTGTAATCCCTGACACACTCAGAGGTGACATTGTTCAGCGCATTTACTCCTCACATATGGGCATAGAGGGATGCCTAAGAAGTGCAAGAAAATGTGTTTATTGGTTGGGGATGAATGATCAGATAAAGACATTCATAGGAAAATGTGACATCTGCAGATCTATGGATGTGAAACAGCAGAAGGAGACTCTGTGGTCTCACGAACTACCAAGTAACCCATGGTCTAAGGTGGGAACAGATATATTCACTTTAGACAACAGAAACTACCTGATCACTGTTGATAACCTTTCTAATTTCTGGGAGCTGGACTACTTACCTGACACATGATCCACCACTATCATCCATAAGCTGAAATCCCATTTCGCAAGACATGGCATCCCAGATGTTGTTATATCAGACAATGGCCCACAATACGCATCAGAAGATTTCAAAAGGTTCAGTAGACAGTGGGAATTTAAACACAAGACATCCTCCCCGGCCTACCCACAAAGCAACGGGATGGCAGAATCAGCGGTAAAGACTGCAAAACGGCTGTTGAAAAGCAAAAGCTGATGGGAAGGATCCATACCTCGCTATGCTTGATCAGAGAAACACACCATCACAAGGGATAAAAGCAAGCCCAGCACAGTGATTGTTCAGTAGGAGAACCAGAACTCTTATGCCCATGCATGACAACCTGTCTGTGAGGAATAGTGGATGAATGAACCCAATAGCAGACGATGTCGGGGAAAACAGAAAACACTTTATTAGGGATGGCTTCCGCGAAACTGACGTTTCGACACTGTGTCGAGATCCCGAAGCGTAAATGTGTCGAAACACTGCTCTGAAATGTGATTCGAAACACCCATGTCACGTGATGAAGTGATTCGAAACACCAAGCGGTGCATTTCACAAGTATTTCGAAAGGTGGCGTACCTGTCGAATCTGCTTCGAATCTTAAACTGACAGGGTAGGAAACAAAACTGACAATACCTGCATTTTTGGCAAGATCAAATACTATAAATTACTGAAAAGAAGTAATTTTTCCTCATAGGTATGTAACACTTAGGCTACTTACAAAAAATGCTTGCCAGCAACAAGTGTCCCTTGTGTGAGAATGAGACTGTTTTCAAAGGCTGGACAATTTATATGTAAAAAAGTAGCTGGTTGAGTTTATCAACACAGAACAATTTATATATTTGAATAAATATCTTTATATGTAAACAATGTGGCATATTATGGCTTGATATATTTTATGAATCTCTTATTATTTATTTGGTATATCTCTATTCTATTATTTTTTTTTTCATTAAATAGACCCGAATAGCCTATAGTTATCGACAATTGTGAGCCTAAAAGCTCATGTAGTTGTCAAACAGATATTTTAAAACAACAACAAAAACCATTTTATTATGATGACGTAGCGCATGCATTTCCCAGGTTTGATCTTAAGATCTACGCATGAGAGTCGAGAGCACTATCCACTCTCCCATTCTATCACTTGTGTGTCAATCAAACAACATGTGGGATACAATTTGTCAGCGCTCGTCTAAAATCTTGTCAAGGCTGCTTCATGTAAAGACATGCAAACGACCGCTAGGTGTCACTGTGGAGGCGGTTTCGGATTGATGTTTCGAAGCCTCGAAACATACGGCACAATTGATTCAACTGTTTCAGTGTTTCACGAAGCCTCGCTCTGCCCACCACTACACTTTATTTGTGACACAAATCAAAAACCCACGAGGGGGTACAAAACATGAAACATGAACTCTTTGACAGATAACACTAAACTTAGACTAGATAACTGGACTTGAAAGTACACGAGGAACAGAACACAGCACAATGATCCTGCACAGAACTAAAGATACACTGACATTAAATAAGAAAACCAAACAAGATAACGAGGAGGGAACAGGTGATGGGAATAAACTAATGATTACCAATAAGCAGGAGAACGAGGGGGCGGGGACAAGAGACAAGACACCGGAGGCACATGCCAAACACAAAAACAAGGCATGAACCTCCACACAAGGCCAGGGACTGCCAGAACTCTGCCACCATGACAAAATACAAATATAACAAGACTCCAAGGCAGAGTCCTGACACTGTTACAACCAAAGGTAATTAACACTCAACAAGGACAGATGGTAAACCGGAACCGTCAAGCCGCATATTATAACAAACATGCAAAAGATATCGATCCTCTAAAACTAGGAGACAGAGTCCATGTCCAGCCTGAGGTACATAGCAAAACATGGAGGAAAGCGACAGTAGTGATCCGTTTTAATGGGCGGGCTGCATTGACGACTTGGAAGTAAACGCCCACTGCTATGATTGGATAACAGTTTTTTGTTCAAACTAACTTTCAATTTAATCTCATGTGTAATCAGTTTAATGTTAAGTGAGTGTCTTAAGACACAGTGTCTTTCTTACACACGCATATTTCGCACAAAAACACACACACACACACAAGCGTCTTTTACATATAAACCCTTCGACGCACGTGTAACGAACGCACAAACACAAACGTGTTTTTTATCACATTTGATGCGTGTGCATCATGAATTCGCGTGAATCGCGTCCCTCTGAAGAGAAATCCCGGCCGCAACTGATAACACATAGTATTAAAGTATTTTACTCACACAAACACGCGTGTCTTTTATCATAAACCCTTTCAAAGCGTGTGCAGCATGAATTTGCGTGCCTCAGAAGAGAAAACACCGGCCGTCACAGTGACACATATAGTGCTAAAGTGTTTTACTCTCACACACACGCCTGTCTTTTATCATAAACCCTTTCAACGTGTGTGCAGCATGAATTCGCGTCCCTCGGAAGAGAAAACACCAGCCGCCACAGTGACACATAAGACTAAGTGTTTTACTCACATAAGCTGCGCCATTCTGTCCGGGTCCATCATTGATGGAGGAGCATTGCTTTTTAATCGCAGTCTCTCTTCAAATCCAGCGTTCTTCTGAACATCCAAACATGTAGCAACTGTTATGATTCCCTTGTTTAATAGAAATGATGTCTCGACGAAAAACAATGGCCCGAATATGGTACGGTTGACGTTTAGCCATCTTTGCTGTAACTTGTTACGAAAACTAACTCAACTACACGTAATATGTGGGCGCGGTCTCAAGTTGAAGAGCTCATGAATAGTAATGACCTCGATCAGTTCCACGTCACACTGATAAGCTTTTCTAACTGACCTAATTTCTCCGCTTATTTCTTTTCAGTGGCTAGAGCTGACAGATTTTCACATTCACGACACAACACAAACATGGACCTAACACATCAAAAAATACAAGTAAAAAACGGTTTTATGTGGAAGGGCCTCTTTAAAAAAATAACGTTATGGGAACCAAAAACTAACGTTTTGGGAACCAAACATTTTTGCTGGGAGTATGCACAGTTGACATGGAACAAAAACAGTTTAATGATCTACAGGACAGTGCGCGTTGCCGCGGCTCCGTGCACGCACTGAAAGAGCGCGCAGAGCTCAAGATTCTAGCTGCAGTGAAGTATGGGCCATAAATGTAATTCGTTACTACCCACCAGGGCACTGAAACCAAACATTTTTGAAAATCCCTGCCAGGGTAAGGATTTTAAGAAAACGCTGTTTGCAGTGTTGTCGTGTAGACAGTTAAACCAGGGTTTTTGCCCTGCGACCTCTGAGTGTGCGCCGTTATCTGCTGTATTTGATGTCAGAGGTTATATCATTGCCTGCTGGTGTGGCATGCTCTTGACAGTGCTTGATAGCGTGTTTTTGCTTTTTCATGTGGACAGAGATTTCTTTTAAATTGAGCATGTGTGGACAGGATTTGTTCAAAGGAAAAACTCAGGTTATAGAAATACCCATGTCTGCGTGGACTAGGCCTTATTTTCCTGCATTTTTACACTGGTGGGATTTCAAAATGTCAAACTTAGGCCTTGTCCACACGGACACGGGTATTTTTTATAACCGTGTCTTTTTTTACGCCGTTCATCCACACAGACACGCAGTATCACGTCACTAAAACTGAACATTTTTGAAAACCCCTGCCAGGGTGTGTATTTTAAGAAACACCGAGTGCAGTGTTGTTGTGTAGACAGTAAAACCGCCTTGCAACGTCACTTTTGTTAGGCTTCTGATTGGCCAAGGTGGCTTTATGATTTGAGTTATATCACCGCCTGCCGGTGTGGCATGCTCTTGGCAGCGTGTAATTACGTGTTTTTCCATGTTCATGTAGGCAGAGATTTCTTTAAGCGAGCATGTGTGGAGGGGATTTTCTTTAAACCGCAGCAGGAAAAACTCTGGTTATAAAAATACCCATGTCCGTGTGGACTAGGCCTTAGCTTGGCCAATAAAAAATGACAAGAATCATTGTTGTTGCCATGAACTTCTATATTTATATCCTAATATAAACTAAGGTATTGTTAAATGAAAACCCAAATTTTGTGATCAACTTTCAAGTATTACAAATAAAGGAACAAGTCTTGGACATTCAAAAAACATATGAAAAACATCATGAGCATTACAGGACAGAACAATCTTATTAAACTTTGATACCAAGCTATTTGAGGCTGTAAACAACTCTACGCTGAAGATCTCCACATCGCTTGGAGATAGGAGGTTTACACAATACTCTCCATGATGGATGTCTTCTTCGCAAATAGAGATTTTAGTATCATTTAGAGACATATAGAGACATTTAGTATCTGTTTTTCCTTGCAAATGTCCAACATGCACAGATTTAACACACATATAAACGTTTTTCTTTGCCACATTATGAAAAACCAAATCCCTTTCAACAATGCAGTCTGGTTTATATTACAACTCCTCCATCTTTAGGGGTCACCTTCAGCTCAGGCAAGTTCTGAGGTGTAAAACCATCTACCAGGGCTGAGTTTAAACAGGACATTAATGCATGGGGCAAAGCATCCCTAATACACTTAATTATCCTGCCCACAGTTCTCAGAGATTTTAATTTAACCATTGCAGCAAGTGATTACACAGTTTGTGTAATTATAAACACACAATAATCATAAAGCACGAGTAATTTTTACTGTTTACCACACTCTTGTTATTTTTCAGGCTGTTTACCTAGTGACTAATGAAAAGTCTCATACATGAAATTATCTTGAAATTATATTTGTCCATGTTGAAAAATAGGGTGGATGATGTAGTGAAGGAAAGGGTTAACAGTCATACAGTGTGTGTATGTGTATGTGTATATGTATAGTTTAACCATTCACACTCACAGACACACACGCTACTACGTATGTGTATATATATATATATATATATATATATATATATATATATATATATATATATATTACAAACGCGGATGTCAGATGCGTCTTCTTCTCAACGTGTTTGCGCGGGTTATTTTCGATTCACTGCTTTTAGGTGAGCCATCCTCGGATATCATGGAGCTGCATTGGCATTTTGGAATAAGAAATATGTTTTCTCCTGCGTTTCGAACGAAGGTAAGAGTGTTTTCAGTTCAATATAAAAAGTATGCATTTGTAACTGGTGTGAATTATTTGAATCGTTTTTTTTCCTATATTGTATTATTTTCTTGAAATTACTGGTTATACTCCGTTTTATAATTAAAATGGGTTTATGAACCTCAAACAATTTTGTTCATATCATTGTTCACAAGTAGGAGAATATAACGTTAAATTAAAGGAACTTTTCTTCGGGTCTTCGTTTAGGGTGGGAGCGTCTTCGGGGGATCTCCCGGGTTCCTCCATGTACGACGTGTGAAGGTGCTTTTCTCGTGGACGTTTCTCTGGTATGCTGAGTTTTATCGTCCAAATGCATTTTTTTTGCTCAAGTGCTCAACAGCATTTGATCATGTTGGTTGTGATGAAGTGTTTAATTGTAATAAGCACATTATGAATTTCATAAACGTATAATTATCATATTACGCTCAGTGTCTTCAGGACAAAGTGAGAGAGAAGACATTGCCTCGTCGATCCACTGATGATGTTGGTCTGTTTACAGGTATGTTGTTTGTTTAGTTATTTTTTATGAAAGAAAATGGATCTGATTAACTGTTAATAAACATGCATTGTACATCGTGTTTACTGTCGCCCCACTTTTTGTGCAAAGACATGAAAATGCACTATGCAAGCTTAAACAGCTGTAATTCTTGAATGCTTTGTAGTAGAGACATATAACTGATATATTTTGAAAGAAGACAATTGGAGGGTTATTGTAAAAGTTAAATAATAATAAAAAAATTATGTGCCTAAAAGTTATTGGAGTTTAAATTTCTTATGAAAATGTGCTTTGATATTTTAAAAACTTTATTAAATATAAATATATTAAAAAAAACTTGTTTCAGCCTAAAAATGATATAAAGTAAAGGCCCTGGATCTAAATGAGTTGTATATAAATAAACAGCTTGATATCTGCTGATATGTGGTTTCTGTAAGACTTTGAGTTGACATACCACAAATGGCCACTAGAAGAAGTCAAAGTTTTATTGGTGATTCCCCCTAGGTTGCTTGAAATGACATCTGACACCACAGTGCAAACACATACACACAAACACATATTTGTTGTACTTTTTCCAAACTTTATAGAAACTTTTTCACACAGATTTGAACTGAAACATGAATGAGACAAGTAAAGAAAGTAATGAAAGAAAAGAATAATGAAAAAATTCTGGAAACCTAAACCTCAAACTATTTACATCTTTTCAACTATTTACAACTATATACAAATTTTAACACTGAACACTACAAATGATTTACATCATGCCAGAAATTGAAGCAATCTCGTGTTGCTTGGAAACACAAGTAGGCTGAACATCCTTGGCAGAAGAAAACAAGTGTTTTTCGATGGCACAACTGGCACCTTCGCCTGGAGTCATCACTTGTTTCAGTGGTGTACTTTGGCCTGTGGCAGACATGTCCTACGGGGTTTTCCTGTCATGTCAGGTGCTGGAGCCGGCTCAATCCAGTCTGCAAGCTCCATAATCAAATCTTCCCGGAATTCTCGCTGTGTTTTCACTTTTTTGTTTTGAGCAGAAGCCAACTGCTGGTGCAGGATGAAGGCATTTACCACTGCTATGTCAACAAAGTGGTAGAAAAGTGAGCGGTACCACTTCCTGGTCTTCCGGAGTACTTTATAATACCCCACAAGGGCATCAGAGAGATCAACTCCTCCCATGTACCTGTGTCGAAATAATAGAACATATTACAAATCTAAATGCAAATGCAACCAGGTAAAAAAATTAACTCATCTGGACAATTTTGTACACAACACCAATGAAGAAATTCTACTCACTGGTTGTAGTCACACACTGCAGCAGGTATAGGTACAGTGAGTTCTGTCCATCCTTCCGCTCTTGTTTTTACCCTCCTCTGTACAGTTTGGTTTCCCTCTGCCGAATGGAAGGATGAGCACATGTGCACCTCCCTGGTGTCCTTTCATTCCACAAAGAGGAGCCTGTCATCCCGTATCCACCGCATACTCCCACGGGGAGCATTTTTCGGTAGCTTGTTAACAGTGTTCTGTGGGTATCCCACCCGGTTGGTTTGAATGGTCCCACAGGCCCAGATGCCCTTCTGGAGGAGGTCTCTGAATAGTGATGGGCTTGTGTAGAAGTTGTCCACATATAACTTGTGGCCAGTTCCCAGCATCTTCTCATCCACTAGCGCCATCACTGATTAAATAAGCCCCTTGCTTTGTTCATGTTTTCCTTCAGTGGATTTGCCCTCATAAATAAAAAAATCCCATGTGTATCCATGGGCTGAGTCAGCTAAAACGAAAAGCTTGTATCCCCACTTCGTTGGCTTTTCTTTTTGGTACTGCTTCAGCCCAATTCTCGCTTTAGTCGCTACCATCCTCTCATCTATTGTGATGTTTTAATGAGGGTGAAAATTATTCTTGCAGGCATCTCTAATCTCCTGATACACTGGCTTTAGAGGAAAAAGTAGTCGTGTTACAATTAGCCCTGCATTAATTTGTGCCTCGCTCACCCCTACTTGGGACTAGATGATCTACAGATCCACAAATAATGGATTTCATAAATGAGTATACAGTGCTCTTTTCGTGAGGTTAATGTTTTTGTAATTCTTTACATTTATTTTTAAACCCATTCTATATTCTAATCGCTTTACAATGCATTTTGTGATGGTAAAACAAGGATAATCGATATCAATTACAAACCTTATTTGCACTTATATCTCATCTTTAAAAAAAACATTTTCTGGCTTTTAAACCCCTTTAGTGTATAAATTTAGTTTGTTAAATAGTTTAATTATTTAATAAATACAATTATATACTCTAATCAGACCACATGTTGCACTGTAAAAACTGATTATGTGCCTTAGTAAATTTAACTAAAATTAAATGTATACAAAAATGTGAGTAATTTAAGAATTTTAAATGAGCACATTATTGAGCAAATTCAACTTCATTTTATTGTGTAAAATCCACTTAAATTATAAGAAGGAATTTTACTTAATAATTTTGTGTTAAAACTACTTGAATTAATTTAGTAAATATAACTTACTAGGCCAGTGGTTCTCAGACTGGGGGCCGGGACCCCAAGGGGGGCCGCGAGATGGTGCCAGGGGGGCCCCAGGTTTATGACATTTTATAACATACATTAATTCAAATCATAAATTCTGTGTAATTAAACCTAAACAAAATAAGGCTACTAACCAACAACACTAATTTGTATACTTAGCTATGTTTTGTCTAATTAAAATGTTACATTTTAGGACAAATTTGTCAAAAATTTTTGTTGGTCTGGCCGCGAAGGAATGCACCATACCCAAGGGGGGCCGCAAGCTGAAAAAGTTTGGGAACCACTGAACTAGGCAATGGACTTGTAGTTCCCAGCATGCTTAGCATGGGACTGCATTTGGAGAGTAAAATTTGAAATTAAACTCTCTTTTTAGTTAAAAACACATAAAATAAAGACTTGTTAGTGTGTTCATTTATCTTTGAGATTTAGAAAAGTTTTGTTGTTACCATCATTTAGAATGTATAGCCCTGGAGAACCCAAGAAGATTTTGGGTGGCAGCAATTAACATTGGCCAAATTTGACCCCGTGGGTTCTCCAGTGATAGACGATAGTTGACACAAATGAAAATCATGATGTGTGTTAATTCACTCAATGAGCAATAACTGTGCTAATGCCAGTACAGAGACCAATCTCTTCTTACTTGCTCAACATAATGTGGTAATGTAAAAATAACTAGGCTGTCAGGAAATGAACTTCGGAGTCAAGTGCAAGTTAACAATATTTATTTAGAAAAGGAGATAGAGAGCTGGAGAGCAAAGTCTGGTAGATCCACACACGGCACACACCCGTTGACTCACTCTGGTGATAACACTACTGTGGGAATGAAGCACTCCCACAGTAGGAGAGAGTGAGTCAGCGCTACACAATAATCCAGTACAGATCCGAAGGGAGAGAGAGAGCCACCCACGCACTCCGTCGAGAACACCAGCACCGTCACCACACGCAACAGAGGGATGAAACACGCCGCCCTGAAGGTGGATGACAGGCGGAGATGGAAGATGGAAAATCCAAGTTCTCAGATGGGTAATTCACTGTGAAATCCTGATGTTGAAGAGCCACCCGGAAACCACTGGTCACCGCCTAAAAACGAAGCGAACCAGCGGTTCCGAGAAACAAAAGTCGTTAGAGTCAATATAATCCACAATGGTAAATAGGTGTACTCCACTCACGGGTGATGATGCAAACCGGAGAGAGAGAGAGACAGCTGGTATACCGCCTTGAAACGAAGCGAACCAGCTGTACCGAGAGACAAACAAAGTCAATAATATCCAGTACTCCACAAGCGAGCGGTCCGGGTGAAGACGAGTCCCCGAACGCCGAAACCCAAACCTGGGGTAACAAGAGGAAGAGACAGAGAGCGACTGACAAGACAAGGCAGGGCAGCAGGACTGTGATAAAACAATGAGCGCGCAACGAAGTACAGGACTACGTGCAATATAAAGGAAAAGGTAAACGAGACACCACCGGTGAACAATTACTGAAACAAGGGGGCGGAGTTAGTGAACACACGAGGAACCGGCACCACAGGTAAACAACACACACACACAGATCACACAGCCATCGATCACCCAGCAGTCATGACAGTAGCCCCCCCTCCACGACCGGCACCAGACGGACCGGGAGACTCACCCTGTCGCCGACGGAGGTCCTCGATCAGCCCAGGATCCAGCAAATCCCGACCCGGAACCCAGCTCCTCTCATCAGGACCGTATCCTTCCCAATCCACTAAATACTGAAATCCTCTGCCCCTGCGGCGGGAGTCTAGTAACCTCTTAACAGTATAGACAGGGGCACCATCCACTAGACGAGGGGCGGGGGGATTAGGGGCAGAGACAGGAGGGTTATAGCGAGCAAACATCACAGGTTTAACCTTGGATACATGAAAAACAGGGTGAACCCGACCAAGAGAAAGGGGTAACTTAAGCTTTATCGTCACCGGATTAATGACCTTAGAAATACTGTATGGCCCAATGAATCTCGGAGCCAGCTTACGAGAAGGCTCACGGAGAGACAGATCCTTGGTAGAAAGCCATACCTTTTGACCACAAACGTAACGGGGTGGAGGTCGCCGATGACGATCAGCTGCAGCTTTGGTTCGTCTGGAATTAGATAATAACAGTGTCTTAGCTCTCCTCCAGGTGCGTCTGCACCTGCGTACGAAAGCTAACGCAGACGGAACCGCTGCCTCGGGCTCCTGTGATGGAAACAGGGGAGGTTGATAACCGATGGAAAGTTCAAACGGGGATAAATTGGTAGACGTAACGGGAAGAGAATTATGGGAATACTCAACCCACGGGAGCTGATCGCACCAGGAATTCGGATATTGTGACGACAGACAGCGGAGCATTCTACCGAGATCCTGATTAGCCCGTTCGCATTGCCCATTGGTCTGCGGGTGATAACCAGAAGACAAGCTGGCCGTGGCGCCAATTTGTCTACAAAACTCCTGCCAAAAACGAGAGATGAACTGAGGACCCCTATCTGACACTACGTCAGTCGGAATACCATGTAACCGAAAGACGTGATTAATCAAAACCTGAGCCATCTCTTTAGCAGAAGGTAGCTTGGGCAGGGGAATGAAATGAACCGCCTTCGAAAAACGATCCACCACAGTTAGAACAACAGTGTTACCATTAGATGCCGGTAAGCCAGTGACAAAATCAAGGGCTATATGAGACCAGGGGCGGGAGGGCACGGGCAAAGACTTAAGCAGACCAGCGGGTGGTAAATTAGATGCTTTATTACGAGCACAAACCGAACAGGCTAGTACAAACTGTCTGACGTCAGTGGACATAGAAGGCCACCAAAAACGCTGACGGACGGCAGCCAACGTTCTCCGAATACCTGGATGGCCGACAAACTTGGACTCGTGACCCCACCGGATGACATCGGAACGTAACCGCTCAGGAACCCATAGGCGACCGCTGGACACCCCTCCGGAACTTCCCCCTCCCGGCCGGCCTCTTTCACCCGCTGTTCGATTCCCCATACGAGGGCGCCGACCACCCTCCCCTCCGGGAGAATGGTCTCCGCCCTCTCCGAATCGGACTTCTCGAACACACGGGAGAGAGCATCAGGTTTGGTATTTTTCGAGCCAGGCCGATACGAGAGGGTGAAGTTGAAACGATCAAAGAAGAGTGCCCAACGAGCCTGCCTAGATGTTAGTCTTCTGGCCGAACGGATATATTCAAGATTTTTATGATCCGTCCAGACCAGAAAGGGCTCCGAGGTTCCCTCCAACCAGTGACGCCATTCATCCAAAGCGAGTCTAACCGCCAACAGCTCCCGATTCCCTATGTCGTAATTACGTTCTGCTGGGTTTAACCGGTGAGAGAAAAAAGCACACGGATGTACTTTCCCATCATTAGACGTTCGCTGTGATAAAACGGCGCCTACCCCGACATCAGATGCATCCACCTCCACTATAAATTGTTTAGCCGGATTGGGAATAGAGAGGACAGGCGCAGAGATGAACCGGGACTTTAACACATCAAAGGCCTCCTGAGCCTCTCTATTCCAACGGAAACATACATTAGGTGAAGTGAGAGCAGTAAGAGGCTTAGCGATCTGACCAAAATTTCTGATGAAACGCCGATAAAAATTGGCGAACCCCAGAAATCGCTGAAGCTCCTTCCGAGTGTCGGGTACTGGCCAATCGGCAACCGTCTTAACCTTAGTGGGATCGGGACGAATTTCTCCCTCGGCAATAACAAAACCCAAAAATGAAACCGACTTCCTGTGGAACTCGCACTTCTCCGCCTTAACGAATAGCTGATTCTCTAAAAGCCGTTGTAAAACCATGCGAACGTGCTGAGTGTGTATCTGCATGGAGGGAGAAAAGATGAGAATGTCATCGAGATACACAAAGACAAATCTGTTAATCATGTCACCCAGCACTTCATTGACCATGGTCTGGAAGACAGCTGGAGCTTTACAAAGACCGAACGGCAGAACGGAATATTCCCAGTGTCCTGAGGGTGTATTAAAGGCTGTCTTCCACTCATCGCCCTCTCTAATACGTACCAAGTGATAAGTGTTGCGCAGATCTATCTTGGTAAATACGCGCGCTCCCTGTCATAACTCGAATGCTGATGACATTAATGGCAAGGGGTACTTATTCTTAACAGTAATGTCATTCAGCCCTCGATAATCAATGCACGGACGAAGAGACCCGTCTTTCTTCTTTACAAAGAAAAATCCAGCACCAGCTGGAGACGAGGAGCGGCGAATGAGACCGGCTTTAAGAGCGTTATTGATGTATTTATCCATAGCCTCTCTTTCTGGTTTAGCTAGGGAAAATATGCAACCCTTAGGCGGAGAAGTGTTGGGAAGTAGTTTGATCTCGCAATCATACGACCGATGAGGAGGCAGAGAAGTGGCCCGGGACTTACTGAAAACCTGATACAGATCCGAGTACTCCGCCGGGACCCCTGAGAGATCGACAGCCGGAACCTGCGAGACAGAACAAGAGACAAGAGAAGGAGCAGGACCAAGACAAGAAACATAACACGAAGACTTCCAAGATAACATAACATTGTTCTGCCAATCAACGTGAGGATTATGTTTGGATAACCAGTCATGACCTAATATGACTGGTGATTGAGAATCCTTTAAGATGTAAAACTCGATTTCCTCACGATGATTGCCAGAAACAAACAAACTCACAGGGGGTGTACGGTGCGTGATCACAGCCATATGCTGGCCCTTCAATGTCCAGGCAGACAAAGGAGAGGAGAGAGGAATGAATGGAATACCCCAGGACTTGGCCAACCCAGCATCCAAAAGACACGCCTCCGCACCGGAATCCAGCAACGCCTGTGACGGGAAAGAGTTAATAATGACAGGTAATGTGGTGCTGCTTACGGGAGATTTAAATGACGATGCGCCCACCGAGACTCCCAGGTTCATCGGCGGGCGTGAGCTTTTACCGGACAGGTGGCCGCCAGATGCCCCGGCTTGCCACAATATAAGCAGAGGCCATTAGACAGCCGACGATTTCTCTCACCAGCAGAGATACGAAACTTGCCCAGCTGCATAGGCTCCTCGGAGGGCGTCTCTGAAGCGATCTCCCCTGGTTCCGACATCAGCTGGCGAAATGAGCGACGCAGATCTCTCTGCCGATGGCGAGACTCAACCCTCAGAGCCAGATCGATGGCAGCTTCCAGGGACATGGGTGGCTCCCTCAGTGCAATCTCGTCTTGAATGCCCGGTGTGAGACCCTTGAGGAATTGCGCTCTTAATGCCGCGTCGTTCCAGTTGCAGCAAATAGCGAGCGTCTTAAATCTTATAGCAAAGTCTGTAACAGAGTCATTACGTTGCCGTAATCTCACCAACTCAGCCGCTGCCATGTCCCCCTTGAGTGAGCGATCAAACAACTTTAACATCTCCTCCTCAAGAGCCTCGAATGAAAATGTAAATGGAGCTTTAGCCCCCCAGGCGGCCATACCCCAGTCTCTCGCTCTTCCCGTGAGTAACGTCAGAACATAGGCCACCTTGGAAGTGGATGAAGAAAATCGACGGGGTTGGAGCGCAAAGACGAGAGAGCACTGTTGTAAAAAGGATCTGCAGGTGTTGGGGTCGCCATTGTAGGTGGGGGGTGTTGCCGTGTGTGGCTCCCATTCAATCGAAACGGCTCCTCCGGATGAGGCTGGGGCTTCATGGTGAGGAGTCACTTGGTCCAAGCGATTGCTGAGCTTTTAAGTTGCTCAGACAAGATGCTGAAATCTCTGGCAGCAGCAGATAATAACGACGAATGT